>NC_064453.1:4800000-5134945 GCF_023343835.1 Lagopus muta | reverse complement strand
CTATGACTCTAAGATCTTAGTGGTCTTTTCCAACTTTAATGATTCTATGATTCTATTTCACCCAACCCGGGGGTTTCTGTGCTGTAGTGCAGTGATACTGTGACAGGGGTGACAGGTCGGACAGCATCTTTGAGACATCATTTGATGCCACAGGAGAAGGTGGAGCCCTGCTGGTGAGCATGAGTTTGCAGCTACGGTCTTCTGTGGAGCTTTTAATGGTTTTAAGTTCCTATGAAGCTGCCAAAGATCCATTTTGAAGTAGTAAAGAATACTTTGAACCATTTGTAACACTTGAAGATTGAGAGGATGGTGATGTTCTTGTACCTCTTATCTGAGCACTCGGTGACAAAAGGCATTTTCCTTACTTTACATTTCAGTACTCAACAACGGGCATCTCCCAGTGGTGGTGGGGCTGCTGGCCTTCCTGATACAATACTTGAGACGAAGCTGATCAGTGGAGACCTATAAGAACCAAAAGATCTTTCAGCGTATAGGGATTGTTAAATGAGCTGTGTGGTGCTGCTTGGTTTTCTCATAGAATGACTTGGGTTGGAAGGGACTTCAAAAATCATCCAGTTCCAACCCCTCTGCCAAGGGCAGGGTTACTGCCCACTAAATCAGGTGCCAGCTCAGATGGCCCAGGGCCCCATAGGTGGCCTTGATCACCTGTGGGGCATCCACAGCTCTCTGGGTAGCAGTGCCAGGGCCTCACTTCCCTCTGACATTAGTCTAAGTCTCCCCTGTGTTAGTTTGAAGCCATTCCTCATTGTCCTATCTCTATGTACCTGTCTTCAGACACATAGTTCAGCTCAGTATTGTCCTCCCAGGGTTGCTGGGAGCCTGTCCACCCCATGCCTCAGAACATAAGAAAGAGATCAAGTTTTGTTTCTAGTGGAGCCCTGCTTATGTGGAATAAAGGGCAAACAATCACTGTGGGGTGACAAATATGATAATATGTAAAAAGGAGTTCTAAATACTGTCCTGCACTAGAAGTCAGTCTCTTAAAACAAGTTCAGGGTGATTTAGAGGTAACACTTGTAGTAATGTATTTGCCTGTCACCAGTCTACAGCCGCTGGTTGGTGCTCGTGCCGTGTGTGCAAGTAAGAGTCTCAGCTGGGAGAGAGGATGGAAATGTAGGCTATGCCTTGCAGCAACAGCGTGGTGCCTTTTTCATCATGAGCCACTTGCTTACGTGTGCAGATTGGAGACTGCTAATTTTATGGGTTATTTTGTTTTTGTCAGAGATTTACAAACAGCCCGAGGTCACAAGCTGATGCATGTTGAATATCCACACTGGGATACCTTGTTCCTTGTATTTCCTCCTGAGTCTTTGATCTTTATAGTTAGCAACTCCACGTCTCAAAGAATTGATTATGCTTTGTGCCATCCCCTTTTGATTTACTGTTCCATTGTTAGAGTTCTGTAATTCAGCCCAATCTTTTACTCCTGTAAATCATTCTATTTCCCATACTGTGTAATACTTGCCCTCACAAAATCTCTCTTGTTCACTAATTCTTCACACATGGCCATATTCCCATGTGAACACAGTATAGAAAAGATACCAGTCATTCAGTGCAGCGCTCTTCATCTTGGCTATGTTTATTTTGACTTAATTCAGATTATTTGGAGGAATCTTTGAACTATGCGTAGTCCTGGCAAGTGTCACAGCATTTTTAAAGCACTGCAGTGCATTTTGTGTTGAATTTGTTGGCACATGCTGGGGCAGATGTGACCCTGCTATGTAACATCGTCCCCAAAACGAAATGCTTTTCTTTACCAGTGCTGTGTTTTCTCAGAATGTATTCCTAGCTGAAAAATGTTGTTGTGTTTTGGGTTTTTTTTGCCTCTGTATAAAAGATGCTTGCAGACAGAAGTGGGAGGCAGCCCTGCATTGTGAAATGACTGGAACAGGTTGTTTCGTGTGCTTGTGAGTCTGCAATGCACTTGTCTGATAAAATTGTCATTTGAATGTACTGCCTTTGCAAACAGAATGAGGAGGTGTACTTATGTCTGAAACTGGAGCAGTATTTCTTTGTACTAGCAGTTATCAGGCACTTGGCATTTTCTGTTGCTTCTTTTGATTAGTTGCTGTTTCATGAGGATGAAGTGTTGTGTTTGGTTTTTTTTAGAAAAATATATGTGAAGGTGAATTGCGTGGGGTTCATCTCTGTGTTAATTTCTTGGCATGGTTACTGAATAAACTCTCTTAATACCTACAGCTTATTTGTTTACCAAGCACTAAGCAAAACTTTTATTTTTATCAGGCAAGAGGCAACAGATATTACTGCTTTCATCATTTTATGCCCACTTTTCTCCATTTTCATGTGGCACTCTACAGTAACTGAAAGCTTCATTGCAGCCCAGTGCCCATAGATAGCACTGTTGGTTCTGTCAAGTTTGTACCTATTAATCTTTCAGTGTTAACATGCTTTTTTTTTTTTTTGTGGAAGCTTTCCTTAACCTAACATGCTGCAAATGTATGTAGAATGTTATTGTAGGATTGGAGTGCAACAAGGTAAGCACCCAGATGTTTTAAAAAAATAATGATCACTCCTCTGCTATAATTAAAAGCTAAAGCAAAGGAAAAGATCATTTCTACCATCCTGCAGTTTCCCAGCCTGGAGCCTGGTTGGGAGAAAAGGCTTTCAGGTTTTGTTCCAGCTTTGTAATTGATGTGTTTTTACCTGGACAGAGACGTAATGCGTGTCCCATTTTCAGCTTCCAAAACAGGACTGATGCTCTCACGCCTGTTTATTTTTCCTTCCTCTGAAATGGAAGCAATATTCCTTCTCAAAGTGAGAGAATCATCATCTAGAGATGATAACTGCGCCTTGGAGAAGCAGGAGGAGGATGGGTCAGCACAGCCAATGGAAGCACTTACTGGAAATGCTGACCCAACCAATCCATAACACACATAAAAGTAACTAATTTTATACAAAATTAGCAACGTTAATTCCAAGGAAGACTTTCTAAGGAGCCTTTCTAAATGAATTTCTCAGAGATTAGGATGACACCACGCAATAGATCTGACTTTTCTGATTTGTTTCTCTGTTGCTTCAGTACCTTGTGAGCCTGCTGTGCTCATGGGATACTCCGTGGGTGGTGGTTTGAAATAAATATGCCCTGGTTTTCTGGAAATTAATTTAAAAATTCCGATTGCTGGGTGTTGTGTTTGTGTGGTTTGGGTCCTACGTCCACGTTGTTGTGGAACTGGAAGTTAAAAATGAAACTCTGTGTTACGAATGCTTTGTTTTCTATTCTTAGGTCATTTTTACGCAGCTAGAGGTTAAACCAGTGACTCCGTAAGGTGTATGTAGGCTGAAGTTGTTTTCTTTTTGTTAGTGCAGTCAGCCTTTCTACACAATTTTCTTCGTTGTTAAAAAGGAAAGAAAATGGGGAAATGTTTTCAGATAAGTGATGTGAGCTCTGCAACTTAAAAACTACCTATCAGAGCAGCAGGAATCCAGTCTCAAGGTGAAACGAGTGCTTTAAGTTGGTACTTTTATTAGTAGTTATTGCAGCTTTTTGATTACCACAGCTTCATTTCTCATCTTATACTTTCTGATGAACTGATTCCTCTGGTAACTTGTAGCTTAAAGTACAGGGTACAGCCTGTTTTGGAGCTGAGCTTTAAGTACATCATTCTGTGAGGTTGGTCACTTTGTATGAAGGCTCAGTGAGAGGTTTGGATACAGCCAGTTCTATGGAAGTTGAATAATAATATACATAAAATCACAGAATGGCCTGGGTTGAAAAGGACCACAACGATCATCTAGTTCCAACACCCTGCTGTGTGCAGGGTCACCAACCACTGCATGTAGTGGATGAGTAGTGATGTTGAATGTTTGCTTCTGTAAACACCACTTTAATTCTGCCTTGTTGTATTTGTGTTGCTAGAATTATGAGTTAAATGCCTTCCTAGTTCATTCAGTGTTGAAAATGACGGACGTACTTGAAGATGACTCTCACTGAGTGCACCGTAATGCCTGGGCACTTCTTAAAGCAGGCTTTCTAAGTTGATTTCCAGAGCCATGATAGGTGGTGGGTCTGGTAGAAGATTGCTGAGCTGTTAATCACAGAACCATTAGAGGTGGGGGGGCCCTTGCAGATCACATGAGGCAAGGGATGAGCAGGCAGCAGGTGCCACAGATGTGTTCTCATCCTTCAGCTGTAGTTCAGTGCTCTGAAATGAATAAAATGTTCTTGCTTTTGAGGTCTTTATGTGAATAAAGCCTTTAACATCCTAGCCAAATATAGAAAAAGCAAATATTTCTTCCCAAGAATCAGGTATTATTCTCACTAGGAAATACCATCCAGAATACTTGATTTACAAATTGCCATGAAGCAGACATCACCCAAGTGAGCACAGAATGAAAGAGCTCTGCATTTTCCTGTTCCTGCATCATCCCAGTGCAGAAGTGTGCACGACTCCAGCTTTGCTTTTCCTTAAATCTGCACCTCCACGTGTGCAGGCAGTTCCAGCAGGTGACAGCAGCCTGCTGACCGCCTTTCAGAAACCATTTGTCCAGAGCAGAAGCAGAAATCACATTTGTCAGGAGGGAAAACGAGTTAAGCTGTCAAGGCTGTGGGGCGAACATGGCATGTGGGAGATGTGTTGGAAACAACTGCAGGAGAGCTTGGAGAGAAAGTGATGTTGTTGCCGTGGTTGGATTTGACATCCCAGGAGTGGCTGGAAATAGTAACAGATTTTAAATGAAATGCTTTGTATAGAAACTATCAGTTAGTAAAATCATTTAGTGATTGTTATGTGGAAAACAATAAATAGTTGGGAAGAAATAACAGCATTTAAATGAAATGCTTTGTGGGTAAGTACCAGTCAGCCTCCGAGAAGTTCAACTACTGGCAACAGGATGGTGTCTAATGTCACTTGCTGTGTTATTTCCTCCATGTATTTAAAAAAATAAAAGGCAAGTTACTATACTAAACTCTTAGATGTGACATTATTCTGAGCTACAATAACTGACCAATAGCTTGGAGCAGATCTTGTGTAAAGCAGTGTGCTGCATTGTGAACAGCCCTTTAGGAAGAGCAGCTTCAGCTCTGTGTACTTTCAGTTCAATGTAAACTGGCAGGTAGGCCTTACAATTGTCTGTTTCTCTTTGTAGGGCTCATGTAATCAGAGGAGTTCCTGTGTCGTGTGTGTCTTCTCAGAACGCAACTGGAATTCAGAATGAATCAGGTGAGTTTCCATGGAGGACTTTATCAAAGTACTTGGTTAATAGAACAGCTCAGTGTTAACATGGAAAGTCAAAAAAGAAATGAAAGACTTCAGTTTTTCACCTTTTAGACCACTGCATCATTTCAAACATGCAGTGAGCAGCTTCTGCCATAGAAATTGGTTGATTGGGACGATTCACACTGCTCTGGAACCAGTTGAATCAACCATCTTGAATCAAGTGAAAAGGTTGGAAAAGGGCATTTATTTTGGGGTGCATCCTCTACTACGTGGATGCCAGAATGTCCTGGATGCCCTGGAGAGTGTTGTTTTAAATGAAACCAGGCACACTTGACACTGATTATTTTTTTTATCTGTCTGTCCAAGCAGAAAAAATACAGATAGTGTATTTGCTATGGACAGAGGAAATATTACCTTAAATTATCCTCGTAAGTGCTTCTCTGTTTGGATTGTCTTACCAAGTCCCCTTGGCATGGGAGTGTGACTATGGGGTATTACCATGAAGGAATGCCAGTCTTCAATTTGCTAAAAAGATGACTGTGAACAGAAGCTTCTTGTTAGCCAGGAACAACCACAGTACACAGTGATGCAAAATGCTTTGTGTGCTTTTTTCAGTGCTGTTCCTAATGAATTACTTTTTTTGCTTTTAAACCCTTAATTGATCATTATTGGCACAATTAGCACTGCTGAAGTATATTCCACCACTGAAGTTATAGGAGTGTAAATACAATTACTTAAGTGAGGAATTATATGGTAGGATGTTTCCAATTGCTCTGATTTTAAGTGGGGGGGAGGGAGGGGAGGAGAAACATTAAGAAAACAAAAAGCAAAATAGGAACTCTGTCAGTATTGTCATGGATTTAGAGAGTACATTTATTATGTATTATATATGTACATGTATTATATATGTGCACAAATATGCATTATATATCATGCAAAGAACGTTTCTGTGTGCACCCTGTGGAAGTTGAGTGGTCTTGTGTGGGGTAGCGAGGATAACTATTGCTTCATCATTTCCTTCTTTTGAGACTTGATTTTTTTTTTCCCCCTGTAAGGTTTATTTTGAAGGTGCTGTGGCATGAAGCCAACAGCTTATTGTTCTGCTCGAGCAATAGTCCTTCTGCTTCATTACTTGCTCCCAAAGATTTCGGTGTTAATCTGTGCTATCACTAGCTGTTTCCTTCCCGTTTGGTTTCCTCATTCCACCAACGCTGCTCCCTTTCTAGGACTGAACAACATTTCTGCCCTGTATAAAATGAAGTCTTCGTCCTTCGTACCTGGGTTGATAACACCATTGGTGCAGCGCTGTGACGTTTATTACCTTACAATTCAATACAGAGATCACCCTGCCTCTGGGGAGAGTTACAACAGCTTTGAGTCCTTGGCTTCTCTGCCTTTTGCCTTTAGTTTCCAAAGTGTACAGAGCTCATAAGGCTTTTTATTGTTCAATTACCATTCATACTGAGTGTGTACTTAGCATCAAACCCGTGGTGTTTTTTCTTGCAGTGCCCTTGTAATTTCATTCACTGTTGACAGGTTGTAGTGCCAGGTCTGTATGAGGCATGTCTTTGATGCCAAACATCTTTCAGGTGTTCTGCTCTCACTTCTTTTGTTCTGCTTATCTTTGCTTTTGGTGTGACTTCAGTGACCCTGAAACTAATCAGCTATTGTTAATTTTGCTTATATGAAAGGACTGCTCCTTTTGTTGAAATGAAAAAAATCCTTTTCATGAACTGTTCTGGTCTCCTTCCAGTAAGGTTACAAAGGATTTTAAAAAAATAAAATAAAACAATAATACACCTCTTATTTGAGTTAATATTTTTGCCTTTCAAGGAAGATTGCATCTCAGGATAGATGACATGCAGTCTCTATCTCTTTTTAAAACAGATTTTTCCTTTTATGTGTAAAGTGCATCAGAATGCTCTGAATAATTTATTAAAAACAAACAAACAAAACCCACCAAGCAAGCATGGGGTTTTGATCAGTAGCTTTTACTGCATCCCAGCCTGAGTTAAGATAAAGCAGGGAGAAAGTCGCATGGAACGCTGAGTGGGAAGTTATTGCAAAATTAATGTAGGCATAAGATAAATTACACCTGCACTTGTGCTAAAGTGCCTTCTGAGTTTTTAAATGGATTAATTCAAATATTCTAATACATCTTCAGTCTTCAAGCACGTGCAGTAAAACTGGGGTGAGTTCAATAGGGTTTTTGATAGGAGACTCCTGCTTGTGCCTGCCCTGTGCTAGCTCTTGGTTTCTGTTTCCCTTTCACAACTCCCTTCTGTCTCCTTTGCCTTGCCTCTGTCACTTCATTGGCAAGGGACACTCAAGGACAAGGGGCAATGGTTTTAAACTGACAGAGGGGAGGTTTAGGTTAGAGATAGGAGGTTTTTCCCCCAGAGGGTGATGAGGCACTGGAACAGGCTGCCCAAGGAGGCTGTGGATGCCCCATCCCTGCAGGCATTCAAGGCCAGGCTGGATGTGGCTCTGGGCAGCCTGGGCTGTTGGTTGGTGACCTGCACACAGCAGGGGGTTGGAACTGGGTGAGCATTGTGCTCCTTTGCAACCCAGGCCATTCTATGATTCTATGAATGGCATCTTCTCTTCATTCCTCTTATTCCTGTTTCCATCAAACTGTTTGCCAATCTTCACATCATTCAGCATTATTTCTTTTTTCTTTCACTTTTTGTTCCAACTGATCACCTGTAAGCATCTTGTTGCAGGTACTGTTCCTATTGAAAGTTACATAAAAATTACAGAGGTGTGCTGAAAGGCACTATCCAATGCCTGGACTCTGAACTGGATGCAAACAGGATAGGAAAGCTTCAGTTAAGGCACCTTTAAGCCCTCCAACCATCTTTGCATTGTTCTTAGGTCACTTCACCCTTTCTGGTTTGAGTGCTGACAGTGTAACGTGTTTGGTGAACTTCAGAGGTATTCATTTAATGGGGAAACAAGCTTCTAGTGCACACCTACTCAACAGAATTGCAACAGAATTGCTGGCGTGATTGAAAAACTCCATAGTAGGTCTTCAGTTTAATGCAGTGCTGGCTGTAGAACGTGTGCATGTATGTAATCATACCAAGAGGTGAACTTCTCTTCATAGGAAAGAAAACCAATTTGAATCTGATTGTTAAATGTTGGTGGAAAAGCAATTGAAATCAGACTGTTTCTTCCTTTGGTAGGTAGGTCTTCCTTTGGGTTTTGATCTGGAAGGTGGCTTAAGAAGCTGCGTTTAAATTGTAAATGAAATTAGAATGTGCTGATTTGACTGAACTAAATTGTTTATTTTACATTAATAACTATATATTGTACAGTATGTTTGAGATGTGAAATGTCTTGTTACATCCTGGGCCTAATTTTATGGTATGTGCAAAATCCGTGGATATAACTGGTGTGGAATGGGTCAGAGTGCTGTGTTCAGCTGCTGAGCTTTTGTTTCTGTAGGAAGATGTTAAATAAAGTTCTGATTCTATGCTTTTCCTTGCAAATAGATTTCTGAAATGGGATGTTGATGGCTGAAAAGAGGTATGACTATTAGGAAATGTCTGATACGTCGTAGGATGTGATCCAGTGCTGTGCACTTTGATCTCACTTGTCTGTTTTATAAAGTTTTGGTTGATCAGATTGTGTTGTAGGCTTGTTTGACTGCTCCTTTAGCTGTGGTTGCTTAAAAAAAGGTTTTGTCAGCTTAAAGCTTCCAGTGCATTGTTCTCATAGCTGTCTTGTTCCGTGTCTGCTGTCCTCTCATCTATGCCCCATCCCTGCAGGCATTCAAGGCCAGGCTGGATGTGGCTCTGGGCAGCCTGGGCTGCTGGTTGATGACCTGCACACAGCAGGGGATTGGAACCAGATGAGCATTGTGCTCCTTTTCAACCCAGGCCATTCTATGATTCTATATGTAATTTGTTACAAACTGCTGTGAAGGGAACTGAGCATGGTGTTCCCTTAATGAAGTGGGGAGGGGATACTGGGCGGGTGTCTGGGCCTCTTTGAGATGCAGAGAGGAGCAGACAGAAAAGAAACTCGCTCAGATGTGGACTCTCCTATCAGTTCAAGGCTAACAGATGTCCGACTCGAACTTCTTTCATCTGTGTTTTTCCTTGCTGACTATTGGAAGAGCAGAATAAAAGGAAATAAAGCAGTTCTGCTGTGAATAGACTTTCAGCTATTATAACTGAAGAGTGAGGATTTTTTTCCCCTGTCCCCTCACTCTAGTGGATGGGAAGGGATTTCTGGCATCCTGTTCCTTCCACAGTTTCCAATTTCGGGGTCTTTCTCCCCTACAAATAGCTCTCTAGGATGTCTCTGTGCAGCTGTTAGGGCTTACCAAGGCAGCAATAGAATAACATTGCTAGACTCCAGTTTTATCATTTTTCTCGCTGTTGCAGAAAGCTGACAGAAGACATTCTTGTAACTTAACTCAGCAAGTCGTAAATATAGAAGAGAATAGTTGCCATACTGAGCACTCTTGAAGTGTGGATATGAAGTAGAAGAGGCTGGAGAAGCTTTATTTTCTTTGAAAGATTAAAAACTCAGCTGTGGTAGCCTATAGAGATACATTAAAAATGTATTTCCATAATGCCTCCTAAGTGCTCAGTGGAAAATGCTGGGAGTTATAGATGAACACTCAGCTCAGTGCATGAAGACTGCTATTATATCTCTGCTTTATGGCTGCAAGTAAAAGCAAGAGTCATGTCTGGTAAGTTGGAGTTTACTTGGACAGCTGTGGCAGTGCCTGATTTTTGTTGTTGTTGTTATTTAACACCACCTGAAGTTTCTTCAGAACTGAAATATAACATCCTTCATGTTAGAGGAGCTATTGCCTTCTTCACCAGTATTTGTGAGTGCCCAGAGTGGTCACAGTTCAGTGTCAGGGGCAGATACTGTTTTAGGGCTGTAGCATGAAGTTCAGCATACGCTTATACATCGTTTGTGCCAAGCACCATTCTTTCATAGTGTGGATGCATTTCTGGGAGGCTGTATGTGCTCGTGGCTTTTGCAATGCTGGTTGTTCCATCAGGAGTAGGTGTCTTGTTAACTAAAGAGCTGGTTGTCTTGTGAGAGCTGTGAGTAATGCTTGCTATTTTACATTATGTGAGTAATAGTATGAATATAATTACAAGCGGCCTGTTGACTCCTGTAGATCCCTTAAAATGGACATGATGAAGCTAATCACTTAACATCCATAAATCACTTATTAGCTTTCTATTGCATCTCCAGCTATTTGAACACCTTAAAACAGTTCGTATTAATTACAGGCTAAGGGTTCTGAACGGTTGGTTTAATTAAGAACAGAACACAGAAATAACTTTTATGACACTATTTACAACCTATCATTCTCTTCAAAGCAGAGCAGTAAGGTTGGCATGCAGGCACTTTGAGGTTGATCTCTGGAGTGAAATGGCTTGCTTGTAGGCTGTAAACAGAGCAGCAGGAGGAGAACAACAACCCAACAGTAGCTCTGGGAAGTGCATTACAAGGCAAGCTTCAGTGTTAGCTGTGCTACCAGAGGGGTATGTATGTGTTACTGGACTCAGGGTGAGCAGGGGAGCTCCTCTCTGTCCCCTGTTATCCAGGGCTGGGCAGCACAGGGTATGTTTGTGCTTGTGGCAGAGAAGATGGTGTATCCCAAATTCCCATTCTGGTACGTACATTGGAGTGGTTTGTTTACTGCTGTATCCTAGCTTCTACAGGTGAAAAAATCACTTTTCATTTGTGTGAACAACACACATTTTTCAGAACTTTTTGTTCTGAATTGTTTTGTATTTGTATTGTATTTGTACTGTATTGTATTGTTTTCTTCGTGAATTTCTGTTGGGTCTTTCTCCCAAGAGATACACACTCAAAGAAGGCAACACCAGAAGCTATTTTAGATTGTTGTGTTTTTTTGAGATGGGTTTTAGCAAGAATACCTGAAAGCCATCATTGAAAAGAGGAAACAAAGAATTTCTGATGTGTATGCAGTTGCTCTCAGTGTGGTGGGTAGCTGAAGTTCCAGCTTTGCCCTGTATTTCCAAAGCCATCCCTTGTGTGTTTCTGGGCAAGTTATTCCTGTTAGTGAAGCTTTGCATCCTTTTCTCCTTTATGCATCAAGGCATACATGGGTGTTCTGGTTGGAACTTTTATGTGCAAGTTTAGCTAATGATTGACAAAGGTAAAATGGAAGGCTGCATGGGCAGCTCTGCTCCCTGCCATGAGTGCTCTGGATTTGGAGCTGCTCTTTCTTCTGTAACTTCAGCATGTCCTCACACAAAACTGGGGCAGCAGTTCTATCGCTGTGAGCACAACAGCACAAACCTGGGCTGCTCACGGGGAAACAGCAGGGTAAATTGCAGTGTATCTCAATTTTCACTTAAAAGAATTGGAGGATTTAAGAACAAAACAAAAAAAACCATAGAAAATAACAAAAACAAGCTTTGAGCTGTACCTTAACTATGTTTTTAGATGTCAACTACTTCTAATTTCCAACCTCTCCATTAATAGACATGCTTTTAATAGCTAAACATGTTTTTCTTGCTGTTGGTCACAGATAGCCAGATAGGTCACAGTGCTTTTCCAGGGCAGAGAGTTACCTCAAGTCAAACATAAAAATGAAAAGGATTGTTATTAACACAGCAATGTTTTTCAAGTCATCCTTTTCCTTAACACTGTCACTTTCAATAAAGATGAGCTGTGTGCCACAGATGGGAGGTGGATCCAGTCCAGCCCATGTGATTCTATTCACCTTTACTGAAGGCTTTTTGCTGAGGCTTATAATGAAGAAATTGCTTTGCTGCCTCAAAGTATCCTGAAATGTTTGTGACACCTTTTCTCATCATTCTGGGTCCAAAGAGGATGGAGCAGACAGAGATTGCATTTGAGACACAGCATGCAGCTGGAATATGCAAACAAGATATGTATATATGTATATATGTATATATGTATATATGTATATATGTATATATGTATATATGTATATATGTATATATGTATGTATATATGTGTATATGTATGTATATATGTGTATATATATATATGTATGTGTGTATATATATATATATATGTATGTGTATATATATATATATATGTATGTGTATATATATATATATATATATATATATATATATATATATATATATATTTGTAGCTCTCATTATTCTTTAAAAAGAAAACCTAACTACCTCCCTTACGAGTTTTTCAGTTGAGTAAGACTTTCCAGACAGGTTACAAAGGAGCTGCTATGTTTATGCACTTCATGTTTTTTGTTTTAATCTGAGAACAGTCTGGCATCAGGAACAGAATTAAAAATAGATACAAATACTTTGTGTAGTCAAAATAATTGTGATGCTTCACTATAAGGAACTGGAATTTTCCTTGTGATAACAGCTAGATGATAAAATGGAGGCAGTGCTTCTGCCAACAACTGTGTGATGACAAACTTCTTTGAGCACAGTCATAAGGCAGGTAGATTTATCTGACGTATTTGGTCTGAAATTTGGAGGAATGTTATTTGGAAATGGCTTGAGTGGATGTTGTCTCAACATAGTGTGGCATGTGACAGTTCTGTTACTTAATTACTTGTTTGGTGTAGTTTCTCATGGCATAACTAATTAGATGAAATAGAGCAATTGAAAGTTGATTTGTGTTTCTGTCCGTGGATGAGTTTTAGATCACCATATTAATGAGCATTTTAACACTAAGCATGAATGCACATGAAAACCATATCCTGAAAGATCAACTTATGTAAATATTACATTATGGATAGATGATTTCCAGGGTATAAAGCCACAGCGATTCTTCTTCTTTCATCCTTTAGGAATAGTGGAACAGTGCTGCCAGGTGTGCTGTATGTGGATAAGATAAATCAAATGCCTTAAGCTCTGTATTTCCCAAGTAACCAATGGGGGAATTTTGAGTTTGGTTGTAAGGGAAACCAAAGAAAATAAATGAGATGGCAAATGCCTATGAGAAATAGGGAAATCACTTCAGATAGATTTACTCACTGTTTGAAGTCGCATCCATTAACTTCAGCAGTCGGATACTTTTCTTACGAGTAAAAGTAGGGTTAAAAACTCTCAGCAACAGCTTGCACAGGTTGATCAGCACTGATGCTGTTCTTTCTTTCTTTGCTAATGGTTGTGGCCCTTCTGGTTTTTAACTTGCAGAACACAACCGAGCCTCCTGCTGCAGTGGAGACCTTAGCTGATGTACCTGAGCACGTGCTTCGGGGGCTTCCTGAGGATGTCAGGCTCTTCCCATCTGCTGTTGACAAGACAAGGCTTGGTGAGTGCCACAACTGTAAAAAGAGAATGAAGGCTTTTAAAATGGCTCACATAAATTGCTTGCTGCAGATGCTGTGAACATTTGGTGCCTTTGTATGCTGGGCAATGAATGGAGAAGAAATAATGTCTGGTGCGTTGATCTGAAACCATTTATATTGGAAGTAGTGGTCGCCTACTAACAGATCGAGATTATGTTCCTAAAAGATCAAAATCAGGGTCAAAGGGGGACCAGAATGCAAAGAGGTTAGGTCATGGAGATGCTGGTGTGTTCCTTTACTGGCTGCTTAACTTATAGCACTTTTACTTCTTTCAGTTTTGTATTTTTGCTGCTATCTTACCGTTGTTTCACTTCAGAATGCTGTGTCTCACTATCCAATCAATACAAAAAGTCTCTTACATGATTCAGTGCAGACTTGAAAGCTGCTATATGGAACTATATCACTGGCTGCTATATTGTTTGTGTAATAATGCAGAATGCTGATTTTTTTTCTTTAAGCAGAGTTTAACCTGGGAGAACCTTAGAAATCAGAGTTGCAGATTGGATATTAGATGTTAAAACTTGGTAGATTAAGGAATATCCTGGTTTACTGTTGGTAACAGTAAATTTACTGTGTAAATTAACAGTAAATTAACCTTGGAGCAAGGTTAATATTTTCTAGTATGAATCTGATCTGGCATGGTCTGAATGAGAGTGTTGTGTTGGAACTGAGTGAGGTAGGAGGGGAAGTGTTAGAAGGCTTGTATTCCTTATGGTATTTTGACTTGAGCTTGAAATGCAGGAGAAATCGAGGGCACTTCTTGCCGTCACAGCTACAGTAGCTCTGGAGCAAAGGATGAAAGCAGATAAATGCTTAAGCTTTATGTGACTGGGGGAAGTTCTGGGGACTTCTGTGGCTGTTTGAATTACTAATAGTGAACTTCATTTTCCTGGTTGTGATCTTAATAGTGCAGAGCACACCACAGCCTGAGACAGACACATGCAGTGATCGTAAGAGATACGAAATGCAAATAGAAGATCTTTCTTCAGCTGAGTTGGATTTGTTATAATTACTGATATGTATCCTTTCAGGTGTTTGGGCAACAAAGTCAATTTTAAAAGGGAAGAAATTCGGGCCCTTTGTTGGTGACAAGAAGAAAAGATCTCAAGTTAAGAGCAATGTATACATGTGGGAGGTAAGAAAAACTTGTTAATAAAAAAGGTGTCTGTCACTGGGTCAGTATTTTGTATTTACCTTTCTAGAGATTTTAGACATAAAATAGTTGCTACTTGCATATCTGTGGTTACCATTGCAAATCTATTTACAGATACTTGGGTTGAGAAATGATTCTGAATTACAAACCTTTAAACTATTGAAACTGAGATTGCTGTATGAATTTTCTCCCATACTGTCTGTGGATCCCTCATTTCTTTAAGAGTCTGCTACAAAGAAAGCTTTGCTTTGTTGGCTTGAACAGGCAGTAATGTCCAATTCTTCAGCTGTGTACTGCCAACTAATTGAAATGAGGGAAACTGCAAGGATGTGGAAAGTCTTAAGGAAATCTCAGTGTTCCTCCTCATCCAGCTCTTTGAAAAACAGCTTTGTTTTGGGGATTGGTTTTGCTTTTGCAGCTTTCATAAAAGTTCTCAGCTGTTTCAGTATTTCTTGTGCTGCTTGTATTTGGGTTTGCCTTAAAGCAAATACTGTCTGGACAGCTGAATAGTCATAAGACCTCAGATATTATGTAGATTTCAGAGTGTAGGTGTCTTATCTTAATCTGGAGTTAAACTCTATCTACAGTGTCTTTAAATAAGGCATTCCTAAGCACTCCCAGAGATGACATCACTATTTCTGAAGGTTTACACACAGCAGGTGGCTTTAGCAGAATGCATGGTCAAGGAGGAGGGATGGAGGAACTCTGGCATGGCAATTTCTGTTCAGAACATGCTAATGTACAGATCTTTAGGTTAAAGAGATTGATAGCAGTCATCCTTCTGGCCTCTGGACTGCAGAAAGAGAACTACATAAAACACTGGATAACTATGCAGAGCTTAGTGATAAGCCATCTCAGAGGAACTGAGCTAGAATAATTTCCCATAAATGCAAATTCACATCCAGGAAAGTCATAAAGTAAAGTGGAATGTTTGCTGTATCAAACTAGTGCTTTATTTTACCAATTCTACTGCATGAGGTATCTCAGCTTTTGATCTGCTACACGAGCACATAGTGAGATTGGATCAGTCCAGTAAATTACTGACATTGTGGTTGTTTTTCTTGATTTTCAATGTTCTCACTGGATGTACCTTAATGTCTTTGGAAAAATTGTGCTGAGAAATGATAGCAGCAAACAAACTGACACAGTCTCATAGTTTGCAATGCAGGCAACAACAGGATCTCCTTCTAGATTTCAAAGCAGTTGTGTGTTGCTTTAACACTGATTTGGGAATTTAGAAAAAAAAAAAAAGGCAGCTAAAATGAGACTGCAACAGTTGTTCCCATATGTTGATATCTGAAACCACCCCAGCATCCTAACTGTTAGAAAATACGATTGTAAAAGGATGGTGTGTGAGAGCAGTGCAGTGTGTGGACTTTCAACCAGGAGAAAAGCTTTTCCACAGGAATTTAATTAATTTTAGTGAAGTTAATCTGAAGAAAATCTCAATTTTTTTAATGATTTCAATCTCCCACATGACTTAGAATAGGTGAGCTTTGTGTCAATACTGTGGTTGCTGTATCTCAGGAGAGCAGTTGACTTGAAGGCATTCTCATTTTCTGTCAGAGAAAAGCCACTGGTAGGGAAACAATGGCAAGTGACTGAAAACTGAGGGAGATGCCACCTTGTGAAGGGCTCAGAACGATGGTCCATTTGTAATTCACTGTGGGTTTTAGGAGTCATTTGACGTTGCAGTGTTATACAGAGGAGCTGAAGCCATTTCCTCTCTCACAGCACACAGGATTTTGCAGCAAAGAAGATGAGGTGACTTGACCAAAAAGCAATCCTGTGTCATGCTTTGTCACACGTGCCATATCTACTACCTCTCCCAAAGCATTGCTTGGCTGTTTCCTTCCTTTTTAACCACCTCCTTCTGTGAAGCTGTTTGCTTTCTCATGTTGCAAGGGTTGGGTGTGCTGATGAATTCTTTCAAAAGTCAGCTGATGAAATCCACGCCGGAATGGTTTAAGTAAGGAAGGAGTTTTCTCTTTGCTTGGAAAGAGATGAGTTCTTCCTAGTGGAAGCTGATGTCTGCAGGCTTAACCACAAGCAAAAAAAGCAAATAGTACAGCATTATCAAATAATTCATATCTTTACTTTTTTGTTGTTTCTGAAAATCTGAGAGCTGCCCAATACTTCTAACCATACACAGTATCTCAACATGCCAATGTTCTGAGACAAAATGTTTTTAAATAATGGAAAAATGATGGCTTTCATTGCTGAACATTCTTCAATTTGGAAAAAAGTAAGTGTATAACATCCATTGATAGCTTTTCTTATAAGACTAACTTGGACTATAAGAAGAAACATGGGAAATATTTAACATTTCTTGAAAGATAAGAAGAGCTGACTTTTAGCAGAAAATAACTGAAGGCCTACCAGTATCTTTGCTTTAATGCAAGCTGTCTTGAACATGAGTAAACATTAAAAACATTGAACCAAGAATGGAAACAAAAGATTTACACAGCACCTGGGGACATTCAGAAGTTCATAGATCTGATCACAAGACTTCTGAAACATTAAGATTTTCTTCAGTCCTCCTGAGCAAGATTAAATATACAGTGTATCCTCCCTTACCTTCCCAAATAAATCAAATGCTTCTAAGTTCTTTGTCATTTCTTTTTCCTGATTCCTCAGATGGCAAAAATAAAACTCAACTGTATTTATATAATAACACCAAGCCTTACAATAGATATAAACTCCAGAGAATCACACCACAGAATCACAGAATGGCCCAGGTTGGAAGGGACCTCGAGGATCGTGAGTCTCCAACCCCCTGCCACAGGCAGGACCACCAACCTCCACATTTCATGCCAGGCCAGGCTGCCCAGGGCCCCATCCAACCTGGCCTTGAACACCTCCAGGGATGGACGGGGCATCCACAGCCCCTCTGGGCAGCTGTTCCAGCACCATCAGGCATGGCAAATTGAAAGCAAAGCATAGAATGTGTTAACTAGTTTGGCTTTTGAGCCCAAAGCCTTCAGACAGAGGAGGGTTTGTCGACCAAAAGTTGTTCAGTTTGTTTCAGTTATACCAATTTGTCTGAAAATAATGCAAGCAGCAGCAAAACTATCCAGTAAAAAATGCTCTGCTCGTGTTTTTTTGCCTTATTTCTGTCCTTTGTTGATGATTGCTGCTTTGTGTAGCTTTACAGTATATTTTCTTTTGGTGCACGTACACTTCAACAGAAACAGCAGTTTGCTTGGGATAAATGCCGATTTCCTCTTGTAGGTGTATTACCCAAACCTGGGGTGGATGTGTGTTGATGCAACGGATCCAAAGAAAGGGAACTGGCTGCGGTATATAAACTGGGCACGTTCAGGAAAGGAGCAAAACCTCTTTCCTCTGGAGATCAACAGGACCATATACTACAAAAGTTTAAAGGTATCAATGTCTGGAAAGAATCAATTACTGCTTTGCTTAATACATTATATTTCATTTCCCTCTACTCAAAGCTTGATAAAATTGATTCTAGATGGGTGAAAATCTAGCAGGCTGCATAAAACATGTTTTTTCTATTCCTGTTGATACTGAGATGCTTTGTACTGAGCTTTGTATTTCTGGTCTTTGCATCTTATAGAAACCTTATAACCATCTTCTAACAAACAGATTTTCTTAATTCTATACCTGGGGAAGGGTACACTGCATGACTGGTGCATTGCATCTCCTGAGTGATAAAATATTTGTTTTAGATAGATAAAGAGTCATAGAGTATGATAATGATAGAATGTTGTAGCTCTGAATTATTATTCAAATCTCTTACCAAGAATCTGCTAACAGTATGTGTAGGTCAACTTTGTTCCTTTATAGAATGCTTTTGTGTATTTACAGCCTTGCTGTTAAGCTATGGATGTTTCTTACGTTTCCTTGTGAGACCAATGGCATTTAACTGTTCTACATTTAAGAAGAGTTGATTCTGTCAGTTCTGAAGTTCATAGGGTAACATAAAAGTATGTAGAACTGTTGCATTTTAGGTAAAGCTCGATTGGGAAAAGCCTCTAAATATTTTCTGAGCTTTACTGATAGCTTTGACATAGCATTTGAGTACAGGTTCCATATTATCAGCCAGACTGGCTTGTCTGTGCTGCTCTTTCACTGGGGGTGTGCTCTCAGGGCTCACCTGTAGCCAGCTTACTTTGCTCTAGACATTTCATCATGGATTGCCTGATCTTTGCCCACAGTCACACAAACTCATTTATCTAAGTGAGCTTTTGGAGTCACTCTGACACTTTTTACATTTCTCTCTTGTTGAATCTTTCCAGCAAAGCTGTGATAAAGACACGTTCACGTTTCAGATCTGTTTTCTCAAAGACAATACTGCACTTTGGAAAATAATTGTACTGCTAAACGAAGGCTGAGCAGTGCTGACAGGATAACGAATATCTGGCTCCAATATCTGAAATACCTTTTGTTGCTTTGACTGTCTTCTTCAGCTTGCAACCTGATGAATTTTATCCCAGTATATCTTGCCAGCAAGATCATGCTGCCAAGCAGCTTGTTCTGAAGACTGCTGGAGCATCCAATAAGGCTCCTTCTTATTTTTTTGTTTCAAATCCATCAGGGATTGCTTGCAGTGTGATGGAACATCTAGCTTCTCTGGGATGCAGTGGGCTTCTTCAAAGAGCAGTCCTGAGTTCAGCAGTGTTTATCTGCTCCTTCAGCAACCACTCTGTGCTCTGCCTTTCCATGCACGCTGTGCGGTCGGTTTAGCTTCATGTTGGTGTTAGCAGTACCAATCCTGGAATCACGGCCTAGCACCTGGGAGCTGATGTATGCTGGTTGGAGGGACACCAGAAACAGTGTTACCTCTGAGCTGCCAGTGTGTGAAGGCTTGTTGCTGTAGCTGTCACCAGTGCAGAAGCATCTGTGAGTAGCTTTTGGTTTGGGTGCTGCTACAGAATCACTGAGTTGTTTCTGCCTTGCGTGTGTAGCTCCAGAAACACAGCTTGGACATACCTGAGCTAGCCCTGCAAGGCTGAGATCACTCATATTAGCACTCCCAGCTTCGTACTGCTCAGCAGTGACCGAGCTGCTCCTAGGAGTGTTGCAGCCATGGTGCATGGGCTGGTAGCTCCCTGCTGTCCCTCGGTAGCCACTGACACACAGGTAACAGGGCAGCTCAGTGTGAGGTCATGGTTGGACTTGATGACCTGGGAAGTCTTTTCCAACCTAAATAATTCTGTGTTTCTAAGTGGTATGTCTGGAAAATTCTGACCATGTGAATTTGTTGTGGTTTTTGAAGTGGGATTTTGTCATGAAATTGGACAGTTTTCACCACCTTTAAACACTCGGCATTGTCAGTGGATCATGTTGGATCACATCAAGATTTAGCAAGTTTTTGGCTGCGTGAATGGGCTATTCTTTAATAGTAATTAATGCTAATAATTGTAATGATGATCACCCCAATATTCTGTCTGCCTTAGCTGTTCCAAGAATATAAAATGCCAAAGGGTGGCATTGTCTAGCACTTCCCAGAGTTACTTTTTGAAGTGACAAATTTAGGGTAAGCAAATTTCTTAACAGTAGAGTGAAGAAACTGAAAGCTGAGCTGCGAGAAACTGACAGCAGAGGTAGGGGGATGATGTAGAAGTGATTTTAAATTTGTGGTCTCTTGGGCAAGATGCAGCATGAAGGCATTTATTGTCTGTTGTATCAGCTCTCACTATCCTATAACTTGTTAATTTCCCCTGCAGTTTCAAACTCGAAAAGAATGGTGCTGTTTTCTGCTGCTTTTTTACAAAGTGTTGTTTATACATCTCCCATTTATTTAAAGACTTGGTTTCTGTCTCGTTTTCTGTGTGGGAGATGAATTTGTCCTTACAGTGTCCATATCAATCTTAGATTCACATCACACCTTATTGACCAGAGACACAGAAGAAAACACGTATTTAATGACAGCTCACATGTTCAGGTTTTGATAAAGTGTTCCTAAATGGCCCCTTCCTGATCTTCTTTGTAATTCATAAATTCAAGAGAATTCCATTTAGTGATAAATAAACAGCACAGTTTTTATTTACTCCCAACAGAAGATTAGTGGCTTGTATGTCATTTTGTTCTGCCTTACCTGGCAGCATTTTAAATGCTGTAAATTTTTTCCCCAGGTGTTTGTTTGGGGGGTTCTGATTTGTAAGTTTAATTTGTAAGCTTTAATTTCCCTGTTCTCTGCCATATATGAAAAGTAAGGTAAAATTTCAAGTTGGGGACTCCTAATGAGGTCTCAGATAACATTTTGAACTAAGCACAAGTGACTATTTTTGTCTTCTGTCTTCTCTTCCTCTTTACTGAAGAACTGAGGATATTTGTAGGTTGTTTTGCATATGTTTTCCCCAGCATACATGTATGAGAGTTGTCACATTTCACTGAAACAGCTTAAACTGGTTAGAGGGTTTCAGAAGTTCTTCCTGTCTCTGCTAATTAAATGAGCTAGATGAACGGTGTTATTCTGCACACGGTAAATTGCAGTGAAAAGTCAGTTTCAAAAAGTCTCCTAAATAAGTTAAGCTATGATCGTGTCCTTGATTAAGGTGAAATTAATTTGTTTATGGAAAGATGTTTCGTCAGACAGGTTTACAATAACTGGGGGAACACAGCGTAAAATAGTAACAGACAGAGTGAAAAGAGACCCAAACACCAATACCACAAAGTGTCTGCTGTGGTTACAGCTGGGGAGGTAAGGCCACATCCAAATGCAAGAGAGCAGAGTAGCAGTAAAATACAAAGTCAGTAGTGAAAAGTGCATGTTCTAGTGAGATCAGATAGGTAAATGCCTATCTCAGCCTTCTATCACCGCTGCCCCAACCTGATGCTACAACATGATCTAGAGGTGACAGCATGGAGGAAGCTGCTTGTCAGAGGTGTTGCTGGAGGCTGCAGAAGTGGCATTTGGTCACTGCGGTCCTCTTCTCCCTCCTGTTGCTGCTGATGGAGCTCTTTTGATGGTCTAATTTTGACGTGTCTGCTGTATCTCATTTTAGAAGTACAAGGTTAGAGGGCTTAATTTAGATTCTAGCATCGTTGCTCCAAAGCTAAATTCATCAAGTTGAATGTCAGTTCCAGCCACGGAACTAACAAATTACGTTTGTTATCATGTGTTTGCATTGCCCAGTTTTACCAGCTCTTTTCTCTGAGTTTGTATATGGCTGAAAAGTCATTTGCATCAGATAACTCTTCTTTATGCCGGCTGCAAGATGGAACCGTGCAAATACCAACAGCAGCGTGACCAGCAGATTGAGGGGGGTGACTGTACCCCTCTTCTGTGTGCTGGTGAGACCTCACCTGGAGCACAAATGTGGGGTCCTCAGTACAGCAGAGGGCCACAGCAATGCTCCCTGATGGAACGTGAGGACAGGCTGAGAGCTGGGGCTGTGCAGCACGGAGGAGAGAAGGCTGCAGGAGAGCTGAGAGCGGCCCGTGTGTCTAAAGGGGCTGTAAGCAAAAGGGGACAGACTGTTCAGCAGGGTGTGTGGAGATGGGATGGGGAAACGGATTCCTGCTAAAAGAGGGGAGACTCAGGTTGGATATAAGGAAGAAGGGAGGTGAGGCACTGCACAGAGTGCCCAGAGAGGAGGTGCAGGCACCCAAGGTCGGGATGGGGCTGTGAGCACTGATGGAGCTGTGGGTGTCCCTGCTCAGTGCAGGTTGGACCTGATGGCCTTTAGGGTCCCTTCCAGCTCCAACCATTCTGTGGTTCTATGAGACACATTTACCACCATCGCATCAGCCCTGCAGAGCTGTTAAGGAAGCCAAACAGCAGGCTTTGCTTATATTACAACCTAAATGCTTAACTTAATAAGTTACGATATAACTTCAACACTTGCATCTCTTGTTGCAGTGTCAGGACATAAAGATAGCTATCAGATATTCTATGATTCTTATCAGATATTCTATGATTCCATTGCCTCTGTCAAGTGCTGTAAGGCCTTCTGGAAAAAAAAAAAAAAAAGTGCTTCTGAAGGAACAGATTCTGCTATTGTTCCTTATACAAAAGTCCCCTTTGGCTTCAGACTTGCAATAGTCTCAGGCCACCCTTGGCTGTAGCGCGGTGCCCGGGCTGAAGTCCTCGCGGCAGCTGCAGGGCCGCCGGGCCCGCTTCTACGGGGGCGGGGTTGGGGGCTCTGCGCCGCGCGCCCTCCGGCCGCCAGGGGGTGCGGTCGACGTCTCCCTCGGCGCGCGGGGGCCCGCCGCCAACAAGCCGCCCGCTGATTGGTTCCGCTCCTCTCTCTTCTCTCCCCGCAGCCAATCGCGCCCGGCGAGGAGCTGTTGGTGTGGTACAATGGGGAGGACGACCCGGAGATAGCCGCCGCTATTGAGGAAGAGCGAGCCAGCGCCCGGAGCCGGCGGCACTCCCCGAAAGCCAAGAAAGGTAAGGCCCGCCCGCCGCACCGCCGGCCTCCGACCGGGCCCGGGGGCGGCTCCGAGCTTCCGCCGGGTGGGCGGCGGCCTCCGTGACCTTCCTCACCGAGCGGGGAACTCACCGTCCGGCCGAGCGCCGGCAGGCCCCGCCGCGGCCCTCGGCGGCTTCGGGCACCGGCGGGCGGAGCTGGGCGCGGATATCCGCCCTCACGGCGCTGCGATGCGTCGTGCGGCTCCGCGCGTGGCCTTATGTAACTGCGTCTGATCCTGCGTGCGATCCCCGGATCCAGCGCGGGGAGCTCTGAAGGTGACGGACGGAGCGAAGGAGGATCGGAGGTGGCGTTTAAAGCGGCGGCGTCGTGATCCCAGCACTGATATTTGGGAAGGCGGCTGTGCGGTGCTGCTTATAAGCGTTGCTGTTACAGCCTCTGAGCGTCGAGTGCTGGCTTGGATTTTTCTGTCTGCCGTGGGACGGTTTAGTAAACATGTAGCACATGCATAAGGGCGCCTGGGTGAATCGTTGTGCTTTTTTTTGTAACTGGGCATGGTGTTCGCAGGTGGGATTTGCGTGCCTGTGATTTACCTGAAAGGCCAGAAAAACAACTCGAAAGAATTTGATTAAATCATAAATTAGAAAAGCCAGACAGAGTCATTTCTAAGGTAATTTTTCACGGCGTGGAAGATTGATTTGCATTCCTGAAACTGCAGATTAAAAAAAAAAAAAAAAAAGAGCAAGTCATTAAATAACTGTGGCAGTTTTGGGTGGGTCGTCCTGTGCTGTTCTGTAGCTCTGAGGCTTTAACTGCTAAGGAGCTTAAAAATGTCAAACCACCCTCATTTGGAACAATAAATCTCTGCCTCCATTCTATGAACTCTTCCTAAATACGTTAATAAAAAAATGCTGAACATAGTTGAGAACAGAATAAGAGTTATAAGGCCCCAGTAACTTATCTGGGGGATTATACTCCTGTATCGTTAAGCAGGAAGGCCAGCTCCTCAGTGTGGTTGTTTTGGGTTATTAAAGCTTCATTATCAGTGCTCTGTCAGTAAATTTACAGTGATTTGTGCTTTTCTAACGCGTGCGTGTTTTGAAATCCTATAGTTCTATTATTAGGAGGTTCTGTCGGTTTATTTTTACCCCTTCTACATTTACTCTCAGTTATTTTAGTGTTTGTAGTAGATCTGATATTTGCAATTCACACCTGATTGCTTCTAAGTAACATAATATTTGTGCTGCATTGACAGCACTCACTGCAGTTAAGATTCTAAAATGGTTCCCATTGCTGACACTCCTCTTGCTGGTTCAGAGGCTGAGATTTTATGGGAGGATAAAGGAAATAAGCAGTGAATTCAGCAGCTCTAAGCAGGTTTTTTTGTTTGGTTATTTTATTTTTTTATTTTTTCTTTTACGTAATTCTGACTATACAATAAAAATGGGAGGGGGGGGAATGTTGCAACCTCTCGCATAGGAAAAAATTGGAAGGCAGTACAAAGTAAGAATGCAAGTGAGCTTCCAGTGTAAGAAACTTCTTAGAAAGAAGCTCAGTGGGGTTGCAAAATTGGGATTCGTTGCCTGCTGACACAGATCAATTAATTCCTTCTTTATAAACTTCGTGTTCTGTTATAGATTGAAAGCGTAAAACAACAAAGGAGAAAACAGAGCTATGTAAGAACTGCCAAGTTTGGACAGCTCTGAATTGCTGTGTCCTGCAGAAATACATTTTCCAGAATAGAAGCAGACACTTTAATACTTCATAAATGCCCAGACAAGGCTGTGTTTGAGAAGGGCGTTGTAAGAGCTGTATGTCTTGAAAACTGACTTAATAACTGATCTGTGTTCAGTAAAACAAATATCCTTTTGAGTTTTAAGTTCAGCACAGGCCTTGTCCTTGAGCAATGAGATGCTCACACTTGGTCTTACGGCTGCAGTTTGCTTCAGGAAATCAGAAAAAGTGATCACAGCAGTCACAGATTTGTCCAGTTAATTGACGCTTAGACTGCTGTGAAGCTCATTCCATACTGCAGTGGGATTCCTTTTGGTTTCTGGACAAAGCCTCCCATGCTATCAGTGCAGAGCCTTACCTTCAGAGCTGGGCCTTCCTAAACTTGTGAAGAGCCAGCAGCTGACCCAGTGTGCCACCGGCACAGACAGCAGATGGAAATACCACGTCCTGCTTGCCCTTGGTCTGACCTTGGTGCAGGTGATTACTGACATTGGGTTCATAATCTCCTTTAGAGCATATTTAGGATGGCACCCGGCGTGTTCCCCATACACAGCATCTTGGCTGTGCCTCAGTCGTGCATCTCAGAGCCCACCTGCTCTGCAGCTGCACCACTTCTTCACCAGTTCTGTTCCTGTGCTCTGCCTGCACGGCGCTGTGCATCTTCTGGTGTCAGGAGTTACTGGAGTTGGTTGAAGGTTGACGTAGCGGCAGTAAATCTCTTGTGTTTTTCTTTTAATGTGCTTAGGAGTTCAGATTCAGTGATGCTTCTAACTTTACTTTCCTGCATTGAAACATTGTGTGTAAAATCTGGTTAGGGTGATTGGGAAAGGAAACCAATAGGATAAAACAAAACAAAATGGAAACAACTTCAGGAGCATCTCAGACTTTTACTACAGCAAAGCCCTGCTGTCTCTGACGTGATCACTCAGTGGTTGAGAGCAGCAGCTGCCAGTGCATAAGAAGATTGTCAAGGTCAACAGCTAGTAGGAAAATGATGCAGTGCATTTTTTTCTGCTTTTTCTGAAATTTTGCTCGCTTGTTAAACTTTCCAGCCATTATTGCCCACTTGTCCCAAGCTGAAGCTGATGTTTTCTGACCTGCCTATCGAGCTTGTAGGAAAGTTTGTTCAAATTAAATGCATTTGTAGAAGATTTTTCATTAATGCACTTTCTAAGGAAAAAAAAAAAGCCAGTCTAGTTTTCACTTGACAGTTAAACTCATAAATCTATTAGAGGAGTAGCTTGGGCTTATTTTCCTTGCCAAGGCCTGTTTCTTTTAAATGTGACAGTGTAGTGTAAGTAGTAACACGAAAAGTTAGTGCTGCTTTCAACAGGCTCCCAGAGCACTGTTTTCTGTTCTCAGACTATTGCAGCTGGCTTTTCTCTCATTTGTGTGCTTCCCTTGCAAGGACCTATTTACTCAATGTTATTTGGAGACCCTGGCTTCATTCTGAATCTTCCTTCTAAGAGTAACTTTATGCAAGCCAAGTAAAGGTATTACAGAGAGAAGATGGTCATGTGTAAAAATGCACACTGGTTTTGTCAGGCTGTGATCTGAGGTGCTGAGCAAAGTAAGCACACAGCACTGAAATAATGCAGACTGCTCCTGTCGTGGGCTGTGTGGCAGATGAGAAGTCTGGTCTCAAGGGAAGAAAGATACTGATGCTGAATGGGGTGCAGTTGTGCACTGCCACATGCTTGTGAATAGTACTTGAGACAAAAATGTTTTTTCTGAACAAAGGAGATGAGGGCAATGCTTCACTTCTGTGCTTATTTCTATCCCTGTGGTAGCAGCTCCACGCTGAGCTGTTTGGCTCTATTTGTTTTAGTTGTGTTCCTCTTTGCACTTTATCTAGGCAACGAACCCCAGTGGCATCATTTGTAGCATTGTGTGGATTGAACACTGTGTGTGCCTCTCACATCTCTCTGTAAAGTCAGGCTGTCCATAGAGAGGAAGAAAGTTGGTAACTTTGTGTAGCTAAAAACATCCTGCGTGAGCAGGCTTGGCTGGGAGTCTGTTCTGGAGCCGAGTGACCTCACAGGGAGCCCAGCTGTGAGCTGCTAAAGTACAGCCTTCACTGCAGTAAGACAAAACTCCTGTATCAGGACCCCAAAGAGCCTGGTGAATACTCACTGTAGCGCAGTTTTAAAGTCTCATATGGTTGCTCATAAATCCATTAAAACTTTGCTGCATAACTGCCTCTGCTGTTATAGTGGTGGGTTTTTTTCCCCATAGTTCTTATCAGACTTCATGGGATGTTCAGCGAACAATTCTGTCCTGGAGATAGCATGAGATTAAGGTGGATGAATTATAAATCAATTACAGTCAGTTACAAATGACCATTATGCCATGATTTTTATGTGAGGTTGAACTCTGAGTGCAACGTCAGGCTTCAGCTTCTGAGACCGTAAATCAGTGCTGTCATAAAAGTGACAGTGGATTTACTTTCATGTAAGCGTGGCTGTTGCTGAAACTGCATCGAATTGCTGCTGTGTGAAAGTGAGGTGTAAAGGTGGGACAAGCAGGTGAGGTTCTGTGCGTGCTCAAAGTTCTTACAGTCTTCGCTCTTAAGACTTCCATAGGCATTTTCACTTAGCTCCATGCATCCACAGATATGCTTCCTGTTCACAAAATGTAGATTGCCATCTGGATGTCATCACAACTGGAAATCGTGGCCCGATGATGCTGTGTCTTTTTTTTTTTAAAGTTGCTTATTAGCTGGACTTGTTACGTGGAATAAAATAGTTGAGATAGTTGGGTGGAATGCAGGCCGTATTAAGGTCTGGGAAGTTCATGGAATCATTATAGAATGGCCTGGCTTGAAAAGCTCCACAATGCTCATCCAGTTCCAACCCCTGCTGTGTGCAGGTCACCAACCAGCAGCCCAGGCTGCCCAGAGCCACATCCAGCCTGGCCTTGAATGCCTGCAGGGATGGGGCATCCACAGCCTCCTTGGGCAACCTGTTCCAGTGCCTCACCACCCTCTGTATGAAAAACTTCCTCCTAATATCCAACCTAAACCTCCCCTGTCTCACTTTAAAACTGTTCCCCCTTGTCCCATCACCATCCACCCTCATAAACAGCCGTTCCTCTTCCTGTTTATAAGCTCCCTTCAAGTACTGGAAGGCCACAGTGAGGTCTAAGTTGTGCATTTGTAGCAAGGATAGCCCTCAAGGAAATGACACTGTTATCTATTTAGCCCTCCTTCCAACAGATTTAATGGAAAGCTTTGCAATTCAGGGCTTCAAAGTTTCTTAGCCAGGGACTGGGAAGAGATAAGTGAGGAAGGAGAAGGTCATAAGGAAGTTCTGCAGCAAACCTCTAGAATGAAGTTCAGTTTGAATTGAGAAAAATCAGAACCATTTACAAGATTACTGATGCAACTTCAGTTAAAAAGCTGCATTTGGTGTGTTAAGGGACCTGCAGCTTCTATCTGGTGAATCTCTGATACCTTTGAGGCCTTCTAACCGGCAGAGATGTTTTTATACCTCGTAAGGAGAGCTTTTTGAATAGAGCCTTGGTTACTTTCCATTCCCTTCTTTCCATCTGCAGCAATGCCCTCAACCCCTGTGATAGCTGCAGCTCTCAGCCCTTACGAGCAGCAGGGTGAGATGGTTACGATTCATTCCAGCTTTGCTCCAACCAAAGCTGCATCACCATCTTGCTGCCATTAGCACCACAGACACCCAGCTCCAACACAGGACTGGTGTGCTGCTAAGAAAGCAAAACCTGGTGTGATAAGAAGCGATGGAAGATCCTGGAGGCGGTCAGGAATGCTGCGTAAGGACTGTGCTGATTTTATCAGATCCTCATTAAAGCAAGCAGTGCAGTCCTGCACTACTGCATCCTGCAGGCATGTTGCTTTCTGTGTGTTTTGTCCTTAAGACAACAACATGCTTTGTGATTGTGACAAATCAATGGCCAGCAAAGGCCAGCGTGCATTTATTTCGTAATGAAAACTTTGTGTGATTCCGAGATTCAAATCAAAATCTACACAGCTCTGTATTTTCCTCTTTGTTTCTTCCTCGTTTGGCTTCCATATTGCTACTTAGCATATTTGCTAGTGCTGTCTTCAGTTAAATAACCTGCAGTGGGAAGGAAAACGGGGCACCAGGCAGCTTCCCAGTATGAATCATTTTTTTCCTATTGATCAGGGTTAACTTTGAAACAGAGGGGGATGGGAACAGACACTGCTTTCCACAGTCAAACAAGTGGTTTTCTTTTTCACCTCTTAAACTTACATGAAGCTTTAGGATTGTCCCCTTGCTTGTGACGCACGAGAGCAAGCTTGGTGTTTTCTCTTATGCTGGGTGAGTTACTGCCTTGCCTGCACTCTGGGTTTGCCCTCTCCCTTAAAAACCCACTGACTTTTATTTGCATGAATAATCCTTTCTCGACTTCCTTTGCTTTGTATCCTGTGAAATCAAGGCTTTACCCCAGGCACTTACTCTTTCCCTTCTTTTGTCCTCTTACAATGGGAGACTTTGGGTTTTATTGTAGATACAAGCTAATCAACCACTGACTTCATTGTATTTTTATTTACCTTTAACTAGCTGTCATTTTTCAGCCACTCCTTATTTTAGTGGAGGCTCTGAGTTCTCCTTGCAATGGAAGCCTTTCCTACCCCCTAATCATCATCATTACAGCTTTTCTCTGGGTTCAGTGCTGCTGCTGCTTCTGTTTGTACAATGCTATTAATACTGATTCAGCACCATTAATGTTCTGAACTTTGGTGCTGGTTTTATTACAGTGTACCATAATTTTGCCTTGACCATTTATTTTACATGAACTATTTATGGGAGGACACATCTTGCTCTGAGGGCACATCTGCAGATGTCTGGTGTTATTTTCTATGAAATTACAAGCAGGGACGTGCTGCATAATATCTTCTAGTATGTCATACAAAGTTTTGATAACCTGTTTATGGGAAGAGATGCACATTCAACAGTTATTGGCAGACCAGAGGGTACTTAATTTTTTGGATCTGTCAAACCTTCAAATGCATTTTGTCATTCTTGCCAAGAGTGACAGGAAAGGCTTTGTTGTGAAGAGTTCTCACTGCCCACAGCTGCTGTGTCAGGTTCCTCACTGTAACATTGCATCGGTCTGTAAGATTGCACTTGGGTTTAACAGTTATTGAAATAACACTCAATGGCATTTCAACCCTTGTAGCTAAGAAATTAAGTGTTGTTTGACCATCAGATATTCATTAGCAAATATTTACCTACCTTTTATGAACTCTCCCCTGGATTAAGCAAGTGCAGTGTTTGTTTGTATCACCAGTGTGTGTTTGTTGCTTAGCACGAAGTCTTCAGAAGCATTTAGGAGCTTACCAGGGTTGCTGTTGAGGGTTAATTTTGTTGTCACACTTTCTGTCAGAGCTTTGATAGACTGTGATTAATGCTTTACAGCTTCAAAGAGGCTGTGTTATTAATGTGAGGGTTGACATAAAGTTACTCTAGTGAGAGTATTATAATAGCTGAAAATCTATCTTCATGATTCTCATTGCTGCAGAGTGCCATGGAGATGGGTGGTTGGCTGTACATCTGTTTTAACTCGTGTTGAGAGCCAGATTCCTCACTTGCTTGAGTCTATTCAAGTATCAGTCTGGTTTTATTTGGCAGTCCATAAGGAAATTCTTTTCTTGAATGGGAAAGGCTCAGTCTTTCTGAAAGTGGCTTGATTACTGTAAATTATGGTAAATTTTCTCATGCAGTGCCGCTGTTCAAGGCCAAGTGCAGTGCAAACTTCCTCATTTCTGCAGGTAAAATGAACCATTCAGCTGGGTGCTAAGCTCCAGCATCAAGCAACTCAGCAGCAAGGACAACTGCTCTCTTTTCAGCAGCAGGTTTGTATCAGAATCTTAAAATGCACACCTTTGCCTTAGAGTCATGTTCTTGAAAGGAAATGCACACAGTACGGGTGCCGAATGTTAAAGCTGCCTTGGGCTTTATCCAGGCACTTGGTCACACTGAGCTTCAGCCAGCTGAGTAAAAAATTGACTTCTGCAGTGTCTTCGAGTTGCAAGTGCAGAGCAAAGAGCCCAGCATTTTGTGTCTTACAGCCCCTTGGCAAGGATTGCAAAAGCAAAGCGGACTTTGTGCAGATGATTTGTTCATGGCTCCCACGTCCCTGCCTGGTGAGCGTCAGCCTCCAGTCTCTCCACTCATGTACCAGCACTGTATTTTCTCAAGTTCTTCATCTGAACGTCAAAATGCCCACTTTACTTTTTGGGGAGGTTTTATTCTGCTGACATTCTGTACTATGAAAAACTTGTACACGTTTTGAAGTCCAGTTTCATTGGAACTGATCAGTCTCGAACATAGCAGTTGGCTTAGCAGAAGACAGATGCGTTTGTCCTCTGAATCTGGGGTTTGTTTTCACGTTATTTGAGAAATGGAGGAAGTTGCCGTTCCCTGTGGTGACTTTATGGGCCTATGGAACTTTCTTGATTTCATAAATTAGACAGAATCCACTTTATTGTCATCTGCTTTGGGACGAGCTATAAACGTATGTATTTCTCTTGTCAGCTGTGCTAACGGCTGTGTAGCACTGCAGTTCCAGCTGCTGTGCTGTCACACTGCTCTGCAGCTGAGCAATGCAATGCTTGGGCAACTGGGGCATTGCAGCTAGAGTTCCTTTGGCAAGAGAGCTCACTGTGTCTTCAGTTCCCGGAGAAGACTGGAAAGCATTCCTCTAGGAAAATGTCAGCGGGCTGCAGCTGAGATGAGTGAAGCACTTGGTGTCACAGCAAAAACAAATCCTTCACAAATATCTCACCAGACGCAAGCGATTCAGAGACTGCTCTGCATATTAAAATGATTATTTTACATGATGTTTCTCCTTCATCTACTTCTATGTGTTAGGAAGGATCTGCTGTGATAATCTGCCATACGTCCTCGGATTGTCAGCCTGAAGCTGGAAGGAGGTTTTCCAGATCTAACAGATGCAGTTTTCATGCCTGCAGATGTGCCTCAGCTGTAGCTGCTTATCAGCAGTTAAAGGTGTTCCTTCCTACGTTGGGCACCTACTTCATAAAATACCAGCATATATTTAGTGGAGGTTAATGGAAACAAACTGTGTATCTGCTGTAATAGCTGGTAATTCTGTTTTTGTCACCTCTACTTAACTTGGCTTTTCTGTTGATTTCCTTCCTACAATGAAGAGCACTTGACATTAATTGTTTTCATTTCTGTTACCTGGTAATGTTCTTACGTAGTGCCTGAGCAAAAAGCTTAGGGACATTAACAGTGCTGTGCTTCCAGTACAGAATAGCTTCTACAACTGTTTCAGCCCAGTAAATGTCTATTTATTGCTTAAGGCGAGCTTGCATTGCATGCCAGAACTGATGGCTTTGGAAAGCCCTGGTAAGAGAGGGGGCAAGGAGGGAGCCTGTGCACTATGCTGAATAATTTCCCTTTTGAAATGCAAGATAAGTCTGTTGTAAATAATTGGATTGCAGCTCATAGCAGTAAATATATAAAATCATCAGTGATGACGACTGCTTTGTTTCGCTCCCCATTAAATCCCCCAAAGTCAAGATTACCTCTGCAGGTTGCATTGAAGAAGCAGAGAATAAGAAAGATAACGGAAAACAGACTGGAAATACTTGCTGAAGAGGGGGATGAATGCATTGTAAAGTGGAGCAGGCTGATGTGGCTGAGCAGCCTTTACTGCTTTGGAGATGAACATCTGAGAAATGACGTTACCACAGTTGTAATAAACAGAGGGATTCAGTTTGGTAAAAAAAAGAAGCCAACTAACAAAATAAATTATAGCAAATAAATATAGCAAATAAAAAACAGAGTGTGGCTTTTTAGCAATTTCAAGACCTTTAATTTCACACTTCGTTTCAGGGTCAGACATTTCACAGAGCACTGCAGTGGGTTTAGGAGCACCGTATTCGTGGCTCAGGTTAAAGCTCACCTTCATTACGGTGGAGATGTACGTTTTGAGCATTCTTCTGTGCTTAAATACAAAAATTTGATGCTGTTCATGAGCTGTTGCTAAGGATTTTCTAAATATAGAGAGCACCGCTCCCTTCTGGAAGATCTGTGAAGCATTTTGTGTGCCAGCTGTCACTTATTGCTTATTTTTGCCTTAATACTTACTTAAATGAAAGCTAGTGGAACGTAACTACAGAAAATGACTGTTCTTCTCTGTGTCAGTAATAGCCATGTAAAGTGACTTGCCAGCAGTGATGTAGGAGCTGGGGGGAGGTTGTGTTCCTGGGCAGGGTGGGAGTTAGACATGCACAATGGTGAGTGATGGAGAAATTCCACAGGAGATCCAGTGCTGCATATTTGTGTGCTCTATCTGCTGTTTTAGCTTTAGAAGTGTTGGCATGAAGGCAGAAATAACATTTTAAAATCTGCACGTTTAATCATTTACACTTAATTGTTTCAGTACGGCTCTTGTGTGGGTTAAACTTGTGTAGAATTAAAGGCTGTGGATGTTTGTTTGTGCTGCTCTGAAGTTGTCAGATGACATTCTGTGCTATTTAAGTCATTCTGGATGAGTAAGTCTATAAGCTTAAGACTTCCTATGATTTCTGCTCAGGTTAGTCAGTGAAGGTGTAGCGTGTTGAGGATTTGAGTGTGGTGCTGTGAATGTAGATGGCAGATACCCAAGGTCAGGGAATGGGGCTCTGAATGAGCACTGATGGAGCTGTGGGTGTCCCTCAGTGCTCAGTGCAGGGGTTGGACCTGATGGCCTTTAAAGGTCCCTTCCAACTGAAATGATTCTAGGATTAATTCAGTTCACACATGTGAGGAAGACCAGAGGCAATTGATGTGGATTGCTGTAATAGCATGTTTAAGATGTGCTTCCTCCTGGTAGGACTTTTCAAGCCTAAATGTATTAATCAATTTTGTGAATAGCTTCAGCTGTGCTATTCTGGGTCTGCCCTACCGTGCTAACATATCTTACACTGATGCTTTTATAATTAATAGAATCACAGCATGGCCTGGGTAGAAAAGGAGCACAGTGCTCATCCAGCTCCAACCCCTGCTGTGTGCAGGTCACCAACCAGCAGCCCAGGCTGCCCAGAGCCACATCCAGCCTGGCCTTGAATGCCTGCAGGGATGGGGCATCCACAGCCTCCTTGGGCAACCTGTTCCAGTGCCTCATCACCCTCTGGGTGAAAAAGAAATAAAGATGATCTTGGTGAGATCCAGTGATTTGATCTTCAGCGCTATCAGAAAGGCTTTGCCAAATGTTCTCAGAAATTGATGTTTTAAATAGCCCCAGCTCAGAATTTTCTTACACTTTCCATGGCAACAAGTTCATCTGTTATGCAAATGTCACGTTAACAGTCTCTGTAAATGCACTGCTCCATTTCTTTCCTGCAAAGTGGATGTTTAGTTCTTGGTAGAAGTACATTTTAACAAAGAAATACAGTTACGTGTGTGAGCACCTGCCTTGAGGTGAACTGAAATGTCTTCCTAAGGTGAGACTTGGGGGTAACATTTATAATCTCATTGGATGACTCAGTGATTTAAAAAGCTTTTTTGTGCATATGAGAAGTGATGGTTTCTGTGTGTCTGTTTCTGTAGTAGGGCAGAATTGTTTTCCTAATGATAGAGGTGGTTGTTTTTTAATGAGGCAGTTTGGTCCTAGCAGTCACTGTGAAGTTCGTCTTCAGTGCCTACGCTGTCCTTCCTCCTTCTGCTTCTGCTGTGTAAGCTCGAATGTATATTTTAGGGAAGGGGAGGTGCAGGGTGTGGTGGGAGACCCTTTAGTCCCCGAATTTGCTTTTATTTTCAATGTTGAGGATGCATTTCTCTCTGCTGTTGATGGTCCTTAAACAAGGCAGTTGTACTGGTCGTTAATTGCAAATTAGAACAGAAATGAACTGAAACAATGGGGTAAAACATGCAGTTTCTCATCAGAGGCTTTATGTTTTGGAAGGCAGCTGAGCTGTGGCCATTACTGTAAGTCAGGCTTGGACAGCTTGACAGCACAGGACTGAGATCTGGTGTAGCTCTGAGTTATTCTCACGATCCTCAGATGTTAAAATTCCATTGCACTTAAAGGCAATAGTTTCTATACACTAAAATTGACACGGACTGTTATCAGATAACTTCATAATGCTGCTGCAAGAAAAGTGCTCCATTAATTATTTATAATAATAGATGGCAAACGGGGTCATCTTGACGTCAGGATGTTGTTGCCTTTTCTCTGCATGTTTTCATAGGTACTCGGCAGCACTGTTGAAATAAGACTCTTAATGACAGTATGTAGCCACTGAGATTTTAATTGACATCCGCTTTAATTACATGTTTGTGTTTCAAAAATCGAGCTGTGCCATTTATGTCTTGGATCTCACCCTGAGGGCTGCATGGAGATGTGCTGCTCTTGCATCCTCTCAGTGCCTTTTTAACATTCAGTTTGAGAAGGGTTTGGTGTTGATGATGGAAGTCAGTGCTGGCAGATGTGGTTGGTGTCTTTGAATCAGATGAGTGCCTTCCAACCTGGGTGATGGCAGAGATCAGACCGAGGGTCTAAAAACAGAATCAAGACACTTCAGTGTTACCGGCAGAACTCTATTTTCATTCTTTTCCTGCTTAGTTCACTTGCTGTTTGATCAATCATGTATATTAAATAGGCATGGTCCTTAATTTTATACACCATGGCATGCGTTGTTGGACGAGTTCTCAAAAGCCTGTGTGACATCACCGAATGTGGTTTTCTTTGTGCTTCTTCAGTTTTAGAGCAGTTTTTGCTGTTATTTTCAATGACTTCTAGCATGTGCAGAAGGCATTCCTTTTCTCTAGCTCGTCTCTCAGAGCAACCAGTCAGTTTTTCACATGCACCTAGAAATGTAAGTAACTGACATGAAAAACATGGCATATCCATTAGTATGCTGGATGTGGGATTAGAGGAATTCCGATGCACAACAAACTATTTCTCAAATGAAATCTCAACCTGAGCAAAGTGGAAATGGTGATAGAGTTGTGGCTTTTGCTGAATTTTCTGTGAGGATTGTTTAGCTTGGAGATACTCTTAATCTTTCTTTAATTCTCTTCAACACCAAAATATTGGTATTTAAAAAAGGAGAAAAAAATCTGAACCAGTCCAAAAAGGGTTTGACCAACAAGTCTGTGCTGTTAGCCTGCAGTTCACATCATGGACCCACGTGGTTCTCACTGTTGGTGTAACATGGCAGTCTGTTGTCTTTGGTGTTTCTTGTAAGGCATCAAAACAGTGCTTGAGATCAGATGGGAGATTCCCCTTCCTGCTTTATGGTGGGAGCTGTGAGCGTGTTTGGTGCCACACTTAAAGCTCATTAAAGATAATAGCATCTTGTGCAGTTTTGCAATACTTAATTATAGGATTCGACTCCAAGCAAGACTGTATTTGACTTCTTCCCTCCTGGCATCTGAGCATACTGATCTCACTAGGAATTACCAGTTGCTGTGGAGTCCCGTTAGTATTTTGGTTAACAGCAGCGATTGGAGTGCGGGCACTGCGGGTTGTTTGGGGATGTCTTGGTCTGTCAGTAGCATTAAGTACAGGCAAACAAAGGTAGTTATTGTTTGTCACCTGAACTCCTCCGAACCGAGCAGCACTGCAGTGTTGATATTGACCAGTTATCTGACCACTGAGAGCAGTGTGAGATCTGTGCCTATTGCAGTGCTTAATGCTGTGTGGGTACTGCAGGTGGTACAGGCAGGTAATGCCCTTGCTCCCCTGTCTACAGCATGCATAAATAGCTTTTAAATATGGCTCCTCCTCCCCTTTCCTCTAAGTGGCAAGGCAGATGTTCCTGCATTCCTCTCTCGACCTTTGTTGCTGTGGGCAGGTAGCTGTTTTTCTGTCTCTTTCTTTCATTCAGTTTCCTTTGCATCTTTCTTTTGCAATTCCTGAAATGCCCATGCACATATATTAAGTTCTGCCCTTCATTTATTCTTTTGTCATTGTTTCCATTTCACTTTCCCTGTGTTTCATTCCTGTATCTTTCTTGTTTAGACCAAGTGGAGGATCCAGCTGGCCGTAGCAGCCATGTAGGACCCTTCAGGAACCTGATGGTAAGTGCACGTGTGTACTTATACTCAGGCTTCCACCAGGTTCTGTACTGTGAGGAGCTGTTTTCCCTCCTGCAGGCTTCTGTCAGTTCTTGATGTCTTAAACTGCAAGAAAACTGTGGGGCAGACCTTTGGTTAATTCCTTGTTGATGCTTTGATACCAGAATTGCAGGTAGAGGTTTTCATTGGAATTATGCAGGGAGAAAGTATGTCAGTCTTTCATGGTTATGTGAATTGTAAAAGCACTTTGAGAGCTCTCATGATGGAAAGTCTATCAAAAGCCACTGGGTATCTTCAGAAGATCCTGAACTCTGGTGAGTTTGAAAGCTAAGAAGGCATGCCATGAGGATATGCTCTTCTTCAGTTTTCTTCCTGGACATCTGCTGTTGAATATGGTTAGGATCATAGGGTGGATCCATCTGGGACAGTCCCTGCTGTGCTTGAGTATAGGACACTTCTGATCTTTATAGGGAAAACTGCAAACTACAAGCCAACAGGCTAAAACTAATAACAGGAAAACAGCAGAAACTGTGTGCTATCCCTGGCTGATGTGTCAGCAACTGAACTGGCACATCTGATAAATGTATGCAGGCATTTTGCTCACTATAAAGGTGAACAGATGCCAAATGAAACTTCTCTTCAAATGCATTTGGACTTAAAGGCCAATAGCTTGAAATATTTCTGACAGTATCAATAAGTAGTGTGCCAAGGTATCTTGCAAATGGTCTTTTTCCCATCAATAGGATAAGAAAGTATGCTACCTAAATAACTCCATTTTGGTTAAAAATCCTGATACTCTGATGACTTCCCAGATAATAATTCAAAGTGCTGTAAATTTTGCATTCTATAAATGGAGAAGACTTTGGAAAACCTGTTTGCTTTGGTACTTCAGAGTGATTTTTGTTGTTGTTGCTTTTGTGTATCTTGCATTTTGAAGAGCACACTTTCCCTTTCATCTTGCTGTGAGAAGGAGCTGGCTCTTGGTTTGCAGGCTCTGACAGTAACCTGTCACCATGCTGAATATTGAGGCTGCTGTAGAATCAGACTGTATTGTTGCCAGTGATTTCATCTCCATACCATCCCCAGCTGAACCATCTTGTGAGGCTGCCTCTAGCTGTGGCCAGGCTTGGCAAAGGTGAGAGCTGCATCCAGGCCTTTTTGGTCGAGTCAAGACATAGATATTAGTCTTGAAATGATAAGTGCTCTGCAATAAAAAGAAGCTCTGAGGGAGTTTGAATAGCTGAACACGTGTTTTTGTTATGTGGCTCTTAACATGGTGATGCAGTGTTGATTCCATAGGATTATACTGCAGTTCAACACTTAGACCTTTTACCTAGAAGTAGAATGCTTGTTGCTTCTGTTGCTGCACAGGTCAAGAACAGTTTTGGGCAGCTTGGTGGATACTTCTGGAGAACTGTCTGAATTTCTTGCTCAGATCGTGGTACTGCATGTTGAAGTTACAAATAGCTGAGGTGTCCTTAGCATCAAATTGTGTTCATATCAGACCAAATCAGATGCAGTTGGGCTTAAACTGCTTGTGGCTGTGTGAACTGCTGACAGCTCGAAACCATTTGGTGTTGGAGCCTTGTATTGCCTTGTCTGGTAAACCAGAATTTGCTCCTTTTGGAAAGGTTTGATGTGAACTGATAGAATGTTTGCGGATATTATGGGATAATTGCTAGAACTGCCTAGGAGGAGTGCATGCCTATTTTCCAAAGGTGACAAAAATGTGTTCTGAATGACTGCAATATCAGTTTCTGAGACTGAAAACTCTTAAACTGGTAAAAGGGAAACGAAGAAAAAAAGGGTAATTACACACATGAATCTGAGAAGCCCTGTGGAATTTGGGGAGCGCCTGTGAAACTTGAGCTCCTTGGAAGGAAATGAAGGTAATTATTTGGATGATGTAGAAGGTTCAAATAAAAACAAGTATTTCCTTTTAAAGCTGACCTGTCTCAGTTCTATAGGAGGGGGTGCATACTTGGAAAATTTGGGTTGGAATAGAGAGGAATTTTTTTAAAAGGCATTTCAGACTTTTGGCCAACAGTGTGAAAAATATTTCAAGAAAGAAAGGAGGAACTTGTTGACAGGGTTATGAATTGGAATTACGTGCTTCTAAATAAGAGATGAATTTATGGCTGTAATTCACGCTTCTGACTTGAGAAGAGGGGTCACTGTGTTAGCGTGGTATTCTGTGTGTTAGAGGGAGCAACGGAGACATTTGGATGGCTGCTTCTGGAGAATTCTTGTTCCTAGGAGGTGGGTGTGTGGAAGTGTGAAGTTCCAGATGAGAGTAGTGCTTTCAGCACATGCTTACACGTGGAAGTTCACTGCAATGACTTGAGTTAGAGGATTTTGGCTTCATTTGTGCTTCCAGTCCTTGCCATCAGTTCCAAAGATTGCAGAACAGAATCTTTAGGAGCGGGATCAAAAAGACAGTGTTATAACTTTGTAGCACATACATGGGTGAAGTTCTGAATGTCTCTGCGTGTTGCATCACAGATCAGGTCTTTGCACAACGCCATTTTACTCTAATCTTCATTGTGTTCATTATCTCATGCAAATCTAACACAGTTCCCAGTTTTGCGATCCGAGAGTGTCAGCAAGCTTGGTTGTGTCAGTGGACGTGGTGCTGCACCCTTGGTTTGCTGTTATCCAGTTCCATCCCATTTGTTTACTGCCTTTGCTGTGTTGGCCAACATCATGCTTATACTTCATTTCTTTGATTATACCTCCTCTTCATGTCATAATTCAGAATGTTTGCACAGGTTTAGAAGCCTCTGTGAGCTTCTGTTTGGTGCAGCCTTCCAATTAACACTAAAGAATAATAATGCAATTTCCATACACTTGTATGAAATACAGTAATATCGCTGATGGAAGGTAATTAATGACTATGACTTGAGCTGCTTAACTCTGTCACAATGGATCTCCTTTGTAGTCTGTGCTTGCTTTGTAAGATATTTTGGAGTATTGGCTTTTTAGAGACTCACGATTGACTTCTTTCAGGCCCTAGAGACTTACTACCTTATCAATACATAGTCACAGATTAGACATCAAAATTAAATATACAGATGCGTAATTTCTTCTAGGTCATCTTTTCTTGCTTCTTTTGTTCTGTACTTGGCCTTAGCACTTTTTGCCCTGTGGTCATTGTGTTTTCTGAGTGTTCTTCTTCCTTGCAATGTCATTTGAGTTCCTGAAGAAAAAAGTTTCTACAGAAGTATGTTGTACTCCAAGGCTGGGTGTTTTAATTTGCCAGTCAGATAGGAAAAATACAAATTGCTCAACAGGAATAATGCATATTTGTTGTTTGTTTTTCTTTCAGGAAAGAAAAAGACTCAGGAAAGTAAAAACAAGGGGAGGAAGGCAACAGATACAAAGCAGAAAAAGACTGATTTGGATTCTTCGGCAGATATGAGGGATTCTAAAGAGGGTGAGAGCTCTCAAGTATCTAATTGCTTTCTTTCCCATTATCTTCTTCAATCAAAGCACAAGTTTTATCATGTTTAATAAGCTAATGCGTTATGCTAAAGCAGGAAAGTGAACAATGTTTATGTTTACCCAAACAGTTCGATTATCAGTCAATTTGGATGTCAGAACTTTGTCAATAAGGCAACTCTGCAATTGGAAAACACAGCTACTGTGAAATGTCTGTGCCCAGACCCCTTTGAACAGAGAAGACCTTATTCAAAAATGTCTTTAGAGCTTATAGCTGTAATAATGACTGTATAAGAAAGATCAGTGTTACAAGGGAAAAATATAGTAATAATGCATAGAATAGCTAAGCATACCGTTTGTCCTGAAGGTGATCTGAAAAGATTATGTATAAAATTATGCTGTTTACATATTATGTATGTAAAAATGACTTCAATGTGTTTTGAATGTGTGGGTTTTTTTGTTTTACAATCATGGAAAACTTGCCTTTGCTGTGGGTGTAACTGGTAATGGTTAAGGCTCTGTACAGGTACTGATAGATATATTTTTTCCAAACTTACTTAACTTTTTTGACCCATTTCTTCACTCTGTTTTCTGTTCTGCTTGCACACTGCGTGCACTGTTTTACTGCTGATGTCTGATGCTCTAGCTAGGGAAGGGAGATGAACTTCCTGCTCCATACTCAAGGCCGCTTCAGAAACTCTGTGTGAGTTGGCAGAAAGAAATACTTCCTTCAGAAATGGATTTATCTGACAACAGATAAATAAAGTTGGCACACAAAGGTGTGAATAAACAACCAGTTTACACTGATCACTGAGATGCATGCAGGAGGATTCAGAAGTGTAGGAAATAGCTATTCAGGCAATGGCTAATAGAGAAATTTCATAGACTGGAAAGCACCATGCCAGATCTAAGTTATGCCTTGCCATGCATTACAGTGTAAGTCCAGATTGTTGCATTGTGCACCAAGTTAGTAATAACTTTGGGGAAAAGTTTCAGAAAGGAAATTCCTGAGTATGGTTTTGTTTGTTACAGAATCACAGTTGTGAGAAGGAGAAGTATTGTGAGGGTTGTAGAGTATTGACTTCTACTGTGTAAAAGGTAGAAGAATGGTGTAATGTACTTCAGGGTGTTTGGTCAAAATGTTTCATGCTTTTCCTACTTCATATATCAGGTCATAAAGAAGAAGATGAAAAGCCTTCCGTTTCTGCTGTACTGTCCCTGGAACAAACAGCTGTGATTCAGGAGATGGTAAATCAAGATGTGCTTCCAAAGCTGATGATTCCCAGTCCTGCCAGTGAACTGCAAATAGTGACCGAAGAGAAACAAGAAGAAGCAATAAACTGTGCGTCAGATGATTTAGATGAGGATGAAGAAGAAGAGGATGAAGAAGAGGAAGAAGAGGAGATGGAAGATACCAATATGCCTAAAGAAAATGCTGAAATGCCTTTGATATGTGAAGAAAAGTTAGACTCTATGGAAGAGCAAAAGAGTACATCAGAGGAATCTCCAGAAAGCTCTCCAAAGAAACTTGTGGTGAAAATTCCAAAAGCAAGAGGTGAGTCAAACGGTGATGTTCAGGAAACATTCATGTTTCCTTGTCAGCATTGTGAGAGGAAGTTTACAACAAAGCAAGGACTTGAACGCCACATGCACATTCATATATCTACTGTTAACCACGCTTTCAAATGTCGATACTGTGGGAAAGCCTTTGGTACTCAAATTAACAGACGAAGGCATGAGCGGCGCCATGAGGCAGGGCCAAAAAGGAAACCGTTCTTAACACTAACATCATCACAGCACCTGGATAATGTTGCTGATAACCAAGTAATTGTGAGTGATGGTCTTAAAGATGACTTGAACGTTTCCAATCTTGTACAAGACTCCGTTGTCTTGGATTCTGAGAAAGTCTCCCAGGAAATGTCCCACTCTGCTTTCGCTGAGGAAAACAAGGAGCCCAAAGAATTGCATCCATGCAAATACTGCAAAAAGGTTTTTGGAACTCACACCAACATGCGGAGACATCAGCGCAGGGTTCACGAGCGGCATCTTATTCCCAAAGGTGTCAGAAGAAAAGGATACTTCCATGAAGAGCCACCGCTTCAAACTGAGCAGGCCCCACCAGTGCAGAGTGTATATATAGCAAGTACTGAAATAGAAGAGGAAGGTGAAATAGATGATGTCTACATTATGGATATTTCCAGCAATATTTCTGAAAACTTAAATTATTACATTGATGGTAAAATTCAGTCCAACAGCAGCACTAGCAATTGCGATGTGATTCAGATGGAGTCCAACTCTGCAGACTTGTATGGACTAAATTGTATCATCAGTCCAGTCACGGTGGAAATTTCCTCAAATATAAAGATTACACAAACACAGGTGAATGAACCTCCTAAGGAGCCTTCTGGCAGCGGGAGCAATGAATCCAAAAAGAGGAGAACTGCCAGCCCTCCTCTTGTACCAAAAATAAAAACTGAGATAGAACCAGAACCTATAACTCCTACTAGTTCTTTAAATCTTCCTCTTAGCATTTCAACAGAGAGCTTACCTTTCCATAAAGACAAAAGTGTGTATTTGTCATCAAAATTAAAACAGCTTCTTCAGACACAGGACAGTAAGATCACTCCATCAAATGAAATCCCTAAACTGGGACCTTCTGTTGCATCATCATCTATTTTGCCTCCAGTATCCAGTAGATTTAAAAGAAGGACCAGCTCTCCTCCCAGTTCTCCACAGCACAGTCCAGTACTTCGAGATTTTGTCAAATCAGGTGAGGGAAAAACTGTGTGGAATGATAATCTTCGAAGTTCAAAAATGCCAAAGTTAGAAAGCCACAGCAACTCACCTGCTTGGAGCCTAACTGGAAGGGAGGAGAGGGAGGCTGTGAGCCCTCTTTGCTTCGAAGACTTCAAAACATCAAAAGACTGGACAGTGGCTCCAACTTTTGGCAATGTATGCAACCAGCAGCCCCTGGATTTGTCTAGTGGTGTAAAACAAAGGTCTGATATCAAAAATAAGCATCAGGTTCCTTGGGAATCTGTATTAGATTTAAGTGTGCACAAGAAGCCTTGCAGTGATGCCGAAATTCGGGAATACAAAGAAAATTCCATTCAACCAACCTGCAGTGGTGTTAAAAAGAAGAAACCAACCACTTGCATGCTACAGAAGGTTCTGCTGAATGAGTATAATGGAATGGATGCAGCCACAGACAGCACACCCAGTGTGAACAGAAGCCCGAGCCCAAGCAAATCCCTGGAATCTCAGCCAGAACCAGACACAGACCCCAGTCTGTCTGCGTCGTCTTCTGTTGACACTCAGCCCCTTAGTTCCTCTGTTTCCCTTGTGCCACACGCATCTGTCGCACCTTCCATGTGTCAGCTGCCTCCTTTGTTAACACCAACTAATCCTCCTTCCCCACCACCCTGCCCGCCTGTGCTCACAGTTGCTACATCACCTCCTCCCCTTCTTCCAACAATGCCTTTATCAACTCCAGATGTCTCTGCTAGTGCCACTAACACTTCCTCTTGCCCATCGCCACTTTCAAACACTACTACCCAGTCTCCACTACCAGTTCTTTCACCTACGGTTTCTCCTTCTCCATCTCCGGTTCCTTCAGTTGAACCGCTCATTTCTGCTGCTTCACCTGGTCCTCCTACTCTCTCTTCTTCCTCTTCTTCCTCTTCCTCCTCCTCCTCCTTCTCTTCCTCCTCCTCCTCATCATCTCCATCTCCTCCTCCCCTTTCAGTGGTTTCTTCCGTTGTTTCTTCAGCTGATAACCTTGAAAATACTCTTCCAATGATAAAACAGGAGGAAACTGAAAGTGAGCAGAAGGCCAGAGAAGATCCTCATGCTGCAAGTGAATCGGGAGTAGTGCAGGAAACATTCAATAAAAGCTTTGTGTGCAATGTCTGTGAATCACCTTTTCTTTCTATTAAGGACCTAACTAAGCATTTATCCGTCCATGCTGAAGAATGGCCCTTCAAATGTGAATTCTGTGTACAGCTTTTTAGGGATAAAACAGGCTTGTCAGAACATCGCTTTCTGCTTCACGGAGTAGGAAATATCTTTGCTTGCTCGGTCTGTAAAAAGGAATTTGCTTTTTTGTGCAATTTGCAACAGCATCAGCGAGATCTCCATCCAGACAAAGTGTGCACACACCATGAGTTCGAAAGCGGGACTTTGAGACCCCAGAATTTTACTGACCCCAGTAAGGCCAACATAGAGCACATGCAGAGCCTGTCAGAAGACTCTTTAGAACTTTCTAAAGAGGAGGAAGAAGACGAAGATCTAAACGATTCCTCCGAAGAGCTTTATACTACTATAAAAATAATGGCTTCTGGGGTAAAATCTAAAGATCCGGATGTTCGGATGGGCCTCAATCAACACTACCCAAGCTTTAAACCACCTCCATTTCAGTATCACCATCGAAATCCTATGGGTATTGGCGTTACTGCAACAAACTTCACTACCCACAATATCCCACAGACTTTCACTACTGCCATCCGATGCACAAAATGCGGGAAAAGTGTGGATAACATGCCTGAGTTACACAAACACATCCTGGCCTGTGCATCTGCCAGCGACAAAAAGCGATATACGCCCAAAAAAAATCCAGTGCCACTGAAACAGACTGTGCAGCCTAAGAATGGCATGGTTGTCATCACTGGTCCTGGAAAGAATGCCTTCAGACGAATGGGTCAGCCAAAAAGACTTAATTTCAACGTTGAGATTAGCAAAATGTCTTCAAATAAACTAAAAATAAACGCGTTGAAAAAGAAAAACCAGCTTGTCCAGAAAGCTATCCTGCAAAAGAAGAAATCTGCTCAGCAGAAGGCAGAATTGAAAAATAGTCTTTCTGAGTCAGACCCTCACATCTGCCCCTACTGCAACAGAGAGTTTACTTACATTGGAAGTTTGAACAAACATGCGTCGTACAGCTGTCCCAAAAAACCCATCTCCCCATCCTCCAAAAAAAAATCATCCAAAAAAGGTGCAAGTTCATCACCTGCAAACAGCGAAAAAGGCAGCAACCAGCGCAGGAGAACAGCAGATGCAGAAATCAAAATGCAAAGCATGCAGCCTCACTTGGGCAAGACAAGAGCGCGAACCTCAGGACCTGCACAGATCCAGCTGCCCTCTGCATCCTTCAAATCAAAGCAAAGCATTAAATTTGTACCTCCCATTCGATCGAAAAAGCCAAATCCGTCTTCGTCACTGAGGAACTCTAGTCCTGTGAGAGTGTCCAAAATGACTCACGTGGATGGGAAAAAAACTAAGGTGGTAGGTAAGAACACTTCCTCTGGCATCTCAAGCAAAGCCACCCGGAAATTGCACGTCAGAATACAAAGGAGTAATAAGGCTGTTTTGCCAAGTAGGTCTGCTGTGGCAAGTAAGAAAAAAGCAGACAGATTCACTGTAAAATCTAGAGAGAGGATTGGAGGACCTATTACACGAAGCTTACAGCAGGCGGCAAATGCCGAGGCAGCAGAAAGCAAAAAAGATGAAAGCAGTACAAAGCAAGAATTAAAAGATTTCAGGTAAGCTTTTAATTTGAACTTCCGACAAAACAGGAACACGTTGCTTGCTGTTTTGCCAATTTTCTTGGTCTATTTCTTTGAATTTGTCATATTTAAATCAGAAGAAGATTGCGTTTCCTAAAACGTGGTTAGCGGCTCAGTCACGTATGATGTACATATTTGATGCATTTTGTCACATTGTCATATATACATCATTTGTATAGAGAATGTCCTTAATTATAAATGGATTTGGAAATGCTGGGAAAAAATGTCAGCACTTGAGTGCAAATAAACCTAAGTCGTTAAACTTCATGTTCCTGGTGACGTGTATCTGCTATCCAGCACACGGTGGCCTGGAATGGTTCTAGGTTTAGGTGGTGGTGGTTTGTGAAGCAAAAAGTCACGACTGCGTTTTTACCCTCCTATTAAAACAATTGGAAATGTTGTTTTTTTTAAATAAAATATATATATATATATATATATATTCTCTGCATATCGTATTAAAAAAAAGAAAGCATACTTCAACAACTGTATGTGCATCCTAATTGAGTCAGATCTCTAAATACTTAATATAAGGGAAATAGATGTGTAAGAAAAGTGACATGAATGTGTAAATTTTGTTAAAAGTATCATGCTCTTATGTTTCAGTTTAAGAAAAAAAAGATTATAACTAAAGTTCTATTTCATTTTCAGATGAAGCATTTTAATCACAAGAAAGGGTAACACTTAAATAAAATAAAATCGTACTGTATGTGCCTGAGTCCCGTTTAAAGTCTTCATGTCATCTTTCAAAGTCTGCAGTCTGTTTTGCAGCCTTCAACATTTCTGTTAGCAGGCTCCTGCCCTGCTGTTCTTGTAACAGGTGTCTGATCCGCTGGGTGACTTTCACAACACTCAGTGCTGGTTGTTTGCTTTTTGCTTTGCTGATTGCAGCCCGTGGCTGTGATTAACAGGAGGTTTGTGGCTAAAGGTAGGATTTTTGTACCAAAGCGATTGGTAGTGGAGAGGGCCCTGCCTCTTTCACAAGTGCCCACAAGCAGAATTGTCAGGAGGTGTCAAAAGCCAACTGCTTGCAGCTTGTTTGTCTTACAGTGAAGACCTGTTGTGTGACAGTTTTGAGAAAATGCTTCCTATAAAGTAAAGCTTTGACACAACAGAATGATTTCAAAGAGCTGGAAGGGAAATGAAACAGTCCAAGTTAGGGCATGTTGAAGGAAAAAAGTCTATATGTACTCCTGCAATTTGGAGAATATAACGGTGTTGAATATGCCCTTAAAGTACAAAAACTGTCAACCAGGCCTCCTCTCTTGGACAGAATAATCTTCGTGTTGCTTAATTCTGTGATCAGCTGCTCCCTTAGTGCTTTGTGTGGAACTTTTACACGGTGCCAGGACAGATCCGTAGAATTCAAAGCTGGAATGACACACCTTTCCACCCAAACTAATCACTTGACCTTGAAGCAAAATGAGGGAGTGCTTGGAAATCTCTGCATATGGAAATTGTTTAGTAGCATTCAGGGTAAATAACGATCTACTGAGGGGCAAGGTTTCCTTGGCTATCTCAAATACCATTTGTTTACTTTGGCACCTTGCAGTCTTTAGTGGTTTAATGAATAGTTCTGCTAGAAGAATTCTTGCTTTTGTTTCTGAACTACTGTTCATAAATCCAGATTGTCTCATCACCACATCACCTTTGTTTTCATCTATCAAATATGGAGAGGTGTTTTGGTTTTTTGCTTTCGTACACGGTTTAACATCTGCATAACCTTCAGTCCTACTCTGTGTAGACATTTTTTTCTCCCCCAGGAAACCTCTATTCCTAATATCATTCAAGACTGCCATTGAGTGCAGTAGTTGTCTCCGAACCTGTTCTTCACCTTTCAGTTTCTCCATGTAAACATACTCCATTTGTGAATAAGTTGTTTGGACATTTATCTTCAGTTTTTTGTTTTTGTTTTTATTTTCTAGGAATATCCAGTAAAACAAAGCAAAACAAAACAAAATCTCTTAATGACATGGTAGAGCTGGTGCATGCTCAACTTAGGATAAGCACTACGACAATGGATGTGAAGTCCCCCAAGCTTGTGAAACCAGCAGAAGCTGACTCACAACCATAACATGGCCTGCAGGCTGCTTGCTAACACTCAGGGGTAGATGCAGGGCTTTGTGCCTGACATGCGTGCTGGGCTTCGTGGTGAGTCAGATGAGAGAAGGGTGCTGTTAAAAGCCAAATGGAACCAAAAACAAGAGCAAACAACACACAGCAGTGCCCCACACAAAACAAAAACCACACACAGAAGCATTGAAAGAAAGTGGGAATAAACTAAACCAAATCTTTAGCCTTTGAATGCTTAGATCCTGGTTTTGTCCATGCCTTTGTGAATGACTTAAGAGACGGTTCAGTTCTAAGCTGGGTAAAGCAGAGATCCCCTGTTTTATCAGTAGTTTGGTAGGTTCAAGGACAGCAGTTTCTGCTGCACCCTTTCTGACATTTAGTAACTCTGTTAAAACCTTCCTTCTAAATGAATCAGTACAGAGGGACCTGGAAGGACAGAATTTCCTTTTCCCACCTCCTCTCCATTCTCTGCATCTTTTGGATGGCCATCATATAATGGGAAAAAAAGCCTGAGTGAGTTCTCTGTGAGTTTTCCAAATTCTTATTTATACATGCAAATGAAACTTTATATAGCAGTGAAATACCAATACCAATTTCTAAATACTATATATAATGTGTATCTTTTTATTGATAAAAAGGCTAGACCAGGGCTACATACCTGTATATTTTGAAAATGAAATATATAATTACTCTAAAAGGTCCTACACCTCTATCTAATAACTTAAAACAACATTGGTCTATTGTTCTTACACAGCTTTTTATGGAAATACCATTTCTCATGTCTATATAGCTTTCAAGATTAATGACTGAGTCGATGGGAAGTGACCAGTTTCATTATCCAGCCACCCCTTTTATTTTTTGTTCTTGACTTAAAAAAGTAATCTACCTCTTAAAATTTGTAGTTTAATACTTGTTTGGTGAATTTGTGCCACTTTAACTTTCACTTTCACTATCATTCCCATTTTGTTACATTTCTGTTATGGGGACTTTATGTTGAAATAATGTATAAAGCATTTGTAGCAAGTATAAAAAAAAATAAAATATTTAAAATTATTTAAATTGTTTTGGACACTTCAATTGTACTATATGTGATTTACATTTTACATTAATTTTCATTCTGTTTTCATCTTGGGCTGTTCATCTTGGAGCGTGTTCCTGTATTAAAAGTTTGCTGTTAGTCATATTGTTTCTTTTTTTTTTCTTTTTTCCTTTTTGGAGAGTGATTCAAAGGGTATTCTAATGAAAACATTAAAAATTGCAATTTGACAACAAGTGGGTCCTCATTGCTTTTGAACATTGTAGCCTTGGTGAAGAGCCTGTAAGTGCAGGTAAGCAACAGGGGGGATGTTTCTCCTCCAGCATGCAGTACATCCTGTAATTTGCAGATGTGTTCAAGGATATCTGTTGTGTTGCAAGCACTTAATGGCCAGCTAGATGGAACTACTATGACACGTTTTATATAACTGTAACCAATAAAGTGAGCTTTTTAAAAACTTTGTGGGAAAACTTGCTTCTTATATGGAAACCAGATGTGCCAGGCAAAATGGAGCAGTGTACATCTAGAAGGAATTAAGTATGCTTGCATCCTTGGGCTTTCTGCACTGAAATGAATCTATACAAGTCTAACACTTCTGAGTTAGTCCTTGATGTTCTTTCCTGTGGATTTAGTTAATTTAAAGGTTTAATTAACACTGCAAGCACCATTTGATAACTTTTTCTGTTCTCTGTGCTTAATAGTTGTGATCTAACTTAGTTCTAAATCAGTTCTGGCTCGGAGGATTTTAGAAAGTTGCATTCCAGCACCAAGAGGAATTACAGCTTGTGTCGTCCTCCAGCAGTGGGGCCAGAAGGATCCTTGGCCATGTTAGTGTGGAGCTGGATGGAGTAAAGTCACACTGCTGCAACTTAGCACTGTTACATGAGCCCATTTCTCTCCAGTAGTAAGTTCATACCTTATGTAGTCATTTATTCTCATTCATAGTTCTGTTTCACCTCTGAAACAGCTTGTTGAGTTTTCTTGTAAGTCATTCTCTGAAGATGTTATCTTCTCTGCAGTGAAGTTTTCCCTGAATTTTAATCATCAGGGAAAACTCTGGTGAAGCAGTGCAGAAGTTGGACATTATTCATTGAGTGTTTTTGCAGGCACATCTGCTCTGTGGTTATGGATGCTGCGGTTTAATGGTGGCAAAGATGATTAAGAGATTCTAGCTAGAAGTGTAACGTGCAGCAGCAGTTATGAGGCTGTAGGACAGCCACAGTGAAGGTGATGAGTATTGGTTAGGCTTCACTATATTTACCAGAATGGAAACGTTATGTTTGACATACCATCAGATCTGGTTATTTTATAAGAGTTGGGAAGCATGAGAAGAAGTAAAAAATCCCCCATAGTTCTGAAGTTACTGAAGATGCAGTGCTGAGTAGTTACCACGTTTATCACACCTTCCACTGCTGACAGCTGAAACACCAACTGCAGTCTCAGTGTTCTCATCACCTCTTTGTGATGGCTGACATTGAACTGATCACAAATAAACCTGCGTTCTCCCCTCATTGCTTGATATTACAGCAGAAATCCCATTGCCATTGGCTTTTCTGTTTTTCTCCTGTGATTTCAAGTCCTGCTGTGTGCCCACTCTGCCATGGTCTGCAGCGTGTTCACACACAGCAGTGAATTCAAGTATCTGTCCTCCAAAACGAGAGCTTGTGAACAGCCTTAGAGAACTTGGAAGAGCTTGCCTATTAATTCTGAGTGGGAGCTGTGTGAGTCACACGGTAGTCTACTGTTATTCATAATGAAATAAGAGATGAGTTCTGAACTTGCTGTTATGGATCTGAGCTTTGTGGTAAGTGATTATGAAGAAGAGGTAAACTTTCACATCCTTTATATGACTAAAGCAGTACAAAATTAGAAACTTTTTGGGTTAGTGTACAATTCGTAGTAATAACTGAAAATATTTCAATAGTAAAAATTATTCAATAGTAATAAATAGAACAGCAGAGCTTGATTTTGTTTCATCTCTGTGCAGTACTTAAACATACTTGTAAAATGTTTGAGTATTCTTTTGTGTTTTCAAGCTGAATGAGGAGTTTTTGAAAGTGTTCAAGGCTGGAATGCACAAATATTAGGGAAGTTTAGAGGGATCTCTTCACCTGCACTGCCACAGCTTTTAAAGTGGATTGTTTCATTAAACTTTGTGTTATTCCAAGGTTGGATGGACTGAGAGCTACTGCTACTCAATAGAGATATCTTAGGATGCTTGGGAATGGAATACAAGTGAAAATGCTCTGGAGAGTTTTTGGAAGGTAGTCTTCAGACTGCAATGAAGATCCATGTTATTGCTGAGTGAGAAAGGAACAGTTGTTGTAAAACATGGTTTTTGATGCAGGTTTCTGGCAGAGCTCAGTTAGGAGTGGGAGGTGTTGGACTCCCATGCCATCTTCTTGACCATGGGCTCTCCAATGCTTCCAAACCTTTTGGGCTGCCCTATGGCCATGAAAAAGAGAAGTAATTCCCTGCTATCCAGGCCCATTTCAGCAAAGCCTGCCTCAGTTCCTCCTGCAGTTACGTCAGTGCTACTCAGCAAAGCTAAATGTGCACAGAAAAGTAAATGTGAGCACTCTTCCAAGGCAGTGATTCTGGGGAGACTGCAGTGGATGCAGCGCATGCTGAGGGCATTGGGCACAGCAGCAGGAGTGGAAACAAAGGAGCTGAGTCAGTCTGTCAGTGTGTTGTCCTTGCTGTAGGTTGGCAGTGAACAGGGAGCACGGCTGCTGCTGCTCAGGGACTTGCTTTGGAGGCAGACCAAGCCAACTTGCTTGTGCAGATCACATTGAGGCACAGTTAGTGGTATCCCAGCTGTGATGTGATGATAGACTGCACTTAGCATTCCTTCAGGTAGTTTCTGCTGGCCGTTGCAGTGTGGAATGGGGCTGGAAGATAAGGGAGAATGAATTCCTCCATCACTGAGCTGCTTTGAGAAGGCGTACCCTCAGACTTCACTGTCACTGGAATTGAACTGAGGTTTAATTCCCATTCATTGCAGGAAATACTTTCACTCATCACTATCAAAAAATCAGAAGCACTTTTTTTTTTGGTGATTTTTATATAGTGAGATGTGCAGGACTGGAGACACTTAGAATCATAGAATCATGGACTCATAGAATGGCCTGGGTTGAAAAGGACCACAAAGATCATCGAGTTTTGACCCCTGCTGTGTGCAGGGTCATCAACCAGCAGACCGGGCTGCCCAGAGCCACATTAGTAGTTCTGCAGCCTTCAGAGGTCATGAGACCCACTTGGGTTACCCATTTCTGCATAAAGCTAACTAAAAATCAACAGCAGTCTTCCCTATGTGTGATAATTGTTTCTCATTCTTTTCCTCTGTCGTGATTGCGAATGGGTAGATAAGCATTTTTTATCAGGTTATCAGGTTAGATTGCATGACAGCGTGGAGGATACATTTGAGTACTGCTACTTTAAATGCTATATTCATCACTTTCTGGCTCACACAGTACTCTGTGCTTCTTTGAAAGGGAGATAAATTGCCAAAGTGATATTGTTCATGAGATGTGTATCCCTGGGTTTCTTTGTGACTGATATTTTCTTTGTGCTCCCTTAGAAATACCACTGGAGCCTGATTTTACAAAAGCTCCACAGTCATCCTCAGTACCAAATCCCTTCTCTGTGGCCACTTTGGATTAGCAGTTGCTTCTGAAAATCTTACATTGAATTGAAATATTGCTGCATGCGTTTTAGACAGAATCCAAGTGAATTCTCTGCACAGGGTGAGATTTTTTTTCAGTGGTTCTCAATTCTGTGTCCATCACTGAAATTAACAGGGATTTGAAGAATGATTTCAGTGGGATCAAGTCAACAGAGATGAAACTTGTACTCCAGAGCACATGTGTGTCACAACGAAGTAATTTCTGAGTTATTATGAGGGAGCAGCACTACTTTAAAGGCGTTCTGTCCTTTGAACCTCTGCTGTAGATCTTCTTGAAAGCTGGGAATGCAAACATCTCCGTAACAGGTTTTTCCAGCTTAGATTCATGAAAGGCCTGCCCGTAACATCGTGATATTCATGTTCTGTCCTTTGGAGTCATGCGATGGCAAGATAAAATCCTGACACGCGGCCCAGCTTTTTCACCACCCTCATAAATAGATGCAGGCTGCTCTCGAGTTCTCAGCAGCTGCATGTGCAGTGCAACACGTTGGGATCCTTTCTGTTTTCTGCTCACTTGCTTTTCCTACAGAGGCAGGATAAGAGAAATGAAATTCCTTCATCAAACCTTTTTGTCCTTCATCAGGGAAAATAAAACTCACGCCATTTGGTGGCTGATGCTTTTCCAAGCCCTTGTGTTGTGTTTCCCTTTAAGGACTGCACCACTTGGGTTAGCAGCACGGCGTTTTTGTTTTCACTGAGCAGAAAGCACAGGAATTTCATTTATCACCCCCATGCTTGCCTTCTGGCCCCTAAAATCACATCAGATGTCAGTCTGTCAGCTTAGACATGGTTTTATGTAATAGGAGTAACCACTTTGGGCAGAGTGTGTCCCTGCTACATCTATTGTTAGGAGATCATTGGGAGCAGCATGTGCACAGCTGAGATTTTGTACCATCTGCTTGTTATTTTAGGTTGGGGGTGTAGAAGTGAAAGCCCTGCAAGAAACCCACACCTAACAGATCCAAACTCCCTGAGTTTTGGGCCCTCTCCTTGGCTCACACTCCGACCTTGCTCTGGCCCATGGTGTGAGCAGCAGCATCATGGCTCCAAGCCTTCAGTCTCACAAGCAGCACAGCTTGTTTGGCTGTTTTTAGAGAAGGAAAACTAGCAGCTTGGAAGAATGTCTATTGCTCAAGTGTGGTAGAAGAGGCAATTTGCATACCAAATGTATTTCAGGAATGTCTGAGGGCAGGGTGTGTGCTGGGGGCTGGCGGGTTTGCAAGCCTGTAAATCCATGTGTGCCATCTCAAGGGGAAGGTGTATGGTGAGCTTGGGGTGTGTTGGGATGCCGCTCTCAGCCATGGGGTTTGGGGTGATGTGTGCAGCCAGATGTTGGGCTCGGTGGTCCTATGAGTCCCTTCCATTTGGGGATATTGTGTGATCCTGAGAGGAACCTTTGCTTTTGTTCCTTTTTCTGTAAGGTGTTGAGGCACTGGAACAGGTTGCCCAAGGAGGCTGTGGATGCCCCATCCCTGCAGGCATTCAAGGCCAGGCTGGATGTGGCTCTGGGCAGCCTGGGCTGCTGGTTGGTGACCTGCACACAGCAGGGGGTTGGGACTGGATGAGCTTTGTGCTCCTTTTCAACCCAGGCCATTCTATGATTCTGTGGTTCTATGAATCCGTGATTCCTGCTTTAAAACTGCTCACCTCCTGGATGGCTGTGGCAAATAAAGCCCTCCTGACTCTTTTCTGCATCTCAAAAAGTAGGATTGTGGTACTCAGTGTAGCACAGAGCACTAAGAGCTGAGCACAGGAGATTATAAGAGCCAGATTTAGGGCGTTGTTGCAGCCAGGGCTCACTAAAAGCAGTGCTTGGTTTTTCTGTCGAGCTCAGGTGTGCTAACAGTTAAGTGACAGAGCTCCTGGCACTGTCTAAAAGTGAAAAAATGACGTAGTTTTACTTCTGCTTTGACTTTAACTCGTAGTGTAGCGAGCACATTTAACCACCACTACTTACTATGATTAAAGCATCCTATTTGACAAAGCAAACCCAGTGCAGATGTGACCTTTCTGCTGCCTAACTTTCAGTTTCTGTGCCTTTTTTTTTTCTTTCCTGCAAGCTTCACATCTTTTTGAATGCTCCCACCAAGGGACACAGCAGGGCTGGGTGCTGTGCTGCTCTTCTGCATTGCGTGGCTGTGGTGCAGCAGGGTTGGGCTGCAGCCCCTGCTCCCATCCCCATCAAGCTGCTTATACCAAGGAATTTCTTTTCTTCTGCCCGGCTACAGTTACCCCATGATGCTGAAAGCAGGTGCAGAGCGACAGTGCCCAAAATAGCATAACTCCATAACTCTTCCCCCCCTGGAGCATTCCCAGAGCCTTTGGTGCTGTGCTGCGTGGTGTCAGTGCAGTGAATTGAGAGCAATGGGGAGGAAGCAGGGAGAGCTCTGTTCCAGCCTCTATGCAGAGCATCTAGGCAAACGGTTCCTCCTTATCTTCTCCCCCTAATCCTCTGCTTCCAGATAGTAGCCCAACAGCTTCAAAGGGAGATGGAGGTGGGGGATAAAAGATCTCTTGACATATTTGATTTTGGGGGGGAGGTTGGGGAGGAAAGTGAGCGCCTTTGAAAATGCAGGTCAGGTTTTCTCAGCTATTTTAGGTTGGGATGTAGAAGTGAAAACCCTGCAAGAAACCAACACCTAACAGATCCAAAAGCAAGCGCCTTTGAAAATGCAGGTCAGGTTTTCTCAGCTATTTTGTCTCTGTGCGTTTGAAGCCTTTTCTCTGTGTTTTTGTTTGCTTGTTTCCCACGGGATGCAGACATTTGCTCATCACATGCAATAACACGTGGTATTGATTATAGGCATTGTAGATGTTGACGTTGAACATTGCTTAAATGGAAACGCTCTGAATAGAAGAAAAATTTCTTCTAGTTATAGTAAAGGACTGAAACCAAACCAAGTAAGCTTATTTTGGATTTCTACTGTTCCCCTTGGTAACAGCCTTTATATGGGACAACGAAATCTGGCTTGCATTGACTTCCTCACCACCACTCTGATTCTTACACAGCAGACAAAGGCTGCAAATTACATTCGCCAAGGCTGAAGAGTTTGATTTGCACAGAACAATAACAGAATAACATTTGGCAGATGATTTTACCCGCAGCTTTTAATTGAGAAATGATGGAGCCGCTCACTCTTCAAAATTTCTGTGGTTTGGGGTTGGTTTCTGTTGTTGTAATGGAAAAATTTGCACTTCTTTAGTCCTAACTTGCAGTGCTGCACAGTCTGCATGTAAGGATAACGAAAGCTGAGATGTCCTTGAAAGGGTGCATACTGAACTCTAAAAACACCCTGGAGAAAAACCTAACTTTCCAATTTTCTTGGATGTGTTGTTATGTGGTAGAACCATGTTGTGAAGTGTGGGCCTTTGGAAGAAGGTAAGCAGTGATTTGGGTTGGGCTTTGGGTGAATTCGTGTACCCAAGGTGAGTGTGCACGGATGTGAGCTCACCCAAGCCCTTTGCTTCGCCATGCTCTGACTCATGCTTTCAGGCTTTGTCTTGCAATCACAACTGATAGAGATGTAACACCATCAAGGAAAGTCCCAGATTTTTGCTTCTGCTTTACAAGAAGGTCGGGGTTCTCAGAGCTAGCCTAGAACTTGCAATGAAATCACATGTCACTGCAATAAGGATTATAGGTCACCATTGCTGCAGTGACCTGTAAGCATAATTCATCACATCTCCAAGTGCTGCACTGGCAGAAGTGTACTCCATGCTTTGCCCTTGGCCACTAATGGGCAGGTATTGTGCTTACCCAAGGTAAAATTCCTTTTCTATTTAAAAAGCTGATGTGGACCACGGTGAGAAAATAGACCCTGACTCCCTGCCCTCTGTATGGCTGGGGCTGTGTCTGTTGTCCCAGCCATAGGGTGGCAGGCTGCGTGCTGCTTGATTGAGACTTTCTTCTTCCTGCTTCCATTAACCAATGGATACGTTCAGAACAAAAAGCCTTCTTGCCTTCAGAAGCAACACCCATCACTTGGAGGATGAGTAGCGTTGGTTTTTTTCTCTCTCACAAAGCTGCTTTGGGGCCTTAGAGCACATCCCTGCTGGTTGGTTTTTAAAAGTTCTTAATTTCTGTGTCCCATCATGCATGTGTGTTTTTCCTGCCTCTTTGTACAGTTACAGACTCCGCATGGCCTCTAGATGTCCCTCCTCCTCTTCTCCTAACACCAGCACCAGGCAATGCAAGAAATCCAGCTGCACTGCATCCCCCTTCTTCAAGGAATAGACCTCTGCGTGTCAGAGCGGAGCAGGTACAGCGTGCAGCAGTGCATGGAGCTCAGCTTGTGTTTCTCTTGGCAAGGACTGCAAAGCACTTTACAGAGCCAGAGCATTGCTGCTCTCACTGCAGCTGCTCACCAATAAAAAACAGACGTGGAGGGCAAGAGCAAGATGCCCTATGCCAGAACCAGCACCAGGATGAGGCTTTGGTCTCCGTTTACTGTTTGTATCTGAGAGCAGTAGTGGGTAAAGTGCTTTGGGATCCTTTAAGTTGTATGGGTGAATGCTGAGCAAATTTTAGATAAAACCCAAAACCTGGTTGACTGCTCTGCTTGAATGCCAGAGGCTCAAAGCCCTTAATTAATTACAATGTAATTTGGAGATGTGTTAACACACAGAAACATCAGTTGGTGTTGTGGCAAGATCAGCTGCTGTAAAGTGTATGGGCTTGGACAAATTAATGAGCTGGTCCAGTGTGTTGGGTGACGCTGAGTTATTTTCCCACTGGTTAACTTTGAAAAGACACTTTGTCTTCTGTTCCAGCAGCAGCATGCAACTAATTGCCTGCTGTCCACTAACGTGGTCGCTAAGGGACTTTATACTTACCAGTATGGAGCTGAAGGTGAGAATGACTGCCAGCAAAATCAATATTGTTACCATATATTTGAAAGATAAAATTTGGGGAAAACATTAGGAAAATTCTAGAGTTCATTACCTCCCCCAAAACGGGAATGCTTGGTAATGGAACGTTAATGTCCCTAAATAAAAGAGGGGACATTTAGATTGGGTATAAGGAAGAAGTTTTTACAATGAGGGCAGTGAGGCACCGCAGACACCCAAGGTCAGGGAATGGGGCTGTGAGCACGGATGGAGCTGTGGGTGTCCCTGCTCAGTGCAGTGCAGTTGGACCTGATGGCCTTTAAGGTCCCTCCCAACTCCAACCATTCTATGATTCTAACTGTGGCTTAGACCACTGAGTTCTGGGAAAGCCAAGCAGAAGTCATAGCATGGACATCTCTGCTGTGCCTCATTGCCCAGGCAACCAGAGCTGCTCTGACTGCTTATCGCTAACATGGACCCCAATTAACCACAGCTGTCTGTATTTGCAGGTACTAGGAACTTTTGGCTGGAAAAGGGGAAAGAATCCTCCAGCATTGTCCCAGCTGAGGTGAGAACAGTTCCTTCTGCTGTCGCTTTGTTCTTCCATCCAGAAGGAGAGGGACAGCGTGTGCTGGGATAGCATGGAGAAATGGAGAGAGCCAACAGCTGGAATAGCATGGAGAAATATTCAGACAATGTCAGGCAGGTTACCTGTGTTCAGAGAGCTGCAGGGCTGGGTGAGCATCCTCTTCCTGGCCAAACATGTCGAGGGGTTGAACGTACTATGCAATTAAATGCTGAGAAGACTGTTACATCGTTTTATTCCTACCTTGCATCCTAACGGGTAAAGAACTGGGCAACTTGCAAAAACCCACAGGGAGAGAGGTGGGTTTTGCTGAGGTTTCCACGTCTGCAGCCTGTGGGTACCCCAGTTCCTTGACTCTGTACCTTTAGCTTTAACGGGCACGGTGCCATTGCTTTTGGAGTGCTTCAGGACTTGTGTTTCTTTGGAAGACCACTTGTTAAGTGATCTCTGCAACGCACTGATAGCCCACAGGTTCCTAAAGGGACAAGCATCTGTTTCCTAAAGGCTGCTGTTGCATTTCTCGCCAGTCTGGTACTCTTCTTACAGCCAGGATTTGTTTGTTTGGTGATTCACATGTCACTGAGCAGTGCCACGCAATGGTTTTCCTTAAATATGGAGCTCTGTGTAAGCTGTAATGCAAGCATGCTTTGCTTCAATGGTCCTATAAGAGGAGGCATCGATGGAGGCAGCCAGGAGAGCCGCAGCAACATTGAGGTCAGTTTGAAAAATGCAGTGCAGAGAGATCTCTTGCTCCTAAATGCTGACAATCACACACAGGCAGCGGTGCTCCTGCTCATTTCACTTCTGAGATCCCACTTTTGGTGGGATCCCTGCTAATGTGTTCGAGTTTGGGATTATTAAAGGAGGCCAAGGGGCCGATGGCCCCATTTCCCCCTTGTTTCGGTCAGTTTTTCCCTTCCCTTGTCTTTGCACTCTGCACAGGTAAGCACACATCTGTGTATCCACGTGTTAGTTGTGAAAAAACAGGTGCCCAGTTGATACTCCTCCCCACTCCCACCCTGGAAAGGGCACAAAAGGATCTATTATATATAGATCTACATATATAAATGTGAAATGGCTGAGAACAGCTGATTTCGTATGGTTTTGCCGAGAATCAGAATGTTGGAGATGAATACAAAAGCTTTAAACAAAAAACTATTGGTTCTGTTCGCTGTAAAAATGTCTAAGCTAAATGATTGAATAGAAGAGCAAAGGTCGTCAGGATCTTACCTTACCTAGCTGCAGATCTTTTGGATAACCCCTATTGCAGGCTGTCTAAGTGCAATTGTGGTGTGATGCTGAGGATTGGATGAGCCATAAGAAGCAATGTGCCCTTCCAGCCTGAGGGGGTGAGAACATGGAGGTGAAGGCTCTGTGGGCAGCTTGTGCCACTGCTGGCTGCTCTGCCTCTTGCCTACACTGCAGAGTCTCAAGGATGTGTTCCCTCTTGAGCTTTTTGCTAGCAATAATTTCCTCTTGAATGATGTGGTTGTACCAATTCCAAACCAAGGAGGAAACGTTTCACAGCAGCCTGGAAGACTCTCATTATACATTAAAACCAGTAGGAAGTGAGTAACCAAATCTGCTGGGTAGCTTGGTCAATCTTGGTCAAATAGCACAGAAAATAAATTCCCTGGCCTTACATATCTCCAAGAAGCTGATGTGCACATAGAGCTCTCTGATCAGTTCTGCTTTCGTTTCACACGTCACCTTTCCTTTAATTTTCCCTGCAAAGTTTTCCTTCCATCGTTTCCTATTAGTGTGGTAAACCCTGTTCTTCAAAGCAGGCTTTACCTTCCTGTGCGCCTGGGCATCATCTGGGCAATTCAAACAGCAAATCCACAGGGCTTCATAACAACGCTCTGTCCTGAGCACCACCTCGATGTGCCCTTCATTTTCCCAGGCTGCCCAGAGCACTGTGGTGCCCCATTCCTGGAGATGGAGACCTGGGGCAACCTCACGTGCTGTGGGGCACCCATCCCATGGCAGGGATTGGAACTGGATGGGCTTTAAGGTCCCTTCCAACCGAAGCCATTCTGTGACGTTCAGCTGAAGGTGGTGCTCACTGCACAAATCCTCACTGCTCACGTGAGGGTTGTTGCTGAGCCCAAATCCTGCTTTAAACAACCCGTCCTGAGATGCTCTCAGCTTCCAGCAGCAGTGACTTGAATGGAGTGCAGAGTTTCTGGCACGGATGCTGCTTCGTTCAGTGCCTTTGAGGCATACCAATGAGGTTAATAGGGGTGGCTTTTGTGCAATTTAGTTTTGCTGCTTTGTTGTTGTTGTTGTTCAGAGCAGCATTAACGATGAACAAACTCAAGGGGAGAAGCATGTAAATTGTTGTGCTATATGAACATTTATTTCTCCAGAGAAATTCTGGCCTATTGCACCAACCTGTACGTGTGTATCTACCGTTTTAAAAGCACGTCTTTCTGTCCCTGGTTGTAAATGCTCTGTTTTTAAGCTTTTATAAGGTGTGTTACTCAACCAAAAGACCACAGCACCCAGCTTTGTATTGTGGTGATCTTTTTGGAGGCTCCATTGCAGTCTGAGCTGTGGTAGAGAAATATCCACACCAAACCACTCATCGTTTCCCAGTTGATTTTTCTTACAGGAAACAAATCAATTCAACACGGTGTCTTTTCTCCAGAACGATGAGGACTTTTTCTTCACAGCAAATTCAGGACAGTACACCATTTTTTATTTTTATTTTTATTTTTTTTTCCCAATGGTGGAATTTCATGGTTTTGCAGCAACTTTTTAACCTCCCTGTCGTGTGCCTGCTGACAAAACATGAAATTCTGTTGTGAAAACCCAAGGGGAGCGTGGCGATAAAAGCTCAGGTTCTGCATGTAGGAATCTGCAAGGCCAACCATGGAAGCTCTGCAGTGCTCTCATGATGATGCTGATGTTGAGGAGTTCATGAAATAAGGAGTTACATGGAGATGTGGCGTGAGCTGGGTGGTGCTCAGATGCTGAACATTGCTTTGGAAGAGTGAAAGCTCTGTTGCCCGTCCATGTAAAGGGAAAGACCAATAAATCGATGTGACAAACCTCACTGGGGAGCTATGATTGTTATTTCAGCAAAGGACGTCTTCAAAATGGAGAGGCAACCCATTGTAGCTGTGATAGGTGTAGATAAAATGTTTGGGGCTTTGCTGGGTGGCAGAAGAGAAGGAAGGAGACAAAGTGCCACCTCTGTGCCAGGATCCATCCATCCAGGTTCAGACCCAGGCTGATGTGTGTGGGTAAGCTGCTCCTTTGTGGTTTGGAGTCCAGGATGGGATCAGCACAGCGTGATGATGTTGCAGAGATGGTGTTGTTCTCTGTTGGGGTCGACGTTTAGGCAGGGTCTGAAGGGTGAGGTCCTTGTTTCATCCATCTCCACTGAGTGAAAGGGTTTGGAGCACAATGATCTTTAATGTCCCTTCCAACCCAAGCCATTCTGTGATTCTGGATGCTCCATCCCTGCATCTTGAGCAGGAGATGTGTTGGGCTGTGCGGGGCTGTGGGGTCACCATTCATCCCCATTGATTCAACCATACTCTTCTCAAATAAGTACGGATGCAGTGAATCACACAGAATCACAGAATTGTAGGGGTTGGAAGGGACCTCCAGAGATCATCGAGTCCAACCCCCAATGAGCAAAGGCTCAAAGGCAATGAGCAGGTCTGAGAACATGGAGCTCAGATAGAATAGAAATGGCTCTTTCACCCAGAAAATCAGAAGATGCCACAGTAGATCCAACCTCTTAGTAACACCCCCACTGTTGTCACCACCGCCCCGCCTGCAGCAGCCAAACTCTTGCAGCATTGAAGCCTACCTGATTTGTGTTAAATGAGTTATTCACTCACGAACAGTCCAGAGGAAGAAAGAAAACCCATCAGGCCACCTTCATCTTTGATGCCCATTCCAGTTGTGAATTGTCTTTAGTGGCTGTGGGACATCTCCAACCCCAACCCATCCTCACCATGCCCACTAACTGTGTCTCTGACTGCCAACCCAAGGGTTCAAGCTGTGCTGCATTTGTTTTATGGCTTGCTTTGCAGCTGCCTGGGAGGAAGAAGAGGGAATTGTTAAGTAGGCTGCTCTGGAAATGGTACCTTGAACATGGGATGCTAATGCAAACAGTTTCCCTCTGCTCCTGTAAAGATATATGAAGCACTGGGTCACCTTGACTTTCTCAGGGCTCAGCAGAGTTGATTTTCTGTTAATTTCTTTTGCAGCAGACTGTAAGATGTATTTAGCATGCCTCATTAGCACTCTATTTACAAACAAATAGGTACATTCCTATCTTCTTCGTTTTCCTCCTAACTTCTTGTTTTTCCTGGAATTCTGCTGGGGTGATGAAGTCTTGCAGAGCACAGCTTTTCCTCTCTGCACCACTTATGCCATTTTATCTACCATTCAAACTTGTCACTTCCAGAAGGAATAAAACCCAAGCAAACAATTCTGTTTCAGCCAAGAGCTGATGGAGATGCAATCTAAAGGAAGGCAGAAATACATGGAGGTTATTTCTATCTCTGATGCCAAGACTTAAGTGCATTGCTTCAAAATCCTTGTGAGCTCTACCAAATGCTGATATTTTTCCTTGCATCGTGCAGGCATCAGGATTGCATAAATGTTCCAGAACTGACCTCAGCAGTGCTGTCTCCAAAGGAATAACTGCATCCGTACTCCTGAGTTCCCAGTGCATGCAGCCAAGGATTTTGTCTGTCCTCTTTGTGTTGGTGCTGCGCTGGAAGAAGATGCAAAACCTTTATTATACCCTTATTATACTTATTATACCATGTTTTTCTGATGCTTATCACGGGTTTAGAATTCTTGTAGGCTTCAGATATCAGTAGATATAATCCAGATTAGTTTGCTATAGGCAGCTGAGCATGGCCACAGCATGCAGAGAGGTGGCAGAGCCTGCCCATGCCTCCAAGACTTGGTGGAAGGTGAATGAGGACAAGGCTTGGTGCACATCCTCCTTCTTCCCTCCCAACCCCTCCTTCCTTTCTTTAAGGATAACTTCTGATAACATCAAGAATGCCTGACATTCCTTGTAGACTCAGAAAATAATGGTTCTATGATGGAATCACAGATTGGTTGGGGTGGAAGGGACCTTAAAGCCCACCCAGCCCCAACTCCTGCCATGGCCTGAGTGCCCCCCACCAGCTCAGGCTGCTCAGTGCCCATCCATGGCCTTGGGCACCTCCAGGGACAGGGAACCCACAGCTCTCTGAGCAACCTGGGAAAATCAATGGCACATCGAAGTGGGGCTTAAGACAGCAAAAATGAGCACTCAGAGACAGTTTTGGTTTGCTGTTTCTCAGCTTCACTCTGCTGTATCTGATCTGACCCTAAAACCATCAACATCAGCACAGTGAGGTGGTGGTGGGAGGCAGCAGCAGCCCAGAACACAGAGCTGCTCCATCCTTTGGCTGGGACAGGGCAGGCACAGCGCAGTGACACGGCTGTGGGCTGTCAGGACTCACAGGACCCCACACAGTGCCACTGCCAGGTTGGATGCCCCACTGCTGGGGCTGCTCCTCGTGTCCCCACACCTGTCCCTGCTTTGGCTGCCTACAGAATGTTGTGACCACACCTGGACGTGGCAGAACGGGCTGACAACAGTTGGCCGGGGTGACAACATGGGTTTGGCCTACTTGCAAGGCTCCTGCTGTAGTTTCCTGGTTCTGCATTCCCCCCCCCCCCCCCCCCCGTACCCCAGCCTTCATTTCCCGGGAGCTCTGCGAACCTTTCTTCCCAAAGACAACTCCCATTCAGCATCCTTTCCTTTGGCCAAGGGAGTTTTTAACGTAAAGACGACTACGCTGGCTCAGACCCACTCGGGGTTACTTCCAGCCCTCCGTCTGTGCCGTCCCTGGGTGCTGTTGGGAGGGGAAGAGAGAGGAGCGATGCCGGCGGTGGGCGGGCAGGGGTTAACAGCGCGGCGCAGCCCGGAGCCGCCCGCATCGCATCGCATCGCATCGGGCAGAGGGAGGAACGGAGGGAGGAGGGACACTGCAGCAGCGGCAATCTCGGGGCCGGGTACAGGCAGCCCCTGCCAGGAGCATCGCTGGGCCGGGGGTCCATCCCAGCCCCGGGTTGTGCCCATGACCGACGCCGAGGATCCGAGTCGAGCCATGGATGTGACCCCCAACCCCGTCACCTTCTCGCAAGTTTTTGGGCAGCAGTGCCAGCTCATGGAGGCAGGTAAGGGAAGGATGTGTCTGTATGATGTGTATTTTCCTGCCTATCGCTTCCTGGCTGGCGACATCCTCCCTCCCATCCCCTCTTCCCAAGGTCTTCCCAAATTTCCCCAAGGGGAAGGTGGGGTGAGCCCCGCTTCAGCTCCTCCCCAAAACAGAGCCGTGCAGCTGAGTGGCCACAACCCCAAGGCAAGGGCTGGGATTACTGCGTGCACCAAAACAAGGGGCTCTGAGCCACGCAGAGGGAATTGCTGCGGTGTTTGGGTGCGTGCGCAGCATAGACAGCAACTTTTTGAGGCAAAGCATGGATGTTATTTCAGAAGAGCCACGTTCAGGCTGGCAGTGCATCCAGGAATTTCTCACTGCATGCAGAGCATCTCCAGCTGTGTGCATAGAATCATAGAATTGCTCAGGTCAGAAAAGACCTTAAAGATCATCGAGTCCAACCACAACCAACACACTGCCCTAACAACCAATCCTAAATCATGTCCCATCTCTGCTTTGGTTTCCAGTGCTATGAAAGACAGCGTTTATTTCTTCTATTTTATTTTTTCTTTGCTTTTTTTTTTTTTTTGGTGTGTGGCTTTTTGTGTTTCCATAGCACCTGGAAGCCCCGCTCCTTTCCCCATTTGTTTTCAGCTGGGCCTGATTGCCAGTTACCTTCACCAGCTGGCAACTGAATGTGCAACAGGGCTGCATCCCCTCCTGCCATCTTGTTTCTCTGTGTTGACTTTGCACAGGTGCTCTGAACCCTCTCCTATATTGGGGTTCTGTACAACTCTGTGCAACTTCTGCTGTGGCTCTCACTGATTGAGTTAGAAAAAGATGCACAGATTGAGTTAGAATCCAGGGAAATGTCAGAAAATTTTCCGAGAGGGTTTGGCATCTTTGGTGTTACAGGACATGGGATCAGCCCCAAGGCTGTGGGATTGAGTGTTACGTGAGGGAAAGATGTGTTGGAGAGCTGATGTCCTGACAGAGGGGGTTGGTTTCCAAATGAGTAAGAGCAACCAGCTGGGAAAACACAGGTGGAATCGTTGCGTTGTTTGCTGTTCTTTTCCCTTTTTCCCAGTCTGTGAATCAAAGACTTTTGGCTCCCACTCAGTAACTCAACCACAAGCTTCTCTTCCTCCTGAAGGATGTTTTTGTAGCGTTTGCTGAAGGTATTCCTAGGGATGTGCGATGCAGTGTAAGGATGCTCCATGAATATCCCTGACAACCAAAGACAAATGATTCGGTCATGTGTGTGTGATTTGGTTTCTACAAGCTTTTTATTTTCATGGCAATAGCAATAGATGTACGAGGTGACCTTTAGGGGTCTCTTCCAACCCATACAATATGCAACACAGGAGAGCTGTGCACACAGAACCCTTCCTACTGTGCCTTCCAGCACTGCTGCCACTTACCTTGTATTTACTACGCCTCAGTAAGTTTGTTTGCTGTGATGTGCTCCATGCAGTTACCTGGGTGTTTCTGTTTGCACTCAGCATAGCACACAGTGCAATGGGAAGGCTGTGGTTTGCATGGCTTTGGTTCACTGACACCACTCTGCACCCCGAGGCAGTGAATCCTTGCTGTCACATGCATTAAATTTGTCTGATGCAGAGGGATCTCGGGGCACAGTCACCTTTCAAGAGCATGTGATTATAAAAGGGACTGTAACTTCTCTCTAGGGCTGCCTGGGAGTGAGGCTTCCATCTCATATGCAGGTTGGTTGGTTTTTCTTCTGGTCCAACCTACAGTTCCCAAAAGCAGGAAGTGAGGGGCTGGCTTTAGGATGGTCCTACATCTTCCTATCACAACTGAATCTCATAGAACCATACGAAGGTTGGGTTGGAAGGGACCTAAAAGATTACAGAACCATAGGATGGTTGGATTGGAAGGGCTCCCAAAGATCATCCAGTTCCAACTCCCTGCCCACCAGGCAATGCTGGACGATGCTTTTTTAGAGCATGACTTTGCTTATCTTTGTGTATTATTCCTTGACTCCCTGCTCCATTAGATAAACTGTTATTTTCCATTAATTCTTTGGCTCAGAGATGCTGATGTTTTGCTGGGCTCCCAGGTTTTATATCTTGCCGGTCGATTTTCCATTGGTTGTGAAATAAGGAACTTCATTCAAGATGTGACCTGAATGAGCAAGAAGGCTTAAGTAACTTAAAAACCATTCAGCTTTTAAGATGCTGCACTGAAATTTTTATGTATTGCCTTGCAATTACAGATAAATTATCCATTATGTGTATTTTGTAGACACGAGCCTGGTTTGGTGACTAATTAGAGCATTAAGGCTGCAACTTCAATAGGAGTTCTTCCATGGAAACTGTTGTAATGTGGCTCAAAACTTCTGCTTTCTTCCCCCTCAGATTTGTGTTCCAGCTCTTAGAATCATGGAATCACTGAGGTTGGAAAAGACCTCCAGGATCATTCAGTCCAACCCCAACCCACCTCCCACCACCCCACCAACCATGTCCTTCATTGCCACATCTCCACCATCCTTGAACCACCATGGATGGTGACCCCACCACCTCCCTGGGCAGCCTGTGCCACTGCATCACCAAACTTGGCATAAAGATTTGATTTTTACCTCACTAAGCTCCAGCTGAACCCTGAACACTGATGTTCAACAGGCCCTAAGGCTTCATATCAAACCCAACAAACCATCTTCACAAGCAAAGCCTATCTGCTAAAAGTATGCATCTTATCTTGGGACAACAAAAGCAGCAAGCTGTAATGCATGTAGGAAACAGAACGTGCAGAGACTGAAGGACACATCTCCAGCCCTGATTCACTTCAGTCCTAAACCACCCAAGCCAAGCACTTTTTATGCTGACTGTTTTCTTGCTGTCCGTGAGGAAAGCAGAGCTGTCATAGGGGGTTTGCTCAGATGCTCTTATGATGGATCTGTGCCTGGAGAATTCCAGGGCCAGATTCTCAATGCAAGAACACGAGCAGCTGCAATAGATGAAGCGTGCAGGGAGGTTGGTTTCCTGGTTGGTGGGCATGGTGGGATGGGTTGAATTGGACTGAATGATCTTGGAAGCTTTTTCCAACCTTAGTATTTGAGAAAGCAAAATAAAAGCCCTCTAAAAATGAACAAAGCAACAACAACAGCAACAAAAAACAAACACAGAAGAATAGAAAGAAATGCTGAAGATGTCATTCCTTGCAAAACTAAAGAACGCGTTGTTCACTGTCACCTCAACAGAGAGACTCAATTATGGAGCAGCTGTGTATGAAGCACTCACCAGCTGATTTACTCCTGATTAAATTAGGGGAAGTGCTCATCCCTGCTCCTGACAGACAAACCCGATATTGTCAATTAACGCTCACGAGCAGCAAAGTGTAGGGATGCAATAATTCCTTCAAATTGAGTGCAGTCACCATGTTCTCGTGCCACCAGAATAATGAGCTGAAAACATGGGTATGATTAGCACCAGCTCTGAGCATACCTCAAACTGCAGCAAAAAAAACCCAACCCCTTGGCTTCTCCTGCAGCATCCTTCTGCATGGATAAAAATAGAGCATGCCCTCCCTCATCTGAGCTCTCAGGTTGTTTTGCAGAGGTGCTTACTTGTTAGCTTGATTTTTTGCAGACACCAAAACAAAAGTACAGCACGCTCCGGTGACTCTGCAAGATAAAAGAGTTCAGCCTCAGTTCTGCCAGAAATAGCAGTGAGGATTGCAGGCTGAGGGCACGAGGATAAGGGGAGGGCAGTGCAGAAGCCTGGAAGAAGCACTTCAGGTGACAAGAAGGTGAAAAGAAACTGGATATGTCTTAAAAACCCGTTGTTTCGAGAGAGGACTTTCTCCCATTTAGTATCTGTTCACCAAAACCAAATAGAAGCATTAAGGTTGGAAAAGACCTCTTAGATCATTGTGTCCAACACCAGCCACCCCCACCACGTCCAAAGACCATGTCATAAAATCATAGAGCTGTTTAGATTGGAAAAGACCTCCAAGATCCCCAGCCCCAACCCATCTGTGCCCCTGCCACGTCTGCATCTCCCCAATGAACGCCTCCAGGGGCAGTGACTGCACTCCCTCTGCAGTCTATGCCAGCACATCACCACTCTTTCAGAGAATAAATCGTTCCCAATATCCAACCTGAGCCTCCCCTGGCACAGCCTGAGGCCATCATCCTATCCCTGTTGCCTGGGAGCAGCACTGAGCATTTCCCCATAACCCCATATCCAATACAGATCTGATCACCGTGCTTCAAACTTGGCACATGTTTATATTTATCTGCATAAAAACACAACTGCAGGTTGGAGCTGCTGCTTTTTCTTGTATTTTTCTTTTTTTCCCCCCAAGTGCTTGTTTTCTTCTTCCCTTTTAGTGCTTGTAATGCCACTCCTTGGGAATGCCTTGCATGGCACTCCAGGAAAGTTGCAGTCAACCTATGTGTTGCATCGCCTACTACACCTATGGGGAAGGGATTTTGTTATGGCAAACTTTCATTGGGCTCAATGAACTCTTGTAATGCTTCACTCAGTCTGCAGCTTTCATTCTGGATTGAATGGAGGGGATTCTGAAGGGGATCGTGGCTTAAGACTGATGCTTCCCCCCCCTTTTTGTAGTAGGTTAAAATGATTAATGAGGAAATGTGTTTGTAATTGCTCCTTTCAAGAAAGGCTGAGCAGGAATTGTCAGGCTTTGCTACCCGTGCTTGTGATTTGAAGCAAGGATTATTGGTATTTTGGCTTCTCTCTTTTCTTTTGTTGGGTGTTTCTCACAGCTGCCAGCCCATGGCAAAATCTGCTTCCACAAGTCTCAGCACGGCGTCGGTAAGCTAACGATGGGAAGGATTTCCTCAGGGCTCTGCTGTTGTCTTTTATTGGCTTTGGGCATCTTAAACAGAAAAAATATATGTATCCTAATCTGGTTAATGCTGCTTTGGCTTAACTTTGTATGGGAGTTCTTGATTTGCTCAATGCATGGGAAGAGGCCAGGAGAGGGAGGCAGAGTACACAGCAAGGCAGGGAAAATGGATGTGAAGTGCATCAAAAAAAAGAAGCCCAGCATACAAAAAAAATCCCAACTGTGCACCAAAAAAGATCCTGTGGGGCTTTTCTGTGCCCCAAACAATGTCACCACCACTGCTGATGCTCTGTTCACTGGAGGCTCACATTCCTGTGCAGAAATGTGCGTCCTTGAGATGATTGTTGGTTCAGGTTAGGTAATCTGTACAGATTTAGGCTCATTTCAGGTTAATTAGACTAATTGAATGCAATTTAATGAGAATGAGCAGCGTTTGGTTTATGAAATAGGCCAAATTTCGCGTAAACGTTCTGAGAATTGAAAAACATTGGGTTGTACAAATCAGGTGCTGGAGATCTCAACTGTAGTAAAGGAGAAATCAAAACTGAGGATCTCTTTGGTCACATCAAGGCCCTGTCCCATTTCTGGGGGTATACCCACATGAAAATCCATGCCGTGGGCAGTGGATGTGCTGGAGGTGGGTTGGGTTGGACTCAGTGATCTTGGAGCTCTTTTCCAACCTTCATCATTCCGTGGCTCTGTGGACCTGGGGTACCTGCATGGTGCTGACTGTAGGATTCTGCCTGCTGTGTGCTTTGGGTTGAGGTTGGGACAAGGTGATCAAGGAAAGGATACAAGGCTGTGTCTCATGGGCAGGGAATGCTAAACCACTGCTTGGCTCCTCTTGCAGTGCCCCAAGGCAGCGTGGAGTTACCCACATCAGAAATAACTCACCCTAAAATAATTACAGGATTGGAGCTCAGGGCAAGCTGCACACCAAATTCCTTGCCAGGGAAGAGGTTTTAGCCAAATAAAGTTCCTGTGAACAATTACTCTCGTAATTCAGTAGTAATCCTGTTGGGGAATTGCTCTCGGTAACTCTGATGTTATTAATTAGCTCAACTAACGTGAGGGATGAATAAATACTGCGACATTTGGGAATAAACAAATAACATTTCATTATTTTACACATGGCAGACCTGAGGCATGGAGGTTTAGATGAGCCAGCAACCGAGAGACACGGCCAGGAGTGGAAAATGGAATTATTTCAGCTGCCGTAGTAGGAAGGCTTTAAGTTGCACTATGGGATATTCAGGGTTGGAATTAGGGAGAATTTCTTCTCAGAAGGAGCAGTGATGTGCTGGCACAGCTGCACAGGGAGGTGTGGGGTCACCATCCATGGAGGTGCTCAGTGTGGAGATGTGGCACTGAGGGACGTGGGCACGGTGGGTTGGGTTGGGGTTGGACCTGGTGATTTTGGAGGTCTTTTCCAACCTGAATGATTCTATAATTTATGAAAGTAAGAGACGCTCATGCACTTATATGACAATGAATCCCCTTGATTCTTGGAGCAAGAAGTGTGAATTTTATGGGTGAGGAGACCTTCACATTTCCAAAGACTGGACAGGAGGACTTGCATCCAACACCTCCAAAACACGAAAGGACCCACATATGTAACGTGTTCCAAAATCACCAGAACTTGGCTCAAAAACCCACATCTTGGGCCTCTTGTGCAGGGCTGGCCATGAGGTGTGTTGGGCTGTGTAAGGTCCTGGTGGCAGCAGGGCTCAGCCCTGGGGTCCTGCACTGCTCAGCCCTGCTGATATCTGTCCATGAGCACCCAGAGCTCAGCCAGCCTTCCTCCACTGCAGCCCAAGAATTAATGATGACACTTCTTGTCAGGAAATAAACTCCACCTGCCATTTGCTGCTCGTGTCACCAGCTTTTTTCCCCCCTCTACAAGTCTAAACCATTAGCACTCCAATGCATCATCTAGACAATGATTTTCTGTGGCTTGATGCTCTGCTCAGACCTCTCTGTTCTTGTCACAGTGAACTGACAGCATTTTTGTGGCACTCATGCTAAGAACAGCCTTAATCAAAGTACCAAGTACTGAAGGGTGGATGTGATGGGGAGCAGTGCACAGTCTAGGGCTTGTTTGTGTTCCAACCTCCTGGCCCCACAGCCTGGGGATGGAACGTGGCATGGGAACAACCGAAGCTGGTGGCAGACTGTAGAAGTCCCCATCCCTGGAGGCGTTCAATAAATGTGGAGATGTGGCACTGAGGGACGCGGGCAGTGCTGCCAGTCCATGGTTGGACTGGATGACTGTAGAGGTCTTTCCCAACCTTTATGATTCTGTGACTCTAAGTGTGAGGAATGGTAGCATTGCTGGGGGATCCTCTTGTTACCACCTCCAACCCATAATCTCTTGACCTCACTGGGGGCTGGATGTGGTTGCAGGACTGATTGGTGGCTCCTTCCATTCACTTCACTGCATGGAAAGGCATGTGTCCACTCTAAGACATTTCAGGGTGTATGTTGTGAAGTGAACCTTGCATCTGTTATTTATTTTAATGAAACATAAAACCATTAAGATTGGAAAAAGACCATTAAGGTCATCCAGACCAGCCCTCCTCCACCACACTCACTGACCACATCCCTCAGTGCCACACATCCATGGATCTTGAATACCTCCAGGGATGATGACTCCACCACTTCCCTGAGAAGGAATTATCCCTAATATCCATCCTGACCCTCCCCTGGTGCAGCTTCAGGCCATTCCCTCAGGTGGTAATAAATGGAAGAATAATAAACTGAACTTACACACCCATGCTGTGGGCATATGACCAAAACTGGAGGGATCTTAAGTCATACATAGATGCACCCCTTGAATAAATCTCAGATCTTTATGGTAGGGATGACTGGTGGTTGGACTGCATGATCTCAGTGGTCTTTTCCAGTCTTAATGATGCTACGGTTCTTACGTCTTATCCATGCAGCTCATGATGGATGGTGTGATTTATGGTTTCCTATGCAATGCTTTAAGCTTCATTGTGTTTTTGTATAAACCATTATTTCGTGTAGAAAATGAGGCTGTGAGCTGTGAAACTGCTGAATCTAACTATGTAAAACTTATCCATGATTTGTGGGAAATTAAGGGCTGAAAGGTTTGATGTCCTTTGGGATTTTTCAGCCTTTTTTTTTTCCCCCCCAACTTTGCATCTAGATTTTGTGTTTAGCTTTAATAGCTTTCACTTTCATTCATCTTAAGCAAAAAATCAGCAGTCAGCCAACTCTCTCCAAAAGAAATGACTCCAAAAGAACCCAAAGAAACCAACCCTAAATGGACATTGGTTGAAAGTAAGACCTCTTGCAGACGCTTTTCAGTATGTGAGACTGAACTGTTGAGGAAGGATCCAGTCCTGGGGGATCCTGAAAGTACTTCAATGGATCTGGATACCCTTTGCTACTTTGGTTGTAGGTGAGCAGCAAGGAGAACTTGTTGCGAGAGCATCTCCTCATTGCTGTGGACACGTGAGCTGTAGGGTTCTGGGGAGGAGGAACAGCTGCCCAGAGAGGCTGTGGATGCCCTGTCCATCCCTGGAGGTGTTCAAGGCCAGGTTGGATGGGGCCCTGGGCAGCCTGGGCTGTATTAAATGTGGAGGTTGGTGGCCCTGTGTGTGGCAGGGGGTTGGAGATTCATGATCCTTGAGGTCCCTTCAACCCAGGCCATTCTGTGATTCTGTAATGCTGTGAACTTGAGCAGCAATGGCATTTGTTGCTCCTCATGTAAAAGCAGAGCTCTGGGAAGAACGTCTCTTTGTTCCTTAGAGGGATTTACACTTTTGCTGTGTGCTGGTGTCAGACTGATGTGGATGTGTATCCCCTTACCTTTCTATGTTACTAGAGTAGCACAAAGCTGCTTGAAACAAGGGAAAATCATGTTCACAGCTCTCCTGAAAGCCTTTTTGCTGTTGGCTGAATTATTGCTTGCTCCAAGATGTGCAATGCTGAGCTACACCCTTTTCCCACTGCAATAACAGTAGTTGTAGAAGTGCTCGCTGTTGCCAAAGCCACAGTTCATAGAATCATTCAGGTTGGAAAGACTGATAGGATCCAATGGGGACATCCAGCTCCCACCAGCACTGCCCACATCCCTCAGTGCCACATCTCCACACCGAACACCTCCAGGGATGGTGACCCCACCACCTCTCTGGGCAGCTGTGCCAGCAAACCACCACTCATTTTTCCTAGCATCCAACCTTGGAGGTTTCCAAACGCTGTTTAGGATGATGATGCTGGAAGTGGGTAAACGTTGGCACAGCATAGGGAGCACAGCTGTGGGTGAGCAATGAAGAGCTCCTTCTGTTTAACCACTGCCACAGCCTGAAGAACGACAAGAAAACCCAACCAAACTTCTGCCTGAGCAGCTTTGAGTGCGAGACCTCTCATTTTGACTTAAAAGTCAGAAAAGTGTATGTGTGGGATAAATTAGCATGGAAATCCAGGTCGGGTTTTTTTGGGGAATATGTGCAAAAGTGGCCATTGTAATTCTGGTTGTATTTCCAAACTTATCTACACACTGCATCTGTATAAAGGGCGTCTGTAGCCAAGCTCAGGGACTAGCTGCAAGAGGGAATGCATTTCAGGAGAAGATGAAAGGAGCTTTTCTGGTATTAATCCTTGAAAAATAGCCAGACGTTTCTTCCTGTATTTACCAGGTCGTCCTTCAGATCGAAAGCTTGTGTGTGGGAGGCATTTATGTGCTTTACACAACACTTGGAGATCAGTGGAAATGAAAAGCAGTATAATTACCCTCTGGCCTTCTATCTTCTTGCAGTATCAATCCCCAGAGAGCAGAAGGATGGGGTAGGGAAGCATTCACGCTGAGGATAATCATAGCCATTAGATGAAACAATGCTGACTTAAACACACCCATGGTGTGTTGTTTTTTTTCTCCAGTAAATCCTCAGTTTCAGTCAATGTTGTTCTGTCTGATAAACAGCACTGTGATCTCCACGCAGGGCAGGACCTGCATGCAAACTTTGCTGCTGGGTATCCCACAAGAGCGAGGTTTGAGCAGATCCAGGTATCACTGTGTACAGGGGGCACTGTGCACAAAGATGCGCAGATCTGCTCTGAGTTCAAGCTCCGACTCAGCCTTAATTACAAATCTGTGATCAATGCGGCCGTGCTGCGTATGGGTTGGTAAATAATTAACAAGGGAGTGCAGCGTGAGGATGGGAATCTTATTGTAGGGCTGCGAGTTGAGGGAATGTTGCTGCCTTTAAATAGGGGAAGGAAAGGATGAGCTGTGACACGACTGGAAGCTGAAGGGAAGCAGTGATTTCAGTGGTGGTTAAATAGAGGGGAACTGCTTGGGCTGTCATTGTTAGAGCTGATGCACGAGCAGGGAGGGACTGTAATTGTGTGGGGAACCCGCTGGTGTCAATAAGAGCTTGACTGAATGTCACATCCACTCAATGGTGCTACGAAGGGAAGGGAAATCACTCAGCCTTGTGCCCCAGAGAAAGGTCAGAGCATCCGTTTATCTCTGCCTGAAGCCAATGGGGAGGACAGAGCTGGTTTATCCAGCATCAAGGATTTGGTGGTTCTGAGTTCTCGTGCCGTGGCCAAGCTGGTAGGATTAAATCTATGCATGGCTGAACAAGTTTTAGCAGAGAATTCAGTGGAGGAGATGTTTGCATTATCCCTTAGCTAGAATGTTAGTCAATTAGGAGATTCTTCTGCCTAGAAAACTTGCAGGGCTTTGTACTAATCAAATTTCATCAGGCTTAAAGCATCATCCAAAATGGTGCTCAGTCCATCGGTAGGACCAGAGGTAACGGCCTCAAGTTGTGCCAGAGGAAGTGCAGGTTGGATATTAGGTGATAATTTCATCTCAGGAAGAGAGGTGATGTGCTGGCACAGCTGCACAGGGACTGCAGGGGTCCATGGAGGTGTTCAGTGTGAGATGTGGCACCGAGGGATGTGGGCACGTTGGGTTGGGCTGGGTTGGACTGGGTGATGCTGGGTATCACAGAAGGACAAGAAGCCACATCATGTGGCTTTATAATGGAAGCAGAGAGTTTGGGACGTAAATAAGATGGGCAATGTTTGCATCGGTGCGACAGGACACGATTTAAGTGCCAATGGGGCTGATATCACCACTGCACCAAATGCCATCCATCCATCTCTGCAGCTCCTCTTAATTTTCATCACCCTTAAAACGTGTGCAGAGAAATTGTTACTAAATCCAGGCAGCACCATCAGAGTGAGGCTGCTTGAACAGAAAATGGCCCAGCAGTGTTTGCTGCGTTTGTTTTTAATTTCTACATAAAAGCACCAGGATGATCGGATTCCGTGCTCTGAGATGAGGTGGCCTGAAGACTTAGAAAGAAGTGGGTGAGTGCCTAAATAATAAATGATCCCGGGAACAACATCATAGGAGAAGCTTTAAAAATGAGGAACAAACACACTTTGATGTCATAGGCTATGAGTTACCTATGAGAAAAATGCAAAGAATATCAGATTCAAAGTGGAGAAGTGCTCCACCGGTGCTGCAGTGTTGACAGTGATGCTCTAACAATTTACCAAGTGATAAAATAAAAGTGATTTAGTATAATTTTACAGCATTGGATTTTGTTGTTTTTTTTTTCATGTGGAATGAAAGGTTCAGTTGCCTCCAGTTTATTTCACACCTAATAATATTGATTTTTGCCATATATTTATATATATTTTTTTGTTCTTTTTCAGAGCTTTTATCCAAACTTGGCACGAGATTTAAAATTTAATGCAGTCGACAACATAAAAGCCAAGTTTTAAAGAATCTTATTATGGTAATTACATTTCCCTGCTGGAAGCTAATGTGTATATTACATAGAAAAATACTTTTTATAGTCGGGAAGCCAATGTAAAGGGACAGTCACTTAAAATGTGACAAGCACCCTTCAATGACAAGCTCTTCAATGTAAGACAGTTTCAGAGTGTTTGAAAGATGTGAGGATAGCTCCTGCCTTCCAATAGCTTTGAATATCTGCCCTCACCTCCATGGTGACAGATTCCTCCTACTGATGCTGGGACCCCAATGCTCTTGGATCCAAAGCTCAAATCCTGTTGGTCGTTCTCAACCTGCTGCTTTTGCAGGGAGATGAGCAGAAGCCATTTGGGGAGATCTTTAAAAGTTTGAAGACTCAAAAGTGGTTCCCATTGCTCCGGTGTCAAACCTTCCCTTCTTTCCCAGACCATCGCTGCAGCAGCTTGTTTGCTTTCAGACGTTCATCGCTCAGAAGGAGCAGAAAAATGGATCTTATTCTCCGCCTTCCCAGAAATAGTGTCTGTTCTTCTATATTTAAGTATTTTAGGTTTTCTCCTTGCTCCAGATCTGATTGGGAGCTCCCAGCAGGAAGCTGGAGGTGTTCAATGTGGAGATGTGACACTGAGGAGCGTGGTCAGTGGGCGCAGCGGGGTGGGTTGGACTCAGTGATCACGGAGCTCTTTTCCATCCTTAAGGATCCCCTGATTCATCATTTAGCAACAGCATTATGCAGGCTCAGTAAAACACATAAACAACCAGCAGAGCCTACCAGGTTTGCTTCTTGACTTGCTAATGAAGTTCGGGTGATGTAAGGAGGACCTTTGGATGTGATCACTGCAGGGCTGGGATGCTGAGCTGTGCAAAGCACGTGTGGGCTGTGGGATGGATAGAAGCAGTGATGCAATGCAGTGCTGAGCTGCGTTCTGATTACCCACGTTAGCACCTGCATTCGCAGGCTCAGTTCTCCTTGCACTGCAGTGCTCCATGTGCTCAAAGCAGGAAGAAAAAACCTGCAGATCTGCAACATGTCTTTAGTTTTATCCCAGTCTTTCGAATCCCGTTGGTGCAGTTGTCATCACTCTGGATTGCAAACAAACCCCATCGTCCTGAATGTTTGCCTTGTTCCTAACCAACAGGTTGCTATGGTAACTTGATGTTGCTCTGGCTGCTGCACCAGATGCACAGCCCTCTGTCCTCGGACCAGTTTTTGTCTAATCAATTATTCGCATTTAAATTAAACATACAAAGTTATTTGATGTCAATTAGTTTGTATGTTAAGCTGGATGCTTGCGGAGTTTTTCTCTTCCTACTCACCCTGGAACATTAATTAACTCCTCCAGATACCAGAGTCCATCAGACAGCGCTGTGGTCTTCTCCAGCTATTGGCGTTACAGCCCTCACTGCCCACGTGGGAAGTCATCACCATCCGAAATAATTGCTTTTCACAAGCCTGCAGTCAGCTGTCTTGTCAGATATTTAAACCATAATGAAACTGTTTGCGTTTCCAGGAGGAAATATTCAGCCGAAATGAATGGTAATTGCAGATGGAAAGTGAGGATGGCAATGGACCTGGTCCTAGGAGCTCAGCAGCACAGGGATCCATTGCGCTGTGCAGAAACAGGGAACAACTGCCCAGAGAGGTGGTGGTTCCCCATCCCTGCAGGCATCCAAGGTCAGGGAATGGGGCTCTGAGCAATGCTGGAGCTGTGGGTATCCGTGCCATTGCAGGGGGTTGGATTAGATGTCCATGAGGGTCCCTTCCAATGCAACCATTCTGTGATTCTATAGCAGCCTTTCTCCTAAAACTCACACTCTGTGGACAAGGATATTCATTCTGAGTGCTCACATCCAGCATTAGCCACAAGAAAGGAAAAGGTGGGGAATGCGTGTGCCACACTTAAACAATTTGTACTGAGTTTTCTGATCTGTGGCCATAAACTGCAGAGAAACGGGCTGACAAATGAGTAGCCCACAGGGAAATGTTATTTACAAGGAAGGCAACAGAAACACTTAAGGATCTTTTATTAGCCTTATTTAGATCATGTGCCTCCTACATGGTGGGAAACTTCGTAGTCGCTGCAGTAAAACAGCAGTAGGTATGTGCTGAGTTACAGAGTCTCCCAATTTGCATCCTTAAAATCCTCTTCATCTCTTGCTGCAGAGAAAAGGAGTCTGGTAATGAATGTGCAGGGAAAAGGGGAATCCAAGAAGGTTGTGGATGCCCCCAAACTGGAGGTGTTCAAGGCCAGGCTGGATGGGGCTCTGAGCAATCTGGTCTACTGGGAGATGTCCCTGCCTCCAAAAGGGAGGTTGGAACTCAATGCTCTTAAAGGTCCCTTCCAAACCAAACCACTCCATCATTCTGTGAATTTATAGAGTACCTAAACTGCAGGAACTACTGGAAGGGAAGAGTTGTTATGGCAGAGGGCATCTGCATGCACACACCAAATGTAAACTTGTGTTGTTTTCTGACTGAAGCAGGATGACTTTTCTGCATGTACCTCATCTTTGAGTTGGCCTTCCATGGGTTTTTGCAGCTCAGAGTTACTATAGAGATTAATATGAAATCCAATTTAACAACTTCCGTGCTTTCAAGATCAAGCACTAACAGATCCAACGTGGTACCCGAGGGCATGGTTTAGTGGGCAATATTGGTGATAAGTGGACAGTTGGATCAGATGACCCTAGAGGTCCTTCCCAGCCTTAATGATTCTGTGACATGGTTGGTGGGTATGGTTGGGGTGGGTTGATGGTTGGACTGGGTGGTCTTAGAGCTCTTTTCCAACCTTAACAACTCCTTGATTTACCAATTAAGCTGCACTTTGGTTGCCAACCTTCCCTTGGCACTTAGGAAGCGTTATTTGTTTATTTACTCTTCTAAAGGAATGGAAGTCTGTGCACCATGGTGATTTCTTGCTCTCCCCATTGAGTCTGAATTTTTAACAGAAATGTAAGTCTGAGCACTCAGTCCCATTAATTGCTGATTAACCCCGCTGCCTGATTGTAGCTGGGGAATGACAGCATTCCCATGTTGCTCCTCATCTCCCCTGGAATAAATTGGGAGAAATGCGTGGGGTGATTCTTGGGGGCTGCATTAATGCCAAACACAGCGATGCTCCTGCTCAGATTGTGCTACTTTGATTACTGAGCTGAGTTATTAGATCCATGAAGAACAGCCATTTAAATGTAAATCCATTCTCCTTCCGTAATAGATAAATGTGCTTTGCCTTGAATTTGTAAGCAGAAGACATCACTTTGATATACTAACTGGAACTGAATAAAGCTAGTCAGTAGACCAAGGGAAGGATGCGGATGGCTTTAAAGCAAAAGGAACAGAGGAGTCCATCAGTTCATTAATTAACTTCAATTTCTATTTTAATGAACTTTCTCTGGTGCCTGTTTAAGCATCCAGATGCTTGCAAACGTGTTTTTTTTTCCCCAACAACAGACTTTTGCTGGCATTTAATGGATTACAAATATGAGGTCCATGTTTTCTCTATCCCAGAAGTACTCCTCTGTGGCAGTGGGGACGTGATGCCACCATGGGTTCAGGGTCCAAACCTGATGGATGGATGATCTGAAAGGAGGAACACTGGTGATGTGGTGCCTTGGTGTTTTCCTTGGAAGGGGTTGTGTGTTCCCAAAATTGAAATGCTCTGGTGAGGCTCTGTGCCCTTCCCCAGCAAGGTGGAGATGGGATAAATGGGGTTCTGCTCTGAATTACCCTCTGGATGTGTATTGCTGTTAAAAATGGAAGGAATGAGAGAGCATAGTTCTGCCCAACCCAAGTTGTCCCATGTGTGTGGAGGTAATGCCTCCTGCAGAAGCTATCCTTCCCCATGCCTAACATTTTCTTTAGGAATTCTCTGCATTTAGGGGTGCAGAGAAAATCTCCTTTGCTGTTTGTTTTGTAAGCATTTTGGAAGGGACTCAGCTGGCTCAGCCCTGGGAGGGAGCAGGGCTAAGCAGGTGGGCAGTGCCCCGGAGCAGCTCACCCAGCAGCCAAGCTGGATCTCTGAAGTCAGATAAATGGCTCGTATTTCTGTCTGAGCACAGTAAAAGAAGGAATTGTCCCTTGGTTCAAGACCTAGAGATTTGCAAGAGCTCTCAGTTTTGTGTTTTTTTCTTCTCTCCTCTCTTCAAAATAAAAGGAAATATTTTTCCTCTTGCTGACTTCCCAGAACTCGTTCTGCCAAGGGCTCCCTGTGTGCTATTGAGCAAAATGCTTGTTCCCTCTCATTCAAATTCCCTCTTGCAGTTCAGCCCCTGCACCCTTTTGTTTCCTTGCAATAGAAGTGCTGTGGAGGAAGAAACATCTCCATGTATTTCCATCCAGGGCAAAGCAGAGCTGTGTCCCAATAAAGAGCTGCAGAACTCCAACTGGGGACACAAAGCATTGAGTTTCACACTGTAGTCTGTAGGAAGTTGGGTCGATGGTTGGAATAAATGATTTTCATGGTCTTTTCCAGTCTCTATGGTTCCATGATTCCATGTTTTCTGGTTTCTTCATCTTGGGCTGGTTGTGTTGTATGTGTAGGTGCAGTTGTCCTTGCTTCGGGATGAATTTCAGCACTCGTCCCATTAGTTGGCTGCTTAATTCTTTTAAACATCACGGTGGAATGAAACAGATTTAAAATCTAATAATAATAGCTGAGGAAATGCATCTGCCAAGTATGGAGCTTCCCCACTATTGCTCATTGTAACCGTAATTAGCCAGTTAAAGCCATCAGGCATCTGTGTGTTAAGAGATTAAGCCTGTCCTGCTGCTTCCATTAGCTCTATGAGCACTGTTGTGTTACCCCCCCCCCAGTTTCTCATTTCTCCCATTTCTCACCAGATTCCACGGGGAAGGTTTTATTAAAAACATACTGAAATAAAGCATATTAGAGATGGGCTTGTGGCTGCTGGTTTGGTGTTGTGTGCTGGGTGAAAAATCCTCGCTGATGCTGGAAAAGACTTCTAAGATCATCCAGTCCAACCCCAACCCATCCCCTCCATGCCCACTGACCACATCCCTCAGAGTCACATCTCCATGTTCCCTTTTCTTTTTTTCTCTTTTATTTCTTTGGGCTGAAGATGCTTCCAACAATTTTTTCACTCTTTTTTTTTCCCTCCTTGGCACTTTCTGATTTATCCCTATGTACCAAACCCCTCTCGTACCTGGATGAACCACAAGAACTGTTCATTTGAATGCTGCATTAATGGGATTTTGTCTGCGAGGCGGCAGCACAGATATTATTGCAAATTAATCTTTTAAAATCACAGTGGGCTTAACTCCATGTGTCATTAAAGCCTCCTCTGAATGAGTTGCTGTAAAGTCTTCAGCACAGCCAACACTTGTTTTGTTGTGAGAAAATGTACAGAAAATGCCCAGCTTTGATCTCATACTGTTTTTGCCAAATAATTTGTGCCACCTCCTGAGATTGGTGATGAAAACCCAGGCTGGAGCTACAGGGGCAGTGCTATGTAGGCTATATATACATATGTACCCCAATTCTAATGCCCAGACCCCCAAAGTAGATCTCTGAAATGCTTTCAGATCTCTGAGATATAGCTGTGGATTTGTTGTTGCTGTTTCAAGCCCGAATTTAAGTTCTTGTACTCAAGACTTGAGGTTGGCTCTGTGGATTACCTGCCCTTGAACCTGTTTCCATGCATTTCTGATCATCAGTTTGACAGGAGAGGTAATTAAAAATTACGAGTCTGGAGAATCAGAGGTGGGACGGAGGGAGTTATTCGTTGTGCTATAAACAAAGCCTTCTGCACTTGGGGCAAAACTGAGCCTGGCAGGAAGAAAATAGGACAGTGATCTTGATGAGAATTGATGTCCGATGGGTTTCTCAGTCTCTATACACTGCCTTTCATGGCATCTGAGTTATTAAAGCTGGATGACTGATATACCCATACAGAGAGGGGGGTGACCCTGAACCTTTGCTAAGCTTTGAAAACCTTAGGTTCATTTATTCAGATTTTCCTTTTCTGTCTCTAAAATCAGAGTGGAATAAAACAAGTTCAGGAATCATTAGATAAGGTCAGAGGAGAGGTGGAGCAGTCAGACAGTGGGGATGCTGTGGACACAACTCTTCTGCAGTCGAGGCTGAATTAGTGGGCTGCCATTCCCAAAAAGCTGCTAGGTTGCAAAGCATTTCTTCTTCTATTTCTTATGTTAATTATTCTTCCCAGATATACAGTCAATCACAAAGGTTGGAAAAGACAGCTACAGTCAAGTCCAACCACCAACACAACTGCACCATGCCCACTGATCATCTCACACAAAACTCTTCGGTGCACTTCTGAACTTGCAGTGCTCAAGTAGGCTGAAAGCCATGGAAGAAAAGGGTGAATTCATCCCTCATTTCCAATTAGGTTTGCATACGAAGCAGCTCGTGCATTGACTTAGCTCCGAGCTGAAGAGTGATGCTTTCCTGGGTCAATGATTTCTCCGCTAAGGAGCCCCAGGACAGTCTCTAAGGCTAACAGCAGCTCTAAAGTAATGGCAGGGATCAGTCTAGCAGGTCAAAAGCTATTTATTGTTGGGAACCACGGCACTGCAGCATGCTTTCGGATGTGTCACCTCTGTCCTGCCTTCTGGACACGGCAGAAAGCATGAACTTGCTCAAACTGATATTAATATTTAATTTGTGATGAGATAATTAAACTGACCAGCAGAAAGCCTCAGAGGTCAAGTGTAATTTCAGCTCGTATCAGTTAACTCTATTTTTTTTTTTTCCAGTAGGACTCCAGTGAGATGCTGAGAAAGTGTTGTCTTTGTGTTAGAATCCAGCCATTCACTTCACTGCCTTGTGTGTTCAAATTGCTGCTCCGTAGGAAGGCTGTGATGAGAAGTATCTTGTTTTCCAAGCCTTTCCAAGGGACAGTGGCCTTATTTATGCCCCAACCCTGGAGGCATTCAAGGCCAGGTTGGATGTTTCCCTGGGCAGCCTGGGCTGGTGGGTGGCAACCAGCCCACAGCAGGGGTTGGAACTGGATGATCTTTAAGGTTCCCTCCAACCTCAGCCATTCTATGAACACCTCAATGCTTATTTAGGTTTTTAAACAAATAAACTAATCTGCAGGCGTGTAATTAAGATCATAATCAAATGCATTCAATTATTTTATTGTCAAAGCTCAGGGTTTCAATAGAATTAAAAACGCAGTCGAATTCAAATCCAAGGCAATGTAAACCCCCCTCTGTGGTTCTGCTGATTGGGATTTTATATTCCACACCAGAATATGTGATCACAGGCCTCTTCTGCAGATCTCTGTGATGCCAAAACGTGCCATCTGCAATGAGCTGCTCATCAGACTTGGCTGCATAATTTCTGCCCTTAATTTATTGGTCGATGAGACTCTTAGTATGTACTTCATAGGTCTCCAAAGGATTGCCTTGGCTGCCAGCCTGGGAAATACCAATATTGTAAGGATTAAACAAACAAACAACAAAAAAAAATCAGATAATCTAACAGTGTGACTAAATCAATGCAAAAGAAATATTTGGATTGTGTAGATGCGTTGGGCAAGGCAGGCAAGCTTGGCTCTGTAGAAATCAATGTGCCAACGCCATGGATGCAGGATGTCCATTTGGATACACCTTATGCATTGCAGCTTCAACTCTGCAAGATGGGAAATAATGGATTGACAACCTGGGACAGTGAGGTGTCCAGGAAAAGGGTTGATGTGGCACTGAGGGATGTGGTTAGAGGGCATGGCAGGGGGGGGTTGGGGTAGGACTTGGTGATCTGAGGGTCTTTTCCAACCTGCATGATTCTATATGAGGTGGGCACACAGGTGTCAGCTATGGGGTGACCGTCCTACCAACCACAGCAGGTCCTCCTTCCCAGCATTTCACCAACTTATGAATGTTTTCCTTCCTGGAGAGCAGATTGACTCAAGTGAGCGTTGGGTAGAGGCAGGCAGTTCCTTTCCCACCAGGTGGGTTGGTGATACGTGGCTGTAATTATGAGAATATGGAGAAATCCTACAGACAATAAAGTAACTCGAGATGGATGGGAGCTGAGGAGGTCATGGAAAACGGACATAATTTATTACAGGCATCCACTGCGTGAGCCAGGAATGTGTTTTTTTGGATGCAAATTTGTAAATAACAGCTCTCTAACTGACTAATGGAATCATCATCTGTGCAATTAATTGCTTTCCGCTGATGTTGGACATGCATCTCTTTGATCTGTACAATGTTTGCATTTCTAAATCCATAGTTTTTAACTGAAAATCCATGCAGCTGAAGGAAATCAAGATTTCTTCAAGTAGGATGCTACCAGTTGCAGGCTGTGAAGTAGCACTGACATAACCTGACTCCAAATCTGAATCTGGTTTAGTTTAGTCTATGTGGATTTGCCCCATCCCTGGAGGCATCCAAGGCCAGGCTGGATGTGGCTCTGGGCGCCTGGTCTGCTGGTTGGTGACCCTGCACACAGCAGGGGGTTGGAATTGGGTGATCATTGTGGTCCTTTTCAACCCAGGCCATTTCATGGTTCTTTGATTGTCACCATTAGCCAAAAACCTCTGTGAATGGAGACTTTGCAGATCTGCTGACTGCTCAGTCCCTGAGGGTGGTGCGAAGCTGTGGATGTGTAGATCTGATCCCTCTGGGGACCCCATAGAGAAGCGTTAAACCAGACAAATAAAAATGCATAATTATTTCCTACGATGATTTTTCATGCACTGCATATGCAGCCTGCTAAAAATGCAAAACCAAAACCACCACTGGAAGCTGTGTGCCAAACTCCTACCTGTGCTTTCCCAAGACCCACACTGCCAAGAAAATTCACGGTGGATGAAAAAATTTCTGACAAAATGGAGAAGCTGGAAAGGAGCAGGCAATTAAGATGCATAATGTTCTGCTCTAAGTGGCGGACCATAAATCTCAGGCTGTGGAATACTGCATTTTAGTGCTGCATTGCAGCCCATAGCTGGGCTCTGAAGTCATTCCAGAGGGAAGCAAGGAAGGTCAGACTGAAGCTATTAAAAGGTGTCAGGCCTTTGGTATGCTGTTGGCAAAATAAAAGGAATGAGGCTCTTTGCAACTGTTTGCTCTCACTTTTAGAGGAGGTTTTAAGGATCTTCGAGTGGGTTTCCTGCTTGCTTCTCTTTATTGAATGTGGTTTATGGCAGGAGGATGAGAAAATGTGGTTAGCAGAAATGTTAGTGTGAGAAATGAGCAGGAAGTATGACTTTGGGCAAAGCTCAGAGCTAGCTAAATGAACTTTGCAAGGAAAACATTAGCTTGATGGTGTGGTTGGACACTAGCAAATCTGTATATCAAGTAACTTGGTCAGAAAGATCCTACCCTTCTGAATAGAAGTGGATAGGCCAAAGACACAACTGCCACGACAAAATACCATATGAATGTTGCTAAGAGGTAGAACAAAGCTTCTCTAAACTCATATTTTTTCTATGATTCACGTTTTTCTCCCATTTCACCTTCAGTATATGTTGCCCAACTAGCCAAGGACAAAACAGGACATGAGTTTCGCTGGCCCTCATTTATTTTTGTTGAAACTTACAGAAATGTATAAAAGGGCACCCATTCCCCTCAAGATTCTTGAATGAATAACTCAAATGTACATGTCTGTGTGCTCATCACTCATTGTCACATTTGGCATCCAGTGTTTGGGACTTGGCAGATGAAGAGGTCACCTGCCGGCCTGTCCAAGTGTTGATTCAGAGATTAATTTCTCTGTTTTATTTCCACCCCTTGTTTAAAAAGAGAACTCTAGCCTCTAGTTCTCTCTAATTTCTTGTGCCTAAAAATGCACTCGTGATAAGGCAGTTGTATGTTTATATGCTACTTGAGCTGCCGAAACCATATTTGACCTTGAGAGATGTAGGAGTTGGCATTATTTGCCTGAAATCACAGCAATGTTTTCCACACCTTGCAACCCTGCTGTGCCTCCTGGAAAACCATAAAGCCGCTGATCAAGAAGCACCAACTGGAGGAGGAGCTGAAGCAGTCGGAGAGCTCGCTTGCATTTGTAGGCATGGCAGAATGCCCGTAGAGCTGCATGTGTATCTGTAGTGCTGTAATGAACATGATAGGTGTGCACAAATCCACTGTGTTATCAGCGTGCATCCACATGTTCCAGGTGTTTAGAGCCTTTTCCAAGCATGCTGCAGCTGAAGGAAGATGGTTGTTGATCTTTGGAGCGGCTTTGGAGAATGTTATGTTGAAAAGTGGTGACTTCTGTGGGGTTAATCTGGGCTTACACCACTTCAAACAAGAGGAGAATGTCTCCCATTGTTTTATTTCCCATTGCAGTGCTGCCTGGGAGTGACAGTGTTTAATTAAGTCGTATGAGAGTTGACCTATCTACAATTAAACCAATTTACTGAAAAGTACCAGGAATGGGTTAGACTACAAATAAAAGCAATCTGATTTTGGCTGAGCTCACTGTAGTGCTTTTTATGAATTCACAATTCCTTTCTTTTTTTCCTCGTTTGAGGCAACTTCAGAAGATATGATTGGAAGCAGAAGGAAGCCACAGTCTCAGATTTCTAGCCGAAAGTGTGCCCCTCTTCCTTTTTCATCCTGTGTTTATTATTTCATCCCATCAAAGAAAAAAAAAAAAGAAAAAAGAAAGAAAGAAGCCAGATATTTGTGTTACAGGAAGAACCATGTGTAGGAGGAAGTGAAGGAAAACAGGCTGGAGGCTTTCCCAAGAAAGGAGAAATCTTACTGCTGGCTTATCAGCAGAAAGCAATGGCTGTGTTAAATGGAGCTGGGTTAACCGTGTAATTAATTCGAACCCTCTCAAAGGATGTGTCATCTTTGCATTACAGGAGGGCAGGAATGAAAGGCCTCGTCTCTGGAGCTGATTCTGTTTTATTTCTTAAGGGTAGTGAGACAGCATCCCTCCACTGCACACTCAGGGCTGTTGTAAAGCCCTTCTAAACCTTTCTTTCCATCAGTGCCCATCTGTGATGAGTTCAAAGTCAAGAAAAGCCCCCTGCCCACCAGGTAGGATGTCAGACCCACAAGTCCCAAGCAAGCTGTGTGGTCAGGGTGATGGTTTTCCTCTTGGTTTCTCATCGAATGGCCCAGCACTGAGTGGGAATGCATGCTCACATGCTTCTGTGGTCTTTGCTGAAGGACAAGAGTAGGGTTGGAAGGCCAGTGCTGCTGTGCAGGAACAGAGCAACATCTGCCTTGCTCATGGTTACACACGTATGAATGGGCAAAGCCGTGTTCTTTAAAGGAAGCACAGAATCATTAGGGTTGGAAAGGCCATTGAGATCTTCTACTACAACCATCAACCCCTGCCTGTGACTGCTCTAAATCATGTCACTCAATGTGACATTTATCCTCTTCTTCAACACCTCCAGGGAAGCACCTCCCTGGTAAGCCTGTGCCAATGCATCATCACTCTGCTGGTGAAGAAATTTCCCTTATATCCAACCTGAACAGCTTCTGTGCAATCTAAGGCCATCATCACCTTTTGTCCTGTCAGAAGAAAGAAGATGCAATAAGATCTACACTGCCTGTTGCATAAGAGAATGGTCATTTTCTTCACAAATGACTCCATCTGAATGTTGTCTGCTGTCTCTTATAACAACCTATACTGTATCAATAGCCATCTTAAGGTGCATCCATGTATAGACTTCCTATTCTTACTTTTTGTTTCCAAAGTGTTGGGTATCTTAGTTACGTGCAGGAGAAGGCATGTTTGAGTATTTGTTCTTGTCATGATCCCTATTTCAACCCACTTTTCTCCCCACGTGAGACAGAACCACGCTATGTTTTATGGTATGTTCCCCATTTTAACCAAACTCCATGGTCCAATATACACTGAGCACAAACAAGCTCTGCAAAACCGAGATCACTGATCTTTGCTTTTACTAATTTTCCTCAAACCATTTTAAGACCTCATCCGAGGTCAGTGAGAGCCGTGAACTCTTCAAATTACGTTCAGAGTAGCTTCACATTTGCCCTTTGGATGCATTTGCACTCATCAGTCTCCTTCCTGTTATCGCTGGCTGAGTCACACACTGCCTTCCCACTTCACATTCTGAGTTTGCATGGATGGTTTGGATAATTGTCCCAGTAATGATTCATTTACCACTATCCAGAACCCACTTCAGCAAAACACTTAGATGTGCTTAAAAAAAATGCTGTGCTTATGAGGAATTGAAATTAGCAATTGCTTAAATAGTTTGGAGGTGGGGAAAGCTGTGTGCTAATCATGCTTTTCCCTTCCTGGTGTTGCAGAAAAATGGTCCCTTCTTACAGCATTTTGCAAAAAGTGCCAATTTGAGATAAATAAATCCGATAAGCAGAACCGAATAACGGCAGCGTGTCATTGGTGATTAAATTCGACACTGAGCTAACATCAATCTCCTATAAACTGTGTGGCATTGACGTAAGTCTTTCCTACTGGAATCTGGCTCTGAATTATAAAACTGTCTGAACCTTACAAAGAGATTTATTTCAATTCAACAGTCATTGATTTGCTGGAGAACAACAGAGGGAACCACAGCATTGGTGGATGCCTTCAAAATGTTCTCTGTTTAATCCTTTGTCTTTTGCAAACAAATGCGGAGTGGAGGAAATATTAAATAGAACTTCGATCTGGATGCTGCTCCACGTGGGGAACAGGGCTGCACCCTCAATGTGTGGCTTTGTATCTCTATAAATTGGCTTTTACTGGCTGAGCTGTGACAGTGAAAAATTCAGCCTGGGTTCCAGTAGAATTCTTAAGCTGTTGCTAGTAATCTCCTATGCATTTTTTTTCTTTAAACCACATCGGACATTGATTCTTGACTAAATAGGCTGTGGAAGTTTGAGTGTGCTAATGAGTCGACTCAGTGTGCCACTAAATACTGTTTAATTTGCTGTTGCAGTTGCAAGAAAATTTTCCCATTAAAACCACAGCCATGTGAGCTGCAGTATGGAGTGTTCCAGGAGAAGACTTTTACACCTTATTAGCACTACAGTAGGGGAAAAGTACTTTAAAGAACATTAAGGAAAAAAATATAAAGTCATTAAAAGCATATTTGTCAGCTTCCACAGAAGCTAATGAACAGAAACATAATGACATATTAACAGCTTGAGGTCCCTTGCTTTTCCAGAGAAAACTTTGGCCTCGCATTCCTCTTTCATCTCGGTATGGAAATGCACCCTAACGAAGGCTCTTTTCAGGGCTGTGGATATTTGAGGTTGAAGATGTGACCAAAAATGAATAAAAAAATAAAGCCTGCAAGTGTGTAGCTGCTCCTTTTGAGTTGCATGCAAAGAAAAGCTCCATCCAAAGACAGCAGCAAGCGAAGGGTGTACAAAAAGCCAGAAAATACGTCCTAAATATTGGGTTTTGGTGATGGCACTGAGGGACGTGGGCAGTGGGCAGAGTGGGATGGGTTGGGGTCGGACTGGGGGATCTTGGAGGCCTTTTCCAGCCTTAACGATTCTATGTTCTCCCCACCAGAAGCATTTCCAAGGCTGAGGAGTGATTTTGAGGTTGGGACTTGGGGGAATCATAGAATCATAGAATCACCAAGGTTGGAAAAGACCTCCAAGCTCATCCAGTCCAACCGTTCACCTATTCCCAATAGCTCCCACTAAACCATGTCCCTCAACACAATATCCAGCCTTTCCTTGAACACCCCCAGGCTCGGTGACTCCACCACCTCCCTGGGCATCCATTCCATTGCCTGACCACCTTTCTGAAAAGTAATACTTCCTCATGTCCAGCCTGAATCTCCCCTGCCGTAGCTTGAAACCATTCCCTCTGGTCCTATCACTGATGACACGAGAGAAGAGGCCGACCCCCAGCTCACTACAACCTCCTTTCAGGAAGTTATAGAGAGCAATGAGGTCTCCCCTGAGCCTCCTCTTCTCCATGCTGAACATTCCCAGCTCCTTCAGCCTCTCCTCATATGGCCTGTGTTCCAGACCCCTCACCAGCTTTGTTGCCCTCCTTTGAACACGTTCCAGGGCCTCAATATCTTTCTTGCAGTGAGGGGCCCAAAACTGGACGCAGTACTTGAGGTGCGGCCTCACAGGTGCTGAATATAGGGGAAGGGCGAGGTTGTTTTTGCTTCTCATTAAGCTGATCTCGTCTGAGTTGAATAGCTAAGACACGATAAACCTCATGTTCTTTTCATTAGAGCCACCCGTATCTCCTCGCTTCTAGCGCAGTGCATGCTATCTGTCAGCAGCATTGAAAGGTTTATCATTCTGGCTCCTCATGCATATCACAAGGGGGTCGAAAGGATTTGATCCACGGCTGAAGAAATTATTAGGTGAACCCAGCAGACCCTTGTGCTGTAATTGCACCTGGATATACTTTCAGCAGATGGTGCTGAAGATTGTGCAAGTGAATTACTTCTTGACCGCAGCGTCTTCTTTATTTCCAGATTCTAATCTGTCCTTTGTTCTTGTCAGAATAACAATAGTTGTGTTATTGTTTTTTTTAATGTAATTTCAAATGATGAATTTTCTTCTTCCAGATGTATTAATACAGGAAAGTGAACCAAAACCTTTATAAATTTCTGTGGTGTCTTTGTCTTGCTACAAAGCTGTATTTGTGGGTAACTTTGCCTGTGAGAGCAGTATCTGATGGAGGTTTCCCATCTGTAGCAGGGAAGGAGCAGTAGCTGAACGCCAATCACTTATGCAAATGGACAAGCTGAAGTGAGCTGACCTTTCCAAGCAAGGAGACGTTGCAGTGCACTGATATGGCCCATAAATGTGCTTCTCTGCCCTTTCTTTGAAGTGAAGTGATCATGAGAGGTCATGAAGTTAACGATCATCGAGAAAAGGTCCTTTGAATAAGAAGCATTGAGAGTGAGTGTAGTCTGAATAGGCCATGAAGATGTAACATCTCTGAAATGCCATGAGCAGATAACACAGAGCATGAGAGCACCCACGCTCAGAGCAGCAGGGCCAGCTCTGTGCGTTTGAGTGTGCTGAAAACACGCCTTTCAATTCTTAGTGCCCTGAACAGAATCACGGGGTCACTGAGGTTGCAAAGACCAATGCAATCATCCAGTGGGACCATCCAGCTCCCACCAGTGCTGCCCACCGACCACATCCCTCAGTGCCACATCTCCACACTGAGCACAGTGACCCCACCTCCCCGTGCAGCTGTGCCACTGAATCTTTTTGCCCACTCGTTCTCTCTACCTTTGTTTTACGAGCATCCTTTCTGGTGCCTTCTTGCTGTAGCAATCCTGCAGAACTGTGAGAACCTTCCTGAAGCTTTGGTAGAGCTCCACACCACAGCCTGACTTCAAGCCAGCTGCATGTCCAGCACCTGTAAGATATCAAAAGGGCCATTTCTGCTCCTTGCTTTCAACAGCAAGCTTTTGTTTTCCCCTCCATCAGGCTGAACAAAAGACATGCTTTCGCTCATGCTATCCATCAACCTCTGACGATTTTTCCCCAGCTTAAGATGTACTCGCGGAGGAATTCGGAGTTAATGGACCCAGATGTGTTGCTGTTGCTAAGAAACCCTGGGTTGCCTCTGTAGCATCCTTGTGCAGTTCTGCAGGTGCCTCCCCAATGGGGCTGCTCCTTATCCAGAGGAGGGTGTGCTTGTACGTCTCATAGCTAGAGGATGTTAGATAGAGACAGAAGGATGATTGAAAAACATAGCCCATTTGTTTCACATTTATATCCCATAGTTTTCTTGTTGCCATGGCAAACCTTGAAAGGAATTCCTAGGCAGCCCTTCAGGTGAGGGAAAGCTGCCTGTGGGGGGAAGCAGAAAAGAAGCCTGGGGCTGTTTTCTGTCTTGTAGGGTGAAAACTGGGATCCCTGCTGCAGGGATTTTCTTGAGGCAGCAGTAAAGGATGGCTGGGCCTTGCTGGTGTCAGGTTTGCAGAGAGGGAGCCTGGGAACCCTCAGGGACCTTGAGAGCCTCCACTGAACCCTTACAGACCTCCAGAGACACTAAGAGGTGTTTTCTGACCCTGCTGTGCTCTGGGTGTGCTGTTTGTTGCCAGACAAGTGTCATGTCCCTAATTCTTTCTTCGTGTGTCTGAAGTCCACCCAGGACACCAAAGTTCCTCCTGTGGGAGCAGAGGTGGCTTTTATGCAGCAGGACGCGATTGGGAAGTTGTCTCCTATTTGCACAAGTCTGAACATATGATATTTCACATTGCTATTGAATTCCAGCCAGCTTGATGCTGATCTCACCCTGACTTTATAAGAAATAGAGAAAATAAACCTCACACAGTTGGCCCCAGCTCAGCCTTTGCGTCTTCTAAGAACCATCTACAAACAGCACCAACATCAGTTTATGGAGCTGTGTTATCATTTTCCTCTCTCCCTCTGTCTTTTTGGCCATAATTAGCAGGGACAGTGTGTCAATCAGTTGTCAGAATGGAATGCTTTCCCTCCATCCATCACAACGCCTGTGCCAAAGGAAAACTTGTTCCCTTAGGCAGCTGCCAGGGGAGAGCATGCAGTGATGGGCTGAGTTGTTAACAGGGGGCAAATTAACTTTTAATGCTCGTGCTGTTGTTTAAGCACATTCAGGGGTCTCAGGAAGATGAAAGGCTCTCAGGAACTGTAAGTCGTTCCTACTGCCAACTTAAAGATGTTCTTGCAGAAGGAAAGACATCCTCAAAAGTCAGGTTCCAAGATGCCACCAGTGCTCCAAGATTTGGGATCCAAAGAACCGCGGGCATGTTTGAGAATGAAATAAACCCCCAACACCCACTTTCCTCCTGGTGACAGTTACCCTCTTGTCCTTTATAAAAGTTTAATTTCATTGCTTTGCCAGACAATCTTGCTGCAAAGGCTGCAGATGAAAGCGAGGGAGGGAGGTTAATGCAGTGTATGTTCTCCCTTTCTGCTGGGATGTTTGGTTTTCTCCCACGTTCTGATTGCTAAAATAAATGCCACCAGTGAATGTTTGCCAATGCAATGTTTGTAATGTGGATATAAAATGGGGGGGTTGGCTGATATGTTAAGCTTAAAGCTGAGGCACGAGAGCCAGAAAGCAAAGAAAACTATGCCTCCTGCTGTTAGGGGAGTTTGGAAACGTTAATTTCCCACTGGTTATCATAGAGTCATTAAGGTTGGAAAAGACCTCTAAGATCATCCAGTCCAACCATCCACTTAATTGCCCACCAGATCATGTCCCCAAGTGCCACATCTCTTGAACACCTACAGGGTTGGGACTCCATCACCTCCCTGGGCAGCCCATTCTGGTGCCTGAACACTCTTTTGGAGAAGTCTTTCCAAACATCCAACCTGAGCCTCCTCTGGCACAACTTGAGGTCATTCCCTCTATCAAAAAATAATAAAATAATAACAATTTAAAAAAGCACTTAAATATTTCCATGAGTCTTTCCACGTGAAGCAAAGTTACGAGGTGCTGAAAAATCCCACTGGCTGCAACAGGGGTAGAAGCACCTTAGCAGAAACATAAAGAAAATCTAATAAACAGAAAATAATGAGTCCAAATGGGAGTAGCATTTGAATACCATGTAATTAGTACTGAATGCTCCACTTGTTCTTTTTGCTGGGAATGTCATAATTTTTGCAAGTGATTGTGCCGAGGTAGAATGAAAACAACACCACTGAAAAGAAAATGCCCACAGAACCCTGCTAAAATGCCATTTGGAACATGAGAGGAGGATGTGCTCGAACATCATCGAGAGATGTTTGTTTTCTTGATGGTGCTTCACCATGAATGCACCTTTCAAAAGCGTAGAGATCTTCGTCTCGGCTGTGGGCAGGAAATGTTGAGGAAAGGAAAGCAAGACTTGTGAAATCACTTCCCCAGAGAGCTGTGGGTGCCCCGTCCCTGCAGGAGCCCGAGGCCATGGAGGAGCTGGTGGGGGGCACCCAGCCCACGGCAAGGCCTTAGAACTGGGTGCTCTTTAAGGTCCCTTCCAACCCAACCGTTCTGTGATTCCGCTTGCAAAGCAACAAGGGTTTCCTTCGCCGTAGCTCGTATTTCCCATATATCTATGAGATGATGAAATCCCATTATCTGGAAAGTTAAACCCGTCACATTTTATGACTGCTTGGAAAAAGGCTGGGTGCATTGCTACACAGAGAAGCAGAAACATGAAAGATTTTCTAGGACTGCTGCTTGAGTTACTTGCTTTAACTATATGGAAATCCACCCGAGCTGAGCTTGAAGCGAGCAGACATAGCTGATCACAGGATAATATCCTGTGCAGAGAACATTCTCTTGCTACGTTTTATAGACATAGTTGACAGAAAGAATAAGCTTAAATACTGCTCTGAAAAATATGCTTTATTTTGAGAGGATTTTATTCAGTTCTCTGCCAGTGAAAATAAATGATGCTGGAGAAGTCTCTTCGATGCAAAGCTTTTGCTCCAAAGACATAATTGTGACAGGACTATTAAATAATGAATATACTCTCATTTTAGCTCTGGTTGCACGAATATACTTCTGGATGCTTATTTTTACTCCGTATAAATAGATTTGGTGATATTTGATGCAATGGTTTGATGGGTACCAGTCAGAATTAGCCAGTAATTGACACAATAATGTCAAGATTACATCAATTACAATAAGGCCAAACATTCAGTGAGTGATACATGCGCAGATGAGTTGAATATTTTAAATGTAGGAAAAAAAAGTCCTATCTCCATCTATAAAACGCAGTAATAATTCTTCTGCTCATCATAAATTACGGGCCTGGGATGCAAAGGAAACGCAGCAGTACAATTAACAAGGCAGGAGCTGTCGGCGTGCGGCTGTGCCAGCAGTATCAGTGCAAATGTAGCATCTGGTGTGAGCCTGGGTGTCACCTTTATCTGCTCAGGAACCGCATCGCCCTCCTGGCTTCTCTCACACAGCCGGTTTTGTGCCAGCGCGATAAAAACGTGACCCTGTGATCTGCTGTACTCAGCCATGCTTTATCAACCTGTGCACTTCCACTGCTTGAACGTTAGCTTCTCATAACACTACGTCAACGATGGGCTTCTTTTTTTAAGGATAGAATTGCTAACCCCAGCGTTTTCTTCGTGTCGCAGCTTTAGGTTTTAAGCAGCTCAAGGAGTCCTCCAAGGAAATTTAAAGACTTGCTTGAACAGTTATCTTCTTTTTTCTTTTTTTTTTGCAACTATGAACAATTGGTTTTCATAGAGAGGTTTGTGGTTGCCATTTTCCATGACGTTATTGCAAATGTTGTAACTGGTGGCATTTTTTCACTGGGCAAATCCTGGGCAGCCTGATCTAGCAATTGTCAACCATGCCCAGTGGCAGGGGGTTGGAACTGGATGATCTTTAAGGTCCCCTCCAATGTGAAATACGAATGTTATAGACCTTTATATTAAGTTTCTGAACCTTCCAGTTCAGAGATGGGCAGTCTTAGGCAATCTCTCAAAAATATCAGCAAAAAAAGCCCCAGTTTGCCTGCTCATTTTTTTATATCTTCTTATTTTTTTAAGCTAGTTTCAGGATTCCTGGTGTCCTTCTCTGATTCTTGCTACCCCAGTGGATTGGCAAGACAATGCTCGTTAGTCTCTCAACACTCACAAAGGCTCTGCATCACTCTCTTCCAGATGTTTGGTGGGAAACAAATCAAGCCCAGTTGTCTTTTAACAATTTCATTTTATTCAAAACTTAGAAAAGCCTGCGATTTATTAAATTCCCCTCAGGATGTGTTTTCTTCCACCTTTGACACCGAGGAGATGGAGTATCCTGTTTACGCCAGGAGCTGCTTGTTAAACCAGAACAATTCATGATTTGGAGTTGAATAGCAGGGAAAAGCCAAGCAAGTCCCTCACCCGTGGTGGCATCTTTGTGTTTTATGGTATTTCCCTGGGCTACAGCCCTCATGTTTATGGATGAGAAACCAGAGAGTGAAAGTTGACCCATCCAAGATCATAGGGTTTAGGTGGCCCATCCAAGATCGTGAGGTTTTGCTGACCTATCCGAGATCTTGGAGTCAATTTTGGCCAAAGTGAGTGCCAGACCTCCCGTGGGCTGCCCACCTCACCTCTTGCACATATGGGCTTTGCTCACTGGGGTCAGCTCAGAGCAACTGGATATCTGGCCCGTGCTGTTGTGCTGGCTCATGTAATTTTGGTTGTTCACTTCCTTTTTGTCTAAATAAAGCAGCTATTGTTTATGAAATATAATAGTCACAATTAGCTAAAGAGATGACAAATGATTACCCACAGAAACACAAGAGCAGCTGCTGTGGAGCTGGGTGCTTCCATGTCTTGTCTGATCTGGGGAGGGGTTTTCAGTTTTTGGCAAATTTGAAATGAGTTTCTCTTGCAGAAGTGAGATTTACCAGTTTGGCATCATGCCTCCCAGTCTGACATTGTTCCTGGAGAGGCAGATTGTGGCTCCCCGGGGAGTTAAACATCTCAAATATCTCTGAGAACAGCAATAGTTGCTGGCCAAAGTTTGGTGGAGTCCAGTTTGCTGGAGGAGTTATGGGCTGCTTCCATTCAGCGTATCACAAAGCAGCAAGAATCCACCTCTGGCTGCTTTGTTCCAACCTCTGACTTGGTCTCACTGTCCTACAGATACACAAAGCAGAATTTATTTGCTTTTTTTTTTTCTTTCCTTTGGAACAAGTGGCGGTGTTATTTATTAGTGTAGCTAATAGAGCCTGGAGAAGGAAAGACAAATTTTTAGGCATTGGAAGCACTCCTGCTCTCCAATATTCATGGCTCTAGCAAGACTGTTGCCAGAATATAAATATATTGCTCATTTTCTACATGACCCCTGGCAGTATTTTAGCTCGAGTACACACTGAGCTTTTTAATTTCAAAAAATTTAGCCAAATGCTAGTAAACACTTCAGCTCACTCTCTGAGGAACCAGACTCACACAATTTGGAGCTGAAGAAACTGAGGCAAAGCGAAGTGCTTTCATAGAATCCTTCAAGTTGGAAGGGACCACGCCAGCGTGGGCACAAATTAAGGAAAGATCAATTTTTGAATGTGCCCAAACTTCTGCATATGGCCTTTTTCTCTCTAAGGAGAGTGTGAACATCTGTCCTTGCATCATGGTTCCAAAATTCTGATTCTTTTTCTGCTTCTTACTAGGATAGATGGCTTTTCAATACACTAGGATATGTGGCTTTTCAATGTAGGAGCAATGTCATGCAAAATTACATAGTTTGTTGTCAGATTACTGCATTCAAAACATATGTACATATTTACATAGCCAGTTTAAAATTGAGGCTTTAATGGAAATAGTTAAAAATCCAACCTTGAAAGAAACTCCCGGAGCATTAAAATAAAATATTAATAGAATAAAGGTCTCAATAAAACACTGATTACTAAAGAGCTATCACAACCCCACAAAGCTCCACTTCTCGATGTCGTTTTTCATTTCCAAAAAGGTCAGGTTGGTAAGGAGAAGCTAATAAGCTGAAAAAAATGACCAGCTTCATTTCTGAGCTTGTTTTGCTCAGGAACTGCAGGGCCATTTATTGGTCTGATGGCTTCCTTCTGCATCTGGGAAGCTATGAGTGCAGCTCTTTGCCAGTTACATACAAAGCATTTACAGCCCAAAGAGGCCAGCTCATTAGTAATTACTGTAATGAGTTCTTTGCAGTGTTTCTCTGAAAGGTGATTGAGCCCCTAATGTAGACACCAGATATTTTTCCTTCAGTTAATGGTGTGGTAAATTACTCCTGCGAGGGGCTCATTGAGTGGCTCCTTTGGAAGAAGTTAAAGACTACAAAGGAAAGAAAAAGCTGTTGGTCTCTTCATACCGGTTACAGGAGACAATATTTACAGAGTGTTTCAGATCTAGATGCTTCTGCAGAGTGTGAAATGTTTGGCCATATAAATGGCAATGTCACAAATGCATGGGTGGAGGAGTTGCTGCAACCTGTATTTCCCATCTACCATGATACTGGACAGCTCAGCCAAAGGAGATAGAGCTCGTTTGGGCTCTTTGGGGTTCCTTTGGGCTTGGTTTGCTCAGATGGAGCTTTTGCCTTGAGATTGGTCATGGGCCTTGCAGGTCAGCTTCTTGTCTCATTGTGTGTGCTCACCCATTGCCATGCTGGCAACAGAGAAGGGGGAACACTTGTCAAGAGCTTGGCTTTTACCAAGGGAGATTTCTTCTTCTACTAAGTGAATAAACTCACTGGAGCGTCCAAATGCAATTAGCAAATTACAGTGGAAATGCTTCCTAATCAGAATCATTAATCAGGCAAAACTCAGCTACTCCAGCCAAAAGACCCAGGCAACCACAGTAACGTGGTTATGGGACATGGTTTAGTGGGCAGGTTTGGTGATAGGTGGATGGTTGGACTCTATGATCCTGGAGGTCTTTTCCAACCTTTATGATCCTGTGGTATGTAAGGACAGGTGTTTTTTACCTCTTAGCTCTCTGTAGAGCTCCTTTTCATACACTGCATGCAGCTGGAGCACTTCCACATCCCATAGCCCCAAAGTGCCATGAGTTTCCAAGCCTACCCCAGCAAAGCGAGCTGTGTTGGCTCCCAATTTCTCCCCAGACCTGTGCAAAGAGAAGAAGGCATTGCTGAGGTACTGAAGGGGGAGTATTTGGGAACTGCTATTTAACTGTTTAGTTGCTATTTAACCGTTTTGAAGAAGAGAGAGAGATTTAGCCAAAAAGCTGATCAGATCGGTTTTAACTGCCCTTCCACTGGAGGTATCAGCTGAGATGCACTGTATGGGATGAGGAGCCTCTGCTGAAAGTAGGCACTTGCTTCAGGGACCTGCATCTGTAACTGGTATGGTTGCACACACAAAGAGGGGAGAGATGGTACAGAAAAGGCCTGAAGTGCTTTGAGTACTTTTGCCTCTCTGCAAAAACAAACCCTGTAGATGTTATTTGAGAAGCTGTTTTGTAATATTAAGCTTTAATGAATTGCACAGTTTGCCCACACACGTCACTGCCTTTTGCTGGGTAGTCAGAACCACTCATTAGAGATGAACTTTCCCTGGCAACCCACGCACTGAAGACTGCTCTGTGCTTGGCTGGAATAGATTTTCCAAGGGTCAGTGCACTCAGTGTGGCTTTTTGGCTTTTCTCTCCATGGGATCACATCTCCAGCCATGGTGATGAGTGCTGGTGGCTTGCAGAAAAGCCCAGCTTGGACGTTGTCTTGAATCAGCTGATGAGCTCAGGATCCCTTTCACTGTGTCCCATGTTAAAATTATTATGGTGTACGTCGCCTTCCATTTAGTCAATCCTGTGAGCAAGAATTAAATTCAGACACTGCTGGCTTTTATCTGTCACTCTCAGGATGTATTATCTACAGTTTGCTTTGCACTCATCTGGGCAGTAGCTGGAGGGTATAAAATGGGATCTTCTGGAGCAGTTTTACTGCTCTTCCTTGAAGCAATTCGTGCCATGTGTTTATGTATATGTATGTATTTCCTCCCCATCTCTGGCAACAAGCAATTTCCTTGCTCCTCTGCACGTCCTTTGCTCTCTGGAGATTTCTGCCCAGCAGTGCTCTGCACAGAAAAAGACTGACTTGACAGCAGCACCCCTGAAACAGATCCTTTCATATTGTAGATGATGTCAAAGCAGTAATGGAAAATTGTGATGGTTTCTTCATCTCTTGAGATGGATCCTTGTGGTGAGGAAAGGTTGAAATTGGAATTGGAAAAGCTGGAAGCTCTGCAAGCTGTAACTTTTACTTAGCTGGTTGTCTTTCTCGCAGCATTACTGATGTGCTATCAAGATGAAGCCACAAGCACTGACACAAGGAGGCAAAATTGACTTTTTCTTCTTTCTTAAAGGCACAAACAAGTATCTTTAAAACTGAACACAATATATCCGTGCTTTTACCTCAGGTCCATAATCAGAACGTTTTTCATCCTAAGTTACACATTTACAAATGAATCACTTTTGCTCCGCAGATATTTAAGATTTCCTGTTATTTTGGAAGGTTTTCCACTCTATCTTTCTCACTTACATTTTGTGTCTGCACAAGGCAGGATGTTGCTCCTGATTTAAATGAGGAATATCAGGTACCTCTGTGTGTGACATGGGACATTCAGTTTGGGCGTTCTTTGTTTTTACTTTAGTGGTCAGAGATTCAGAAACCCATGCTTTATTTCCACGGAGAAGATCCCAACTGGTTTATTTTCAAAACATTGTTCCATCATCTGCATGGAAAATGCTTTGTTTCAACAACCAGAGTTTGAACATAGCGCTACACTGGCCTTCCCAAAGGGTAAAAGAGGAAATAATGAAGAATATGGAGCTGTTGCTTCAAACCAGAAGTTTAAAGTAACTTAGGATAATATAATTTTTTTTTGCTTTAATTACTTTTAAGTACAAAGGCTGCAAAATGCTGCATGTGCCAATTTCTGGCTGAAATCTGCAGCGAAGCCATCAGCTGGAGGAGAGCTCCAATGGATGCTCACATCGTTAGCAGCACAGGTTGGCTTCTGGTGCAAGAATAGGAAGAAATGACCCGTCCTCAATTATCCATTGGTCAGAGAGGATGTGAGGGGATTAATACCTACATAATACCTGGTATATATAAGTCTCAATCATATGTGAAATTATTTAGTGAAGCTTTTGCTTGCAGCCATCAAGTTTTTGGTTGAATGGCGTTTTTGGTAAGCTGTCTGGTGCTACATGCACATGAATGGAGGAATGCTGAGCTCTGATTTTCTTCCTTTCAAGAAATACAATTAGCTACTTCAGCTAGGCAAAATCTCAATGTGGATTTTATTTTAAATCACAGAAATCATAGAATGGTTTGGCTTGGAAATGACCTCCAAGGTCATCTGGTTTCCACCCTTATTTCAATCTCTTGTTTTTCAATCTTTTATATTCACTGGAGGAAAAAAAAAAATCTTTGCTAATCTTTGCTACTCTGAATTTTGTGGTAAGATCGTTTTTGGACAGAACCAGGTTGAGTGTATTTCAATTGCCTGGTGCTCTTGAAATCAGTTTGTCAAGGCATCCTAAATTATACATTGCCTTGCTCACAGCAGCTGGAGCAGAGCAGGGGCTGCAATACCTGCTGCATGTGGCAGCAATGCGCTGCTGGGAGCCACAACCTCATTGAGGGCTTTCATTGCAGGAGAGGAATACTCTGAAGAATTATTTGGGCCTCATTTATTTAATGAGTCTAGAGCGTAGACTCACAATTGCAATGGTTTAAAAGCAAACTGCATCACAAACTGACCGTGCAGAGATGAGATAAATGCTGTTGTAGTTGTTAGTCTTGCTCTCTCCTATCCTACAAAAAGCCACTTTTTGTGCCTTTTGTCTGCTCCGAAGAGCTGGGGCCCAGCACGTGCAGAGAGCTGGGAGCAAGAGCCTGATTTTTTCATATTTTTATTCCATCAACGACCCGTTCCCTGACCTTGAGCAATTTTCTCTCTTCATGGCTACGCGGTGCTGCTCTTTAGATTTGCCACACCTCAGGGGAGAAGGCTTGTCTCTCAGCCTAAACTTCAGCTTAGGTTTTATGAATGCTAATATCAGATGAATCCAGGAAATATCACATTAATTTATGTGCAATGAACTCTTCTGTGCCGACAAGTTTGAGCACATCTCATTCCCATCCGTGCATCGCAGCATGTTTCATCCAATCATAGAATTAGGTTGGAAGGGACCTTAAAGACCATCTAATTCCAACCCTCTGCCATGGGCTGGGTGGCCAACCAGTAGATGAGGCTTCATGCCCTTTCTGCTCTCCTCTGTCTTCCCAGCTGTGGAGTCGCTGCACTCCCTGAACGACCAGATCTCCCATTTTATCGTGAACAAGTCAAAAACTCTGGATGAAGATGAGGATGCCTTTCTGCCCAGCGAGAAGGAATCTCTGAAGAGTGCCATGATGCTGATGAGGCACCTCTTAATGGATGCACAGGTACGAAAGCAATACATTCGCATCTGTTGTCACACAAGAAAGGCACGTTTCACAGTCCTGGAGGCAATAGTTCATTTTTAGGGGTGGCTTTAGCAGTGCAAAACGTTGGTCCCCGACACTTGTTTATAACTGACGTGTGCTTCCAAAATGCACAGCTGTGGCAAGGCCATCTCAGTACAGGGAACAGCTTTTGATGGGTCTGTGTGTTAGATTTATCATAGAAACACAAAATCATTAGGATTGGAAAAGACCTCTGAGATCGACTAGTCCAACTGTCCACCTACCACCAATATTGCCCACTAAACCGTGACCCAAATGCAACACCACTTAGGGCTGGAGATTGATATACCCCTGGATGGAAACCCAGCATCATCTGTAGCAAAAGAAAATCATTTTGGCACTAAGCATCTGTGCTGATGCCACTTTTGGAAGTGCTAGACTCACAGCTGAGCTGTTGGTTTAATCTGCCTCCAAAATGTCAGTTAAAAGTCATGAAATCCTGTGCAGATGTTGCTTTGTGCTTTATTATTTTTTTAATGGAATATCTGGTTGCTATTGCCCCTATTACATCTTGTGCCTATCACCTCCCGTTAGAAACCCAACAAGAAAATAAACACGGAGGGAATTACTCTGTAAGGATTAGCTGTGCTGTATGCAAAGTTATCTTACCCAGGGTTTTTTCTGGTCACTATTCCATGCTAAGTTTGCCACTGTGGGGGTCAGCCCAGGTCTGTGTTGATAGCATCACCACTAATCTGATGGTCCCTGGGGTCTGGTTTCCTCTGACTTGCTGCCAGTGTTTAAATGGGAAATGCAAACAGAGAAAAACACATGTTTTCATGTCTTATTTCCATATTCTCTCAGGTGGAGTCTGGTGGTTATCTTATCTGTTTCTCTCGCTTTCAAAGACCTTTAGTTCTAATTGCTTTAGCTAACAAGGTTTTGTTGCATGCGAGAAGCAAGCTGGGAATCCCTGGTGTTGGTAACAAAGGCTGGGTTGCAAATGGAGAGATGTGCTGAAGGTTTAGGGTGGTCAGTGCTCACAGTTCAGTGGGAAAGATGAGCAAGGGAGCCAATTACGCCCAAAAAACAGAGCCAGAAATGCCACCCTGGAAGACATCCACTCAGGCTTTGCCAGCCATGGTGCTCCTCTTGTATCCGTATGTCTTTAGCCAAGTCCCCTCCATTTTCTCCCAGATTACTGACTGGGGAATTGCTGCAAGGACATGGAGGAGGAGAAGGGTTAAACTGAGCCTTAGGATTGTGCACACTGCCTGTGCTGCAGGTGGCAATACCTCTGGGGAGTCAGGTGTGAGAGCCGGCGGGTGCTGACAGGCATCTGCACACTGCAGATGGAATAAAAATGGGGCAAAAAGTGCCGATGGAAGAATTCCTTACATGGGAATTCTTTTTTTAGCACCTGAGAATTGCTTTACTACTTATTGGCTGTCCTGAATGCATATTAAGTGCTGCTTGAGCGACTGATGAAGGAAATGCCAACAGCAGAGGAAAATGTCAAGAATTCGGTGCCTTTTCTTACACACCTTGACCCCCCCCTGGACACAGCTCCATGATGTTCCCTTGGGCTCTGTTGCTGTCACCAGAGAGCTCAGCACTGACCTTCTGCTCCCCATGAGGAGATGTGGGCCACGATGGAGCAGCAGGCTGCCATGATGGAGCTGCAGGCTGTGATGGAGCAGCAGGCGCCATGATGGAGCAGCAGGATGCCATGACGGAGCTGCAGGTCACCACAGGACTTCCCCTCACCCTCCACTTCTCTGAGCTGAACAAACCAAGGGGTGCTCCTTGCTGTGGAGCAGAGGAACCACAGCAGAGGCACAGGGGGTTTCAGAGCTGTGTTATCTGAGAGCCAGAATCCGGACTCCCTTCTCCTGACCCTTTGCCTTCTCCCCCTCATTTGGACTCTTGGAAGAATCTATCCCCCAGTCTGTTTTGTCAACTTGGAGATCACTTGTTGGTAAATGCAGGACACAGAAACAGACCCCGAAGGAAACCATCTCCTCCCATATGCAACAGGACTTTCTCTAGTAGAGAATCATAAAATCATCAAGGCTGGAAAAGACCTCCAAGATCGCCAAGTCCAACCCCATCACAAGCCCACTGTGCCTACTGGCCACCTCCCTCAGTGCCACATCTCCACATTGAAAATCTCCAGGGATGGTGACCCCACCACTTCCCTGGGCAGCCTATGTCAGTGCATCACCACTCTTTCAGAGAAATTTTCCCAAATATCCAACCTGAACTTCTCCTGGCACAATTTAAGGCCATTACTTCTCATTCTATCAAATGGAACATTACTTTGAAGGTAGTCCTACAGGAATGTCTCTGATGTTAACAGGAGCAGCATGGGCAAGTTGCCCATGGATATACAGTGGGTGCTGACCAAGATGTGGCTGTCAGTATGCTGAGAGGTTCCCTTGTCAGCATTAAACGGTATCTGGGGACAGGTAATAAGCTCTGTGGAGGCTGTCAGCTCAGATTCTGCCCACGGAAGACAGGAATTTAATGGAAGTCATTGCAATCTGCAGGGATCTCTTGACCCTGGAGGTCTCCATCCGTCTCAAGTAGGGTTTTCTCATCATAAAAATAACCCATGGCAGGGATTGCTCGCTGCCAGCCAAGGAGCATCACCCTCCCTCGGAGAGCGTGCTGGAGCTTTGCCTCCAGATTGCTCATTTCTCCTGTTTGTGTGGGATTTTGGCAGCATCAGCCTGGAGGTGACACGGTGTTGCGTTCCCTCGGCAGCGCTCAGCGTGCAGCCTGCTGAGAGGGCATGAGAGGGGGGAAATTCGGGGGGGGGAGGTGGGAATGGAAGTAGCAGCATAATGTGAACTAAAAGCTGTGCTTAGATAATGCTGGTGCACAACAGCAGGTTGTGAGAAAAGGTGCACTTACCCTATGCAGCACGTTCCATCCTCTGCGTAGTACAGGGATGGATAAACGATTTCATTTTTGCCAGCCGGCTCCATGCAGGATGCTATCACATGGGTATGGCCTCCTATGACAGATTGTCATTGCTGTCAATCACTTCTGACAGTCCTATTATGCCTGGAAAGGATGTTTGCTCTGTGCATGGTGCTTTATAATCCTCAGAGGTGGAATTTTATAGCCGAGCAGTGTTTTTTCCTTCGACGTTTCCCTCAGTAGGATTTATTGCTTCTGAGAGACATGTGACCAGAATCCACTATAGCTCCCAACTTTAAATCCTCCTCCAGCTTCACCTGCGTTACTTTTTATTTCTTTTACTTTCTGTTTTTAATTGCTGTTGTGAGACATGTGCCCAGCATGGAGCAGAAGGTACACAGCAGCTCATGGCTGTGTCACAGGCATCAGAACTAATCTAGCATTTTGAAGCAATTAATCTAATGAATGTCACGAAGATGCATCCAGGCACCAGCACCAACCTAGAGTAGGTTAATGATCTCCCCTGTTCAATTCCCAGATGCCTGACCCCAAAAGCCAGGCTTTCAGGAAGTTCTGAACATTGAGCTATTTCCATAAAGAGTTGAATTGACTTTGAGTGGATTTTAAGCTCTTTGGGAGAAATACCACCTTTCCACTTGTTTCCTTTCACAGCAGCGTGTGATTATCATCAGGGCCCACTTAGGCTCTGTTACAGGAGGAATAAACAGTCACAGAGATGATCTCTCAATTCGGACAGGACTTTTCAGATGCATGCATACCATGAATGATGAGGTAAGAGAGGATTAGCCTAGCGTGGAGCAGCTGGCTTAGATTTAATTGGATTTCAGTCATGGACGAGGCGTGATTCAGCAAGCATGAGGATGTCGAGATATCCGACTGCATCCCTGCTGAGAGGTTCATTGCTTTCTTAGGCAGAGAAAGAAAATAAACCAGGAGGCTGTAATAGCAGAAGTTGTCAACAAAATAGAATGGATGTTGCCCCAGAGTTATAGGGTGAAAACCGTTTTCATTTGCAGTTGGAAGTTTTTTTGTTTAATATCCAGGGTTTCAGTGAAATGCCTCAGCATTGTAGAATTGTAGAATGGTTTGGGTTGGAGGGGACCTTTTAGATCATCCAGTTCCAACCCCCTGCCATAGGCAGGGACATCTCCCTCTAGGTCAGGTTGCTCACAGCCCCCTTGAGTGCTTGCAGGGAGGGGGCATCTCATTGATCCATAGATACTGCTGGAAGCTGATGTTGGTTTGGGTGGAGGATCTCACCTTATTTCCCTTTGGAAAATATTTGAATTGTCATCACCTCCAGCCCTTTAGTTTTGACACCGAGGTCCCATAAAATAAATCATTTAAGGTGAGAGGAAATACTTCAGAAGGAAAACCTCCTTGGTATGACTGACTTCTAACCATTCAATACCCCACCAGCTGTTTGCTTTTAATATTGCTCTCTGTTTTCTTTTCTCCCCCGGAAAATTAAACATAATTTCTGGAGCTGTCTTAAATTACATTCTTTTCTTCAGCAGTCTGTCATCTTTCCAAGGCAGACCATCGTATACCCAGCGATGGTAGTTATAGACCATGCAGGCTGACTAGCAGTAGTTCCATTACATCAACTGACCTTTAAAAATAGTTCTCATTTTCCACAGAGACCTGTTGTACAAAACCAACACTGTTGTTGCAATATTTTGCTTGCTAGTTAAATGCTTTCCACCATCAGGCTCGTAGCAGCCCAAGCTTTAGGAACAAAACACTGTGACCTTTACTTTCATATGAGTGGGTTGTATTAGTATCTACAGGAAGAAAAAAGAATGGAGGATTTGCTCTTTCTTTCAGTGCACTTGAATTGTTTGATTTCTAAAAGCATCCTTGCCATGCTGATGTGTTTTGGGGGATGCAGAAGTAGATACAAGAATTATTCTCCTTTATGGAATAATATAAAACATAATTTTAAGCTGCATGTCAGCACTCAAGTTTGCAAACTGGTTTGGCTTGGAAAACAGCGTCAGATAAAACCAGGATAGGGGAAAGCCTGAAAAATAAATCTGCTGTTCCCTGTGTAGTGATTTTTAAATTAGTCTTGTCATCCCATTTCCATAAGCAGAAATCTTCTGAGCCCCTTCCAAGGCAGCAGCCCATCTTCTAATGATCCTGCTTGGGCTAGTCAGGCAGGGAGCACAAAGGACTCCAGTTCTATTGAAGGAGAAGATAAAAGGTGGCATCTAGCAAGCTTCATCAAGGCTCCTGTTGTCTCTAATGGCATCATTAGCATGTGTTACATGAGCCCAGGCCATGATGCCTTTCCCTAAACGTGTGCCTGCCAACCTGCTCCCTCTTTTCATGATCTGGGAGAGGAAAAATTGATTTGCTTCTGTTAGTTCAATCTATTAGGGGGATGATGTGCCGTATAATGAAGGGAGATCAAAAGTAGCCTTAAAATAGGAGATGCGTGGAAACACGGACACTGCTGCCTTTACCAACTCAACTCTGCACATCATTAGCTACCCACAAATGGTGAGGCTTGATAGGAGCCCTGGTCCCTTTGAACACCACGCCTTGGCTTCTCATTATTCATGACTTGTTTTTAGCTGCCTGTAGTTTATTGATTCCCATGGGATTGGTGTTTTAAGGCTGATTTTCTCTGTCCTTCCATTCTAGCGGAAGGAAGAGTTTTTCCCAAATGTGTGATGCTGTCCAGTTAGCTGGGATTTAAGACAGAGATGGGGTTATCACAGGACCCAGTGCGTGCCTGAGGTCAAAAGCTCTGTATGGTTCACACCAACCTCCCATGCTTCTTTTGCCAGTGACAGCAAAGCAATACCAGTTGTAAGGTAACATTTCTCTGAGTCTTTAAATCTGTGAAGTTTAAATAGCTGGGTGTTGTGTAGCAGCCCAGCGCCGTGCTTGGTTGAGATAAATATATATGTGTATGTCTATAAAAGAGTAGAGCATGTGAGCAACTACTTGCATTTGTGTAAGTTTTTAAGGCAGATGAAGGAAGAGTCACACATCTATTTGTACAAATCACTGCCAGAAACCTTCTTTATGTGGCTTCTGGAAGAATTCTGCTGCACAATTGGTCAGAAAGCTTCACAACAAGGCCAACTCTTTCAGTACTTGACTACCACGAGTTGCCCAGATCTGTAACTTCAGGCATGAAGCACACCCAATATTTTACTCTTGCAATCAGCCTGATGCATGGTGGCCAAGTAAGAATTGTTCTGGCTGCACGTTTTTCATTGCTGTTCCTTGGCAGCCCAGGATTGCTGTGTTCATTTAGACACCGCTGTACCCTGTCCAGCCTCCGCTCCTTTCCACCCTTGGGACTGGAGTAAAAAGACTTTAGGCATTTGTAAAATCCCAATGCACACCAAGTACAAGTGTCTGCATCATGGAGAGAATGTAAACTCAGCTGTTCTGCCATGCACAGCATTGCCATGCTGCTGCTTTGCCTTGCTGTGTCTCAGTTTGTTTCTTGCTCTCAATACAGCTTGCTCCAGGGTGTACAGTGCAGTGTGTACACACAGGGGAGGAATCCTGCAAAAGCCTGCCTTAGATTTTTCCAATGAGGTGCAAAGATGAAAAATAGCAGAGAGAAGTTGGTTTTGTTGCAAAGGGACGGGGAAGCAAAGAGCAGCCGGTGACAACGTGATCCCATCCAGCAGTTAATTTAACTCTTCTCTTTCTGCATTTCTGTTCTGTGAATTGGGCACAGATTTATTTCTTTGACATTTGGGTAAGCTCTCACTGAGGTTTCTGCCTGGGACTCCAAGGCATGGATTTGGCTTTCATTTTCTTCTTGCACTCTCTGTGTTATTGCTCTGCAATGGATGGATTCTCTTGCCTGCAATTACTGCGAGAAAATATTTATATCACTGGGTAACAACACTGAAAAGCAATATTACATTTGCCATCACCCAAGTGCTGTAAGACCAGAGCTGTTAGAAATGCATTCAGTAAAAGATGCTTCAGTGCTGTGACATTGGGCTGGCTCTGATCTCCTTCCCTCTCTTCTGTTTTGTTCTCCTTTGGTACTGGAAAATGCTCATTATTTGGTGTTAGGTTTGATATTGCTGGATTGAAAACCCAGAGGTGCTTTCAATATTTCTTGCCCTACAAAAGGAGAAGACTTTCTCCCCATCTCCCCCATAACAACCAAAAAATAAAACCCCACTGCAAAATCCCTTCTGCAATCAGGAAGGAATAACCTCGTGTTTAAAGGGCACAGAAGAGATCCTCAACAAGTCCCTTGTTCAATTAATTGCTGATAAATTAGTATTGACTCCCATGTTTTTGTTGCTCTATGGAGGTCATGCCAGGAGAGAGATCAAAGCTGGGTGTTGTGTAGCAACCCAGCGCCATGCTTGGGTGAGATAAATATATATGTGTATGCCTATAGAAGAGTAGAGCATGTGAGCAAATGCCTTTCCTTAAGGCAAGGGGTACCAAGACTGAGAACATCTGTAAAGAATTTTCCCTGGAGGTGTTCAAGAAGCGTGGAGATGTGGCACTGAGGGTCGTGGGGGCATGGTGGGATAAGTTGGGGTTGGACTTGATCTTGGAGGTCTTTTCCAACCTTAATGGTTCTGTGATTCTATTCCTGCAGGCTGCAGATGTTGCAAATCAAGCTCTTGCCCAGGTAATCCCCAAATCCCAATCTACCTTCACTCACCTATTGCTCTCCCACCTCTGACCCAAGGCAGAGCTTTTCAACCACGGAGACCTGTTAAACGCAGAAGGAAACATGATGGCAACTTTATGTGACTTGCAACTGATGTATATTCATGATCTGGGAAGTGCATGCGTGAGTGTGTGTGTAAAACCTCTGCAAACTTTAATTAGAGTTCATGAGAGATAAATGAAAAGTATCCTCATAAATGTGGAAGGAGCAATTAAGAAGGCTGGAGAGTCTCTGCAATCGCAGCGGTTTATCAGCAATGCAGATTTCCAGCTAATAAGCAGTGAAAACACCAATTGTGCAGGAAACAAATGAAACAGAAAATCCTACCTGGCTTTGCAGCCCCTGCTCTGTGTTCTGAATGAGGCAAGGAAATGAAAACTTGAGAAAAATGTGTTTGATTCTCTGCAAGCATCGCTTGGTAGCAAGGCACAAGAAGCCTGTAGGAAGGTGCAGATAAGAGGGGACAGCATGCAGCGATAAGGCACCATCATCCTTATCTACTTTGAGATGTGTGCAGATGGAAAGCAGGCTGCAGGCTGCAGGGCTGCTAGCATGCATGCTGAGCAGGTCCTGCAATGCCCTGTGCAAGCAGGGAGGTGGCATGGGTCCATTCCCTGCTCAGGGGCAGCAACACTGAGCCCAACATGCACGCAGAGCAGCCAAGCTTCATGCTTGTGTTCGTGTCTCCCAAAGGCTGATAAATATTGAATGGCTCTTTGAGATACAGCCTTTGTGTTCTTTCCCCGTGTACCAATGGTTGCTTGATAAAAAGTGAAGTTACTTCTTCAAATTTGTGCCTCGGATGCTGGAGAGGAAGGTAATTTTGTGAGCAAAAACTCCCTTGATTCTTAGGAAATGCTAATAGAAGATATGTGTTTTTTTTAAAAGAGAGCTTGCTATCGATACTGGAAAGAGGCAAAAATATTCAAAACATCCATGGAAGTTCACCCTGGCAGCCAATTTTGTCCAGATGTTGCAGCCCCTTATAACTTAACTCCTTCTGGGCCACAGGCAAAGCTGCTCTGCAATGAATTCACTCACCACATGTCGGCTCCGATTTCATTTGCACAGGGATTTGGCAAACAAACAATGCAAATCTTCTCCAAACTTGACTTTTTTGTTGCAAGGGTTCTGTGGTTGTAGGACCCCTTTATCACCGAAGAGCTGCTTTCCCCATTGGCATAAAGTGCCTCTGACCCGCTGTGTAAATTTAAGAATGTCATTTAATTCCCATCTTCCTCACTTATCTGTGAGTTGGGAATAATTTTTGCCTACTTCTCAGTGATAGCGTGAGACTCTTCATTAATTAATGCGTGTAAAAGCATGGGGATCCTTGGGGTGAGAAGTGCTTTAAAATATGCTGTTAATAATAAATATCAAGTAATGCACCTTGGTACCTCTTAGCAATAATTGGTGCTATCATTTCTGCCCAACTCTTCCATGAATTAAAAGGCTTTGAGCAGTATTGGAACCGTGAATGGGGTTGGGACCAATTAACATCTAATTGTACGTCGGTTCGTACATCCTTGCCTCTCCTGTAATGGGAGTCTCAGGAAAATCTCCATGGATTTTAATGGTGCAGTGTCAGAATTCAGCCCCAGACATGTTTGTGGGATTACTGCTGAATAGCCCGCGTTCTTCTGGTTGCTTGGTGATTAAGCTAAAGGCAAAGCTATGCTGGTTTAATATTAACGTAAATGGAATTAGCCACTCTTTTCGTGAGCTAAATGTTACATGAAAATTTTCATTCTAAGCAAAAGATGCATTTTTTTTTTCCTGTTGATATTTGAATTTAATTAACTCTTTTGTTGAAAGGTTGATGGTTGGTGACCTGCTCTTTCTGCTTAACCTCCTCTGGATCTTATGGAAAATCCAATAATTTGCTGCTCAGTCACCCAGCTCAAGCTTTTATTAGTTTTCAAGCAGATAGTACTCCTAAAAATGGGGGCTCTGGATATGATTCTCATGTTAAAAAATAAAAAGTGAGAGGTGCTATGAAGAGATGATCAATCTTTCAAAGATTGGCTGTCCTTTGCTGGCACACACAGTATTACTACATTACTTTGGACGAGAGGCAGGGCAGAGCAACCATGCCAATTAGAACCATAGAATCATTAAGGTTGGAAAAGACCACAAAGGTCATCAAGCCCAATCATCAACCCATCCCCACCGTGCCTTCTAAACCACGCGATTCAACACCACAAATGAAGACCTTGCAAATTAACACAGAATAAAGTCGATGCTTGCTAAGAGGCCAATTTATAGCAAAACCTATGGTGTGGGTTAAAATGGCCCCTTTTGGCATGAGCAACCTTCTGGGTCAAGCTGAAATGATGGGGCCTTGATGCTGAACCCCTTCATGCTGACACACTGCTTTCTGCATTGCTCTGCCGCTGCTGGTCCATGATTTTGGGAGGGTTTGGGTGAGGAAAAGGAGTCGTGCTGGTGTTTGGAGCACTCAGTGTGATCTCTTGCTGCCGTTCCCTAACGTGCAGAAAGCAGCAGTAGCCCTGCACAAGTGGCTGGTGATGTATGTGAGCCTGGTGGCTCTTTCTTGTTTCTTCTTAAAATAATACTTTGCACACTGCCTGGGAATTAGTGGTTAATGTTATTTATGCATGAGGAATCTCTATAGAAGGGGCTTGAGGGAGAAAGGATATATGTACTATGTGAAAGCCAAAAAAAGTAATTTTTGAAATATCTTCCCAATCTCCATTCTTTCTTGCAACAGTTTAAAAAGGCATTTGCTCTAGGATTCTGCTGTATCTTACAGTATCTTAGCAGCTAGGTTAAGAGGTAGAAGCAAGCACGGATGTAAAAGGAGCAAACACAGAGTTTGGTAGCCTGGGGGAAGTCAGAATCTCTTAATTTTACTGCTTAAAAAAAAAATAATCTACAAACACAGAGTATCTTTCCAAAGCCATGGAGTGCTCCTGCTGACTCTGGGGCAGATTCTGCCTCACTTTCAAGCGTGCCCTCCCTTCTCTGTCTGCAGACTGCCAGAGGCTGAGCATGCATCACCTCTGTTCACCGTCCTACTTGGAGGAATTCAGGATTGCTGCATGATATGCAGCCCTGTTTAGCATTCCCCAACTGCTCTCTGTTCCCTTCCAAACGAAGTCAGTCTCTGTTACTTTTGGCATATTGATATAAGAAGATCTGCATCTTGGCTTCTCCTTTTCTCCCATTATTCATGCTTTTAGCAATCTTTGCTCATCTAAGGATTTGTACTTCTTTTTTTCTTTTTCAGCTGTCTGGTTTTGTCTTACATCGCGAACGACCCAAATAAAATAATGAAAGCTGTCTTAATCTATTAATCCCCAGATTGTACATTATTAATAATGAAGGCAGTGTAATTAGGCTGCAAAATGCACAGCGAGCACAACATTAAGATGTCCTTAAGTAACATCTGTGGCTTATGCTTGTCTTCTATTGGCAAACACCACCAAGATCTCACATGAAAACAGCATTCACGCCTGGCATTGCTTTTACAGAACACAGTGGCTTCATTTTTCCCCAATGCCTATTAAAAAGCAGTCCCCAAAAAGGCATAAAATCATCACAAACACTCAGCCCTATTTAAGCCATGCTTAAGGTGCAGATCCTGCTCTCAGCTCTCATTGCTACCCAACTCTTCCATGAATTAGATGGCTTTGAGGAGGACTGGAACCATGAACGGGGTTGGGACTAATTAACATGTAATTGCAATATAGTCATGCTTAAGGTGCAGATCATGCTCTCAGCACTGTTGGTGCTTCACTGAATGCCTTTCTTGCCCCCTTGGTTAGGAAGCAGTGGCACAAGCCCCTTTCCAGGAGGTGCTTTGCTGCTTGCCATACCCTTTCCCATCGCTGCTCACAGTCCATGGCAAATCCCCAGGGTCCCCATCCCTACCCTCTGTGACAGCTTTGAAAGCTGAAAGACCAACAAAGGACCTTTGGAAGCAGAGGGACAGGTGTATCAGGAGTATCAGCCTTTGGCAAGGGCTGCAGCTCCAAAGCAAAGTGCTTCAGCATTGTTCTGAGTTTACTCAGATGAAATTGTCCAAACCTAGGCCAAAGCTGGGGAAGGGTTTCAAAACTCAGCCCCTGTGCATCCCTCAGCACACAAAGCTGTGTACACACAAATGGTATCCGGTCTGAAACGGGAGCTGAAGTGGTCCTCAGATTCATCCTGTGTGGTTAGGGACATAAAGGAAGAAGTTCCTGTGATTACAGCCTTCTTTAAACAGCCCTCATGAATAATACACTTGAGCTGCTGTAAAAAAGCTGCGGCGGTGATGCTGTGACTCATCTCAATGCACAGAGCTGAAGGTGTAATTATAATTTTCGGCATGGCCGCTTGCTTCTGCCACAGCTGTGCCATGCTGGGTGGGAGCTGGGGGCTGCCCAGCCCTGGTTCTGCTCCCTGCTTGGGATCCATGGGAGCCTTATCTCTGCTAAAGTGAAGAGTTACCTGGAACATGCTTTGATATCTTCCTCCCCTAATTCTCCTACTTGGTGTAAGGGTCCTAAATCAAAGCCATTGCTGCTCGGTAGGCATGTCATTCCACTGGCTTCTCTTTGCAGGGTTCCCTCTCTTTACTGCACTGCTGTACCATTATGTTGGTGTGGCAGAAGGCAAATTGTTCCTGAAGGCTTGGTTTAAGCATAACCCAGTGCTTGGTGAAGAGCTGCAAAGTGGTGATGCCCCATTCCTGCAGACACCCAAGGTCAGGGGATGGGGCTGTGAGCACTGCTGGAGCTGTGGGTGTCCCTGCTCAGTGCAGGGGTTGGACCTGATGGCCTTTAGGGTCCCCTCCAACTCCAACCATTCTATGATTCCATGAAATAAAGGTGGATTGTCAAAGCTTTGCTGCATTCAGTGGGCATTGTGCTTGCAACTAAACCATGGACCAGCTCTTGCCAAACCATCCAAACACGGCCTGATCTTTTATATGGACTTGAGAGGAAGAGTGAGCTCTGGCTGCCCAAAGTGCAGGTGGGCAGACATTGCATCTGTGTGGTGCTACTGTGTCCTGCAGTGAAAACAAGCACCCTTGGTAGCAGGTGCCATTAAAGATATGGTTTGGCAAGCGTGCACATCTCAAACGAAAGCCAAATAAAGGATTTTAAAAGGGTTTTAAGCAGTTTTTGAATAGTGTTTAACAGTGGAGCGTTATACAGAATAACTCTGCTCTCCCCACTCATCTTGTGGATGCAGCCCTGTCAGATCCAAAATTATTAGCAGACCCGAATCTCAGCGCTGTGCTTACATTACTCATACAATCAGTGGCGACTATGCCCAAACAAGAAAAGAAGCCAGTCCTACAGCTATATTAATGTGGCTGCTCTGCTGAAACACGGGAAAAATGCAATGTTTGCAAAAGGGGCAGGGGAATTGATAGTGCCAGGGATTGTGTTGTGGCACCTTTGAGAGCAGCGCGCACAACGGAGGGTGAATAAAGACCTTATAAAAATACTTGGCAGCCACTCCGCTAAATCTTTCAAGGTATGAGTTTCTTATTTTAGTTGATTTACGGGTCTGAAAAAGAAGCAATCACTGTTAATCAAAATAACTCACTCCTACTCCGAGTGTGAAAGCTGAAGTTAGATGAAGGTCATAGAAGAGGGATGGTAAACCAGCTTGGGGCAGTTCATGCTTTGAGTTTATGAGGGAGTCCATTGCGGGGAGGAAATAGGTTCTGCAAACGATAATTGTTTTTTAAATGGATCTTTTTTTCCCCCCAAAAGGTAAAGTTCCTATGTACAGCAGATACACAGACACGATATTCTTAAATATGCCTGAAGGGATGATTTCCCAACCAGTTTTGGTAGTAAAAGACATGCAGGGGCTGAGAAGGGATGAGGTTCTGTAGGTGTCAATCTACATTTTTTCACTAAGCCAGTGATGCTCCGTAGTCTTCTCTCATGCGCATGACTGAGGTCTCCATTGTCTGCAGAAGTCTGTTTTTGGATAGGTGGGTGCCTTCCCTTGTCCTCTGGAGGAGCAGTGCTTCGTTGCCACGTCCCATGCCCTGCTTGGGTTGCTCCCAGTGAAGGACACCATTGGACACCTCGTTCAGTACTTTGCTGGTGGCTTATCCCCAAAGAAAGCAAAGCTGAACAGGCAGCACCCCAAGAAACCCTTCAAAATGCTTCTGTTAATGGCTCTGAATGAGTTCCATGTTTTGCCTTGAAGCTCCCTTTGATAGCTGAAATGTTACTTGAATTCCATTTGGAAGTAAGAGGGCAGTATCTAACTTCAAGCAAAAAAAAACCTCAATTGCCTGTAGCAGGCATTTTGCTGCCAAAATTACCAGTTTTGCCAGCAGCATTTATGACTGAGAAACTACAACAGCTGTGTGTTGCACGTGGGTAATGCAGTGAGTGAGCATAGCAGTGACGAAGGGACCCTGAGTCCATCAGAAATGCTGTTTAAAACCAAACATTTTGTGGTCGGTGGGGTTCATCTCCTATCCTCCATCCCTCCACATCCCAGGAGCCCACACCTCCTCCTTGAAAAGCTTCCATGAGATATTTGGAATTTCTGAAGAACACATGCATGCATTTTTGTGTTTGCATAACCAGTCACACAGACACTCCCAGGGACTGCAAGCGCTCACAGAAAGCAAACTGCAGATCAGCTCCCAAATACTGGGGACCAAGCCAACATTATGAAAGCTATAAGTTATAATATAAATAGCACACACCTAAGTCAGCTCATGAATTAAGTTATATTTCCAAAAGATCTCTTATGGCAGCCTACTAAAACAATATATTATGTGCTCAGAGGCAGCGTTCGCCTGATGCACTGAAAGGGGATAATTAAAGGCTTCTCAGGTCCTCAGTGTGCTGGCAGCTGTGGGTCCATGTGAGCAGCAGCCCCAGGTCCCATATGTGTCCCTCCCACCAGGACAGAGCCCATTACTCAGAATAAACCTGGAGGGGAAACAGCTTCTCTGTCCTCATAAATATATAGAAGTAATCCTCTGGGAATTATGTAAAGAAGTAGTAGCAGGTGGCAGCTCTTCTTTTCACCCTCAGAGTGCATGTTAGAGGCAAAATGGAGGGGAGGAGCCAATTAGTGGGATTAGTGAACTTCAAGAGGCAGGTGCTGGTGTTCCAGCTAGGAAACTGCTGCTTCCTATTCAACAAGATGCAGGTGCTCAGTGTGCAGTGCTGGCTTTGGCCACTGAGTTTGGTTAATTATAGAAGCAGAAGATGAAAAGAGGTTAACGCTTGATGGTGGCTTGCTTCTGAATGAGAAAAAGGCCCATTGCACAGCATTGAAACTCAATAAAGATGGTATTCTCAGAAGTGAGTATGGAAGCCATGCAGGTGATGTGTTCTATGTGGTTCTATCATAGGGAGAGTGGTGAGGTGCTGGAACAGAGAGGCTGTGGATGCCCCATCCCTGGAGGTGTTCAGTACCAGGCTGGATGGAGCCCTGGGCATCCTGGTCTAGTACCAGTTTTGGAGGTTGGTGTCCTGCCTGTGGCAGGGGTGTTGAAATTTGATCTTTGTGGTTCCTTCTAGCTCAAGTCATACTATGGTGGTGGGAGATTGTGTCTTGATGGTGTTGCTCTGTGGTGTAAGTGATAATGTAACATCACAGAATGACAGAATGGTTTGGGTTGGAAGGGACCTCGGAGCCCATCCAGTCCCAACACCCTCCCATGGGGCAGGGACCCACCAAATCAGATACAGAATCAAGGAATGATTTGGGTTGGGAAGGACCTTTAAGACCACCTACTTCCAACTCCTCTGCTCTGGGAAGCGACACCTGTGTGGCATAAAGGCTTTGGTTCTGAACAGAGTAATAGAATTCTAGACTTATATTCTCATGTAAGATACAGGAAAATGAACAGCTGAGAACAAACCTACGGGTTAGCACCAGGCAAGAGGCTGAAGCAGAAATCCTTTTGCTCGTCTGGCTGCAGCTCCTGCTCGATCCGAGCTGTGCGTGCCTTCTGCTGGTTACAGAACAGATGGTCTTCATGGGCAGTGCTGGGAGCAAGAGACCCAGCCAACAAGCAGGGGAAGGCTGGGGGCACAGAGCCCAGCTCCTGCACAATGAGCACATTTTGCAGTATTTAACAGCAACCTGTCCTGCGTGGTGAGAAGGATGTGACAGAGCAATGGTTCATGTGCTTTACCTGCAGGGTAGAGGTGGAAAGGGGGAAAAGAGCATTGCACAACAAGAGGAATTTCTGGGGAAATAAAGATGCTGCTTGTGTCTGTATGAGCTCTGTGAGGGAAGGCAAATAGAGTCAGGGCTGGCTGGGACCCCACTGTCAGTTTTCAATTACTGTGGGATCAATAAATATCAAAAGAGGAAAAATAACTGTGCTGAACTGCATTTTCAGGGCCCTCTGGTTAGGGAGATGGTGATGCTAAACGTTTTGGAGCCTCTCTGCTGTTTGAACTGTTGTGTGCTGCACCTCCCCACCTGGCTTGCTGCGTCCTGTTAAAAGAAATCCTGGAGATTTCAGGTCTGCAAAGGATGCTCTTCAACAAGCAACCTTCTTCCAAGAAAGCAGAGCTCCTGAGACCTAATTAAGTGCCTCAAAGGTATTAACAGTATTGTTTCTTGCAATTTTAAAACACGGTTACTTGTAGCTAGGGAAAAGTAGAGCTGGCGGTACAGGAACAGCTGAGCTTCCTTTGCATGATGCTGGACCAAATCGAAAATCAATAGTTTTGAAAAGGTTATACTGTTCATAAGAGATGACATTTTGGAGATGACATGTTGAAAGGTGATGGCGTGTAGACAGTTTTCTCCTATAGAAACATTTTTTCATGGCAGTATTGACAGAGTATTTAGGTATTGAAGACCCAAGTCTCACTGCAAGAAAGACATTGAGGCCCTGGAGGATGCCCAGGGCAATGTCACCATCGCTGGAGGTGCTCAATGTGGAGATGTGGCACTGAGGGATGTGATCAGTGGGCACGGTGGGATGGGTTGGGGTTGGACCTGGTGATCCGAGAAGTATTTTTCAACCTTAGAAATGCTGTGATTCTCTGATCGTACATCGACTTGAGTTATTAAAGTGAGCAGAGCATGGCCACTGGAAAAAGCTGCCAGAAGGCAGCCTTGTTTCTGGCACGGGCTGGTTATGAAGCACTTGTTGGTATTGCAATTTTCAGTTGCCTCAGGCGAAAGATGTTGACTATGAATCCTAGGATAGAAATCTCATGCTGTGTTCCTTATAGAAACGGGAGATCTAAGCCATGCATTTTTAAACAGAACCCCCGAACCAGGGAGCAGTTGCAAGTATCTGTGAATGACCCAAGCTGAGGAAACTGCAGGACAATTCTGGGGCATTTCTTATGAGAGGCATTTCAGCCTCTCATAAGAAGATGAACCCAGTGCTGGATCTGAGATGAAATAGCCTGGGGAGCAGACAGAGTGGAGAAAAAGCCACAATTATCTTCTGACAAAGTAATTAAAATCTGACAAGCAAAGGCAGTCTCGGGCAGCAGAATGAATCTTATGGAAGTGGACAGGGCTCTGTAAGTGAGTTTCGTAGCCAAGCCAAAATATGTGGGTCATGAGTACAGTGCATGAGGCTGAAACCTCGGTGACAGAGAACACACCATGAAGCTGCACCGAACCATGAGCACCTTCCAAAACACCCAGGCAACGTAGAAATTGCTCCCTGCCGCTGTCAACTTCATGATTTTCCCCTCTGGGTTCTCCAGTTACCAAAATAGATTTAGCCAAACGCTGACTTATTCTATGTATCTTTATTTTGTTTCTTCTTGGTACCATGATCTTGCTTGTGTTTGGGGATAGGAGAAGAGCAGAAAGGCCATTTGAAGTCTTGTCGAAGAAAAATAGCCCCATTTTGCTCGTCTCTCCCATGTAAGGAGAACAATATAGAGGCATTCAAGGCCAGATTGGATGGAGCAGCCTGATCTGGTGTGATGCACCCAACCCACAGCAGGGTTTGGAACTGGATGGTCTTTAAGATTCCCTCCCATCGAAGCCATTCTGAGTGACTCTATGAATATATGTGTATGTGCTAAGCTGTGAAAGCAAAGCAGGAAAAAAAAACCAAACTATGTAAGGACCATCAGCCACGTCTGACAAGGCACCATGTGTGAGCTCTGCATTTCCTCACAGCTGATGAAACTGGTGGCAGCAACTCGCAGATCTGCACAAACTGTACGAGTAGGTTGACTGCACAAATGAGTTTAATCGTTTGCACGAAATCTGCTTTGCTTCTTCACAGTGTAACAACACCGATCTGATTACTATTTTTCGTTGCTTTCACTGACAAAGTGCATCTTGTTGGTTTTTGAATAATTAATGCTATCGAATTCGGCTTTGATCCAGGAAGATGCCAGGAAAAGCTGTGCTATCCAATCTACTGCAAAACAACCTTTCCTAGCACATTATTTTTATTCCAGTGCTGTAGTATGGGAAGCCCAGCAGCGCATTGGCTGATGTGGCTTCTTCTGTCTCTTCATCACAGCAGTTGCCTCATCCCTAACCTGTGAGAGCTACAAATCCCATTAGTGTAAAAGCAAAATCAACCTGCTTGCAAACTCCAGCCTGCTTTGGGCTATTAGATCTATATGCATCATCATCTTTTAATTTGGGGTGTTTTAAAACCTGCTGGAGCAGCAGAGCACCATCAGGTGGGAAGCTCATTCAATCCTGGCGCAGTGGGTTTCAACATGCAGCTTCCCACAGAGGTTGGAAACCACTCAGATCTCCATGGGAAAGCATGTTGGAGCTGAGCAGAGTTTACCTGGGGGAAACTTTAAGCCAGTTTGTTGCTCCTCTGAAAGATCCATAGACATTGTGGTCAACAAGGGAAATCCTTTCTTTATTTTCCAGAGGGACTGTTAAGAATGCCCTTTTTATCATGTGAGAACATGACAATAAAGGAACACACTGCACATCTGGGGTTGGAAGGGACCCAGTTCCAGCCCTGGCCATAGGTCTGGTTGCCCCCCCCCCCCACCAAATCAGGTTGCCCAGGGCCCCATCCATGGCCTTGAGCACCTCCCAGGATGAAGACTTTTGCAGGGCAAACTTGTGTACGTTCCTGCAAATCAAAGCCCAGTAACATAGATGATGGTTTGCTGGCACTGGGACAGCCAAAAACCATAGGGCGGACACACCATGCTCTTCATCTCCACTTGTTCATTGCCCTGTGCTCAAAACTAGGTGTGCTGCTCTGAAGTGAGTCAGTGTTCCACAACCAATTCAGCATTAGGAATGCGATAGGACTTCCAATTAGGGAAATAAAGCTTCCTTCTGATAATTAGTTGAAGAAACATGCTTGAATTCCAATTTTTTCTTTTAGAGAAATAAGACAATGAACAGCTTACTATTGAATAAATGAACATATTTTGCTACCTGTGCATGTTGTGCTAAGAAGGTGCTTTGCCTCATGCTGTGTTGGAGGCTGCTGGGTCCTTTTCCCTGGGAAGTTTATGGAAAGGACTTTGGACAGACTGTCCAGGCTCAGAGCTCATGAACACGTGGAGTCCACTAGGATCCAGCAAGGAGGTTTCCACCCTTTAATTGATGACAATTTTGGTTTCTAGGGCTCTAAAATTCACTCCAACTAAAACGTCCTGGGTGCAGGTGGTGGAACTCACTGCTGTCACCTCATGTAACCCCTAAATACTGGGTTTTCCCTAAGGGTACCTGTATGAGTGAGATGTATCAGGAGATTGCTCCATTGAGGTTTATTTTCAGAGCCTGATTCTCAGTGTGCTGAGAGAAATAATAGGTGATAAGAAAAGAGGTAGTTTGCTGTGTTCAATTACCATCCAAACATCATCCTGGCATGGGAGAAGGAAAGGAATTGGAGTTTTAGTACAGGAAATGTGATGGCTTTGTAGGCGCTTGCCTGAGGCTGTGCATGTTATGCCTGGCAAGAAATGGGGGATTTCTATTCCAGCCATTGATGCTGATTATAGCAGGAGATAATTTGTGAGTGAACAATACATTAAAAGCATTGCCTGTGCCTGCTGGTGGGTTCAGTTCTGCATCCCATTGCCTTCTCTTGTTTTGCTTCATTTTTATCTCCTATAGAGCAGCTGTGTGGCAAACTTTTCTAATTTCCCCCACTTTGGCACAAAGAAAATAAATTTGGCTTAGCGCCTTAACAGTTAATGTTAATTTAAAGACGTCGTTCATTAGGACGACTTAAAGAAAATCCAAATCAAATAAGCTAAATAAGAATAGGATTCTCTTCTGCGGATTTATAGGTGGCAAACTGAAATATCAGAGGGTCATGTATTCATCTGTCAATGTGTAATGTAATTAGACAAGATAATTGGGCGTACTAAGCTTTTACTGAGGGCTGAAAAATGTATTAACTTTCCTTCATTAGCTTTGATAAAAGTGCATTGCCATTGGAGATGGGCGTAAGCTGCAATACTGAGCCTGGATTTGGGATCAAAGCAAGAAGCTTTCCAGTGAGGAGCGTGCATCCAAGCAGCTTTCAGAATGCCCCATGTTCAGCTTGTGGGAGAACAGGATCCTCGGTTTGCTTTGCTTAGGTATTGATTGGGCAATGTTCAGTCACTAAAATGTCAGGGATAACTGTAGATATGTGCCTGGTAGTATCTCTTGGTTCATGTTAGAAGAGTCATAGAGATGCTTAGGTTGGAGGGAACCTTAAAGGTCATCCAGTTCCAAGCACTTGCCATGGGCTGGTTGCCATCCACCAGATCAGGCCACCCATGGTTAAAAAAAATCCCAGTGAACAGAATCATCTGTTCATAACCATTGCAGTTTTCACTGTGGTATCTCCAATTCTCCTTCAGTGGTGAACACCAAGTTGGAGCATGAACAGCAAGAATGGGCTCTACCTGTGTTCTTCTATGAAAGCTTATGAAAATCATGTAGGGTCCCAAGCAGCAGCAGGACGTGGAGAATTGGAGCACTTGTTTGGAGTTCTTTCATCTGACCATCACACTGTTTGCATCCCATGCACGTGGTCATGAGTTTACATATGCCTTGCTCTCGTGCTGGTGTGTTTCAAGCATCAAATCTGAAATGGTGTTCCTAGACCTTACAGGAAAAGAGCTGGTAGGTTTAGAAGTGCCACTGAATTAAAAAGCGTGCTGCAGTACTCAACAGTGAAGTATTAAATGATGTTCTATTAAATGAAAATAGGCCAGCACATTTGATTTAAGCTACCCGAGCTTCCTATTCACTATGCACGCGGAGTCTTGTGGTAGCAATCAGCTGGCTATATTCAGGGGAAATTGTTTCTTCATGGTTTAAAGTGGAAAGACTTTTAGATAACCACGTATTGCCTCCAGCGGGACCTTTCTTTAGCATGTTCAGCATCCGGAGACGGGAGCAAATAGCACAAAAATTAAGGGAGAAATTGAAGAGTGATGGCCTCGAACTGATGTAGGGCCCTGGCTCAGCCAAGCACTCGTGTTTAACTTCTAATGTCTATCAGCTTTCGTGAAGGGGTTGTGAACCCAAAAGCTTTCCCATTTGTTTTGCAGCTACACCAGCTGGTCTGTAGACAGATATCTCTGCAGCCCAGAGCTTTCTTTCTTATATCCATAGACCATCAGCTTGAGCAACATTACTGCTCCTTGGGCCATGCGACCTGCCAAGACACTTTGGTTACTGGCGCTCCCAACGCAAGCTCTTCTTGAATCTGATTTCCTGCCTCAGGAGTGGGATCCTTTCTGCTGAAACAACATAAACACATTATTTAATGATGTAGCTGAGAATAGAGAAGAGTTATTTCACATAGCCATGGGCTTCCACGTTAATCAAACAACAGTGTGCATCATCGTAGCGGATTTTTTACTGCAATTTAAACACCACGTAGCAACAGCCACCAATGAGGGGAGGAATGATCCATTGCTACGAGCCCTAACTCCCTCAAGGCTTAGCATTTAAGGTAATTACTGCACTTTTCCTTCATGTTTCATGTATGGGAAGCTCTTGGATAATTATGAAGTTCAGAGGGAAAAACGCACGAATAGAAAATTTGTGGGTTTTTAAGATGTGCTTAAAGGTGGCTTTTTGTCTGGTGTGAACCATTCTGTTAAGCTAATAGACATGAAGGCAGCCTATTCTGTTAAGCTAATAGACAAGAAGGCAGCCTGGTTTTTCATAAATACAACCCGAGCCACGTGCAGCCACAAAGCTTACCAATGAAATGTGCAAAGGGAAGGGATGTTCTGCCTCATCTGCTCCAAGCTATTGAACCAGGGTGGAAATACAACCCCTGGTCCTATGGAAAACCTGGCATCAGGGTGTCGAAGAGCAAGAAGGATGACAAATAAACCAAGGGGATGAAAATCCAAATGCAATGGAGCAAGTGTTATATGCTATCTCAGGCAAGCATGTGCCTTGGAGAGAGCTTCCAGGGTGCAAGGCATCAACTGCATCTGGTGGGGTTAACAGGGTGTTTGTACCCTGGGTGTTGGGACCCCTGTTCTTACTGACCAGGTGTCAGATCATCTCAAGGACCACGTGTTGCCAACAGACAGGCATCATGACCTGCTTCTGATTTCCCCCTGAGGATGCAGGAATTTTTGGAAATCATTGCTTTGGTAAAGCTTCCAAAGTAGGAGATTAATGATGACATGCTGTACTGTGAAACCTAGAATTTGAGCACGCCGGGTTAATAAACACCAGCAAGTTGCCATAATTCACAAATTTAAGGCCCTCATTTTCACAGTTGGGCTACAAGGTCTAATTAATGCTGGTGGTGCAATTCACTGGTTGGAAAGTTACCACCTTGCTTGGATTTTGCTAGCTTTGTTTTTAAAAACTACATCCCATATACATTTGGGTGTTGTTCATTAATTTTTTGTGTGTGTGGATAAGAGAATCTCTGAAAAAAACAAAAAAGATAATATGCAGGGACCAAGGATTAGGAAACGTGGGCTTTCCAGCACTGAGAACCAAGGCAGCAGCTTGTTTGGGGCTCTCCAACAAGGGCAGAGTCTGAATTTCTCCCTAGATGGACATTTTTTAGGGTCAGAGAGCCAACGCACCCAACCTATTCAACCCTACTAGCAATTGCTGCATGTTATCTATTCTATGTTCATCCCTCACGCCCAAAAAACTTCAGTAGTAGTGTTGGGGACTTAATGCCTTCATCTGCTAGGATCCTTTGACACCAACTGGGAAAGACTGACAAAGTCAGTGCCCACTGGGCATAGTGGGCTGGGTTGGAGTTGAGCTGGTAATCACAGAGGTCTTTTTCAGCCTTAGTGATTCAATGAAATTCAGCCCTGCAGGTGCAGAGCCAGTGGAGTTTAACTATAAAAATTTCCAGAACAGCTTTTATCTGTCATGATCAGTTCTTCTAATCGCCTCCCCTACTAGGAAATCACTTTGGAGAAGGAAATGACACTCAAGAAAACTCACCTGAGCTTCAGAATCACTTCAGTCTGGGAGGTAGATATCTCCCTTACATTCCTCTCTGCAGAGGTATGCCTACAATAAACCTGTTTTTTAGCCTGCAGGTAATCAAACAGCAGCTGCTAAGCAAGTCTCAGGCATTTTGAGCGTGACCTCTGTGTGTGTGCTGCCCGTTGGCAGATGGTAGTTCCTCATACCAGGACGAGGGCTGGGCAGCCCCTCTTTCTGCACAGCAGCATTCAGTGCCGTGCTCAACCTGCCCTGGGTCAGCCCCAGCCATTGTGCTGCACACACACAAATCATTTTGGTGTCAGCCACACTGGAACAACAGAAAAGAGCCGTACAAAGGGATCGAAAACCTTATAGGCTTGCCAGGAAAAGGAAACCATGTTGTTATTTGGCTAAAAACCCCCTTTGCACAATGAGAAGCTGCAAGGAACAGGGCTCGAGCTGTTTGGTGGATCACATCTGAATGAGGTGTGGAAGTTGTGGGAGATTTGGACTGGATAGAAGGAAGAAGCTTTTTACAAGGCTGCACGGAGAGGAGGTGCAGGCACCCAAGATCAGGGGATGGGGCTGTGAGCACTGATGGAGCTGTGGGTGTCCCTGCTCAGTGCAGGGTTGGACCTGATGGCCTTTAGGGTCCCTTCCAGCTCCAACCATTCTATAGTTCCATCACTACTCCTACATGATAGACCCTTGGGTCCTCATTTCTACTGGAAGAGCTAAATATCACGCATTCAATTTCTGAGCACCCACCGCTCAGCAGCACTCAACGGAGGGGAGCAGCATGTGCTGCACGTTTCAGAACTCATTTAGCTTTGATTTGCATCTGGTATCTGGGGCAAAGCCTGAGAAGGGTCACATTTCTTCCAGTCTCACCGATGTGTGTGATTTTATCCAAAAGTCTCCTGGTACTTGATGTGTTTTCTCCTTAATGTTCCAGTTTGGGCTGTCAATTGATCGCGTCACACCTGAGTCACTCGGTTAAAAATAAAAGCCTGCGTCCCCTGAAACACCAAGCAGCAGCTGGAAAAGCACAAAAGCTTAAGGAAAGAGGGGAGAAAAAATTGCAAGATGTCAGAGCTTTTGATTGTGAAGTGCAGAGGTCTGGGGGTGGGCTGGGGTCATGGAGGCTGCGCAGGGAGATGGTTGGGGTCACCATCCTGGACCTCCACATTCAGTGTGGAGATGTGGCACTGAGGGGTGTGCTCAGTGGGCATGGTGGGATGGGTTGGGGTTGGACTTGGTGGTCTTTTCCAGCTTTAATGTTTCTATGGTTCCATGCCACGTGCTCGATCAGAAGTGTCATCCCACCTCCATAGGAGTTAACACGTACTCATCCCATGAGTCATGGCAGCTGGTGAATGACTTGTTTATCTACTGTATTTGGGGATGTTTTCCTTCTCTCTGTAACACTCACATCTCTTTTTCTTAATCCTCCTGGTTTTGTGGCTTAGAATCTTGAAATAATGGCTCTGCTGGATGATATTAAAAAATAATTTCCAGGTTTCAGGCCTTGCTTTTCCTTAGCAGCACCTACTTTTGGGTTTTGTTTCTATATTTGCAGCAGTATGCCATCTAGTAAGCCATGCTTTTATTATTCTAGCAATGTGCCATTGAAAATCAGGGAGTTTTCAAGGTGTCAGGGTGCACCATGGCCATGCTGGGCATTGGGCTTGGGCCCAACTCCCTTCCTGTCATCTTCAGGGCATGAAAAAATGAGCCCTTACTCTCAAACTCATACAAGATGTACCATAATGACCCAATTCCCAAAGCTGAAAACAGAAAAGTAGGAAATATTTATAATAGGATATTGCATTTTCCCCCTATTGTGCCATACTTGTATCAGCAGAACCCCACTGGCTGTGCTCCCCCGTTTACTTAGGAGGACACAGAAATTTACTAAATACATTTTATTACCAAAACATTTCCAAGCAGAGTTTAATTGTGCATATTCTGCTGCTAATTCCACTTGTAAATATTGTGTGACGTGTTTATATACTTCTTTAATGTGAGCAGCTGTAATGGACTGGGAGGCAGCTCCAATGAACAGATGTGCGTGTCAGAAAAAAATCTATTATCTGTCTCTTTTTTCCACCCAAAACTTGCTAATTTTTGGCAATTTGCTGTTTAAAACACGATTTTGCTAAACACCAAGGGTAAAACAAGAGCCTTCAGAAGTGTAAATTTTCTTCTTTGCGTTCAGACTGCTTGATGTTCATCCCATGGAGCATTGCTGGACCGTGGGCAAAACCTTTCCATTTTCCTTTCCCATTTTTTTTTTATTTCTTTACCTTCCTGTAAAATGGAAAGCTGGGAATTATCCGCTCCAACCGAGTTTCTTAATGTTTCCTTTTGGTCTGCAAGAAGCCCATATAAAATACACCCAAAAAAAAGTTGGCTGTAATTCAGTGGAAAATGAGGTGTAGCTAATGCCTGCAGAGCTTCCAGAATCCTAAACAGTTTACATTAACATAACGTATGTAAGGAAACATAATAAGGAAGGAATTTGGCATCTCTGAACTTCACATTTTTATTTGACTGAGGTCTAAGTTTGGCTTCACCTAAAGAATAGAAGATTTTGAGGGCAAAAGCAGGGGCATTCATGATCATTTTGTTCCCAACCATTGCTCCCAGGTGTTTCAGAGCGTGGCAGCATCCAGAAGCAGCCACTCTTTGCCACAAGCTCCTTTCCCCTATTAAAACCAACACAATGCATCGTTTATTGCCATACATCGGTGTTTCTCGATGCTGAGTTTCTCATGAGAGGAAAAAGAAAGGATTTAAAGCAGCTTGCTATGGTTTGGATGGGTTTTTCTCTAGGCCACCTGCAAAAGTTTACATCTAGGAGTAAAAAGCCACGTCTGAGTGATAGTAGTCATTTGAGGAGGCTGAAGGTAGACTGTATTGCTCTCCTGGAAGGAGGTTTTGGTGAGGGAGGCCAGCCTCTGCTCCAGATAACAGCAACAGGACAAGAGGTAACGGCCTCAAGTTGTGCAGGGGGAGCTTCAGGAAATCAGGATCCTGATGGGGTATCAGGAAAAAGAAGAGTGGTGATGCTGTGGCACAGCTGCCCAGGGAGGTGGTGGGGTCACCATCCCTGGAGGTGTTCAGTGTGGTGATGTGGCACTGATGGACCTGGTCGCTGGGATGGGTTGGGGTTGGACTTGGTGATCTTTTCTTGGTAGTTTTTCCAACCTTGATGATTCCCTGGTTCTATAATCTGTGATTTTGTGTCTCAAGCATGATTTTCTTCCTTAAGCCAATATGTGTATGTACCCACACATACGAGCATGCATGTGCCTGTGTGTATGTAACAAATGCCCATGTCCCTCTGTGGGCATTTCCCTATCTGCAGTCTGAATTTCACTTTGTCTACCTCATGTCTGTGCTCCTGTTCCTGTCAGCCTCTCTTCCCCCATCTCCACAGCACTGCCATGCTTGCAGCTCATCCAGCCTCGCCTCCCCATCATCCGCCTTGCTGACATTTCCCAACGCTGTTGTAATTGATTGTGCCACTAAGAGGCTGTTTGGGCTGCCTTCCTCCACTGTGAGGTGAAGGTGAGACTGTTCCAGGGCCATTTAGGTGATGTGTGCTCCAGTCTGCAATGGGAACCTGTTATTATGCAGCTTGAAAAGCCATTGGCAGCTCCTGCACATACCTCACGCTGCAAACTCATATCTTATTTATTGTCCACCATTTAAATTAAGTCGCATTCAGTGTGGCTCCAAGGCATCCTTTCCCCCTTGAATCTCTATTTCCAATTATTTTCCTTCAGATGTCATTAGCTCGTGTTTGCCAGGTTGCATCTCATTTTGTTTTCTGTCTTTTTGGTTAATAACAAAAACATAAGGGGTCACTTTGAGGCAGTGGAACTAATGGGCAATTGTGAGTATTAAGGAAGCTTGAAAAATTATTAGGGTGATGAAATCTTTCTCATGCTCCATGCTAATGAAATCCCAGCGTGTGGTTGCTTCTGATAGAAGCCTGTTGGCAGACTGATTGAAATATCATTGTAAATGCTTTCTTCTAAATATACATGATCTAAATATACATGTGTTTACCTTTCCGTGAAATTGGAGCTCCGTATTCAGCTGTCTGTGAACTCTCATACGAAATACATTGGGTGGATATCTGTAAAATCTTGTGAAGAGGCTGTTGCTGACATTTCGTGCTGCTCCTGGGGGGATAATCTGCAGTAGCCCACTGGGCACGTGGATGCTTGCTGCGTTCCACCTACAGCCATGCAAAGCAAGGTGGGATTTCATAGAACCATTGAATGGCTTGGGTTGGAAGGGACCCTAAAAGTCATCAGGTCCAACCCCTGCACCGAGCAGGGACACCCACAGCTCCATCAGAGCCCCATTCCCTGACCTTGGGTGTCTGCACCACCTCTGTGCAGTGCCTCACTGCCCTCGTTGTAAAAACCTTCTTCCTTATAACCAGCCCGCATCTCCCCTCTTTTAGTTGGAAACTGTTTCCCTGTTGTTTAAGCAAATTCTGAACAATTAAAAAGAAAATAAACATTTCTTTTTTGTTCCTATTTAGGCAAGTACACTTGGAATTGCAATGAGACAAACCCGGCAAGATCAATCCCGGGCAGTGGGGAAAGGAACAGCATCCCTGTGATGTCTTATCCTCCCTGCTCTGCCCTCTGCACTCTTCCCTTCTCCTAGAAACACCACTTTGAGACAGAAAACCCATTCTCAGCTATTTATGAGATGTGATATTTGCTTCTCACTCTTCAAAGCCGTATTAAAAAGTGAATTATTTCTTTCCTGCTCCTCCTGCCAGGACACGCTGTTAATGCAGGCACAGGCACTGGAATGCTTGACAGAGGTGATGTGCTGCATGAAACCCCTTGCCAGTCAATACAGCTTTCTGCAATCACTGCCTTGCAGTCACCCAACATAATTGATTTTGTTTTGTGGCTGGTAGGTGCCATTTCATGGCCTGAACTCCATGCCCCCAATTTTTTCTCACTCTTATTGCATGGGCTAACAGGAAAAAAAGGCCAGGTTATTGGCCTATCTCACTTATTTGCAGTATCGCCAACAAGTGCAAAAATGATTGCAACCCTCTTGTTTAAGCCAAGCCAGTTAATTTCCTCCTTAGTGCTCCAAAAATTGGGATTATTTGCAGGGAGAAGGCGCCTATGGATGAGTGAGGATTTCAGTGCTTGCAAGGAAAACGCATTGAGGAGCAGAAATTGGCTCAGCTGCTGAAGTCTCAGTCAGGGCTGGGGCTGAACTCAACATCTGTAGCTGAATAACTGCATTAATGCGGGGAACACGTAATAAAAAGTGTGGATTGTGTGCTGGCATTTTTCTTTTTATATTCAGTACAAGCAAAATTCTCTCAGCAGAATGAATGGCAGCTATTGAAGTCAGTGAGAGGAGAGAGAAGGAGTCGGGACAATTTTACTAACCTTTAATAATGCTCTCAATCTATTTATAAATTGCCATCAAAGTGTGGCTACACATTCAGCAAGTCAGCAAAATACAGACAGATGGCAATAGTTTAGTTCAAGCACTCGGGTTGTTTTTTCTTTTCCCTTTACTGCAGTAAAACCATTAGGGCTCTTGCTTAGCGAGGCCCATTTGGATTGGATATAAGAAATAAAGGAGGTGAGGCACTGCACAGAGTGCCCAGAGAGGAGGTGCAGGCACCCAAGGTCAGGGGATGGGGCTGTGAGCACTGATGGAGCTGTGGGTGTCCCTGCTCAGTGCAGGGTTGGACCTGATGGCCTTTAGGGTCCCTTCCAGCTCCAACCATTCTATGATTCCTCTTGACAAATAAAGGTCATCCTCCTGCTGTCAACTTAGGGTTGGGGCTGGTGGTGCCTTCACTCCTTTATCCATTCCCTCCTCCTGCTCACAATCCACCTGCCATCACACCATCTCACTGCATCTCGTCCTGTGCAGCCAGACCCCCCTTCTTCCAGGATCACTGGTCCTTTTTATTTATAGCTTTTGATTGAAATCAGTGCTTTCTGGAAAGAAATTTGATGCTTCCTTGTAAGCATTTTGTTCAAAAAAGCAAAAAAAGATGTTTTTGAATTCATTCCCTATAATAGCACAGAGGCTATCCTGACAATCTCTCTGAATTTGAGGTGCATCTGCTCTCTATTTGCACGTATTTTTAGTTAATTATTAATTGCAGTGGGGATTTCTTCTCAGTCTCAGCATTGCTGTAAAGTGCTTTAACACAATGTTGTCACAGCATGACATCCTGTGTACGAGACTGAATTTGGGGTGAAGTGGATACCAGAGCACCCTGCTGCCCAGGAAAAGGTTGGCAGTGGTTTGCATGGGCTGACGTGGTTCACAGGGATAACTCAGATTTCTTAGCATTTTTATCTCTTTAAATAATCTATAATATAAAAAGAAAAAAAAAAAAACACCAACGAAAACCAAATGTTGAGTTATGTCTGTTCAGACTCAGGCTTTAGCCCAACATCATCCTCATTTCATCCACGTGGAGCCTTCATAGACTCCTCTTGAGTCTTCCTCTGCTGGTGAGAGTTGTCAGGGTGTTGTGGAATAGAATCATGAATCACTGCAGCTGGGAAAGACCTCTAAGATCACCAAGCCCAACCCCAACCCACCCCACCATGACCCTCAGTGCCACACTTTGGTCTACTGTGGGACAATCTGCAGGGAGGAAAGCTTTCTGCTTTGCTGCTGAGTTAATATTCTCTGGAATTATATTCCAGGAGGCCTCTCCTGCTTTATCACATCATGTTAAACCAACCTGTTTGGCTTTGTGGCATGTGATGTGCTGTCTGCATAAAAGCTTCAGAAACGCTCCGGAGCCCCAGGCTGCAAGGGCTGCAGGGAGGAACCCATTCATGCGATGTTGTCATAACAACAAACAACGATTTGAAATGCAGATTTTTCATCCTTACTCTTTATTTGTGATTGAAAGCTGTGGAAAATGCAGGATTTGCTGTACTGAGGTTGTGCCTATTAGAATAAGAACGTGATAATGGGAGTTGGTAGGATGCCCAAGGGATGAAGAGTACAATTTATGTAGCATCTAAGCCAAGAATTATATATATTCATGGGGTTGCCTATCCACTATTTCTATTCAGCCTATAGGACTGGAGTCACTGCAGTAGAAGCTCCTGGTTCCTGGAACAAACTTGACTTTTACCAAAGTTAAAGCACAAGTCTTTGACCTTCTGGTGACATCAGTGGTAATTATGGAGTGGATGGTGTTCGTTCCCAAACCAATGCTTCTTCCCTGCGTGCCTGGTGCAGCCCCAGGTCCTCCTAAAGAAAATCCCTTTGCCTTGGGGAGACCTGGGCTGTGATTCTCACCCCTCATCCACAGGGAATGGGGTTCATAGCACCTTCTGGATTGACCCTGCAGGATTCTAACAGGCGCTGATGTTTGGGGAATTGTGTTTGAACTGCACAGTTGATTTACAAGAGCAATGTTTAGCGATGCTCTGAGTTTGCTCCATAAAAGTGGAGGTGAGCAGAGTGCCACACTGAAGGCAAAGGGAGAGAACAGTACAGGGAGCAAAGAAAATGTTTGCAACGCCAAACTGATGGCTGTGGAAACAATAGCTAACACAGGACTCCTGCATTGTTTTGTACAAGGATGCTTCAAGTTGCATCCCAGCTATGCAGGTTGCTTTCACAACATGCTTTTGTAATATGGAACACAAGCTGTGCTGTCACCAAAGCAGAGCTGGTGGAACTGGGCTGATCTGGGCCCCCAGTTCCCGTCTCCATTTTGGTATTTCACACTCAAGCAATAGGAAATCACATTCTCCATGTGAACTCTCATCTGTTGTCAGCCTTTCAGGCTCGATTCACTCTCCCTTTGCTACTCACCTCGTTTTATGACACCTCAAATGTCAGAAACTTCCTGATTTTCGCTGATAGGACTTGTGATTTCCTCACTCATCCATATCTGCCTCAGCTCTTTCCTTGTTCCAATATTTCTGAGAAGCCGACTCATTTCCTGAGCTTTCAAGAAGATCCTTTTCTTTTCCTTTTCACTTCTAATCTTCATTTCCTTTTTCTGTCTCTGACGATGCTCTTTCCACTCCCTCATTGAAGCTCTTCCTGCTACCCCAGCACTTTTCTCCACCTGCATGGGTAAAGCACAGCCGTTCTGATTTTTGCAAAGCACTCATCATAAAGTGAATATATTCAGTATGCCAGCACAGACACGGTTTTCAGATGTATGCTGCTGGCATCACCTATGGCTTCATGTGACAGATTGTATATGCTAAATGGTACTTCGCATTTCATCCCTTGCAGTGGAATTTATCCCTCTCTCCCTCCCCTGTGGGGTCACAGCTTCAGCCTCTCTCTTGCCCATCTTTCTCACCAAACACCAAGGCAACACATCCTTAATATTTCAGCAACATCTATTTCTGCTGTCGGCAATCTGATCTCGCTGCATTTTCCAAGGCTCCTCATGCCTCTTTCAGTGATCCTTTTTCACATTCCACACTGAGGAGGAAAAAAAAAAGGAGATAACTTTATTTGCCTGTTCTCTACGCTTTTGTGGCCCTAAAGCTGCTGCCATTCACTGCCCATCAGGAGCAAATTGCACACCTTGACCAACAGCAGGGTGTTTGCTTTGCTTTCATGGGATCACAGAATGGTTTGAGTTGGAGGGGCCCCTAAAGGCCATCAAATCCAACCCCTTGCAGTGCACAGGGACACCCACAGCTCCGTCAGTGCTCAGAGCTTCTCCAGCCTGACCTTGGGTGTCTGCAGGGATGCAGCACCACCACCTCTCATAGAATCATTAAGGCTGGAAAAGACCTCTGGGATCAAGTCCAACCACCAACCCAACCATTGGGTATCTCCAGGGATGGGCCACCACCACCTCTCTGTGCAACCTGTGCCAGTGCCTCATCACCCTCATGGTAAAAAGCTTTTTTGTTTCATCTAATCCAAATCTCCCTGAATCTCTTTGCATGATGTGGTCAGTGGCTCATGAGGATGAAGAGCTAGGTGTTAACCAATGCACTCCAGTAAGAGGTGAGTATTCCTGACATGGGCACCAAGATGGTGATGGATGGACAAGCTCCATCAGTAACAGATAAATCAAAACGTGTTAGGGATAAGTTACATAACACTGAGTGTGCACTTACTTATTTACATGCCTTCATTCAGCCATAAATTTGTATTCCTAAAGTGAGATGTCTTCTCATATTCGTGAATAAGACATGTGAGCTACTGCAGCCCTTCTCTGTGCATATGGCATCGGCGGTGCCCGCTGCAGTGCATCAGCATTCGGCATATCCATTAGCTGAATAAATCAACATAAAATCCCAACACAGACAACACGGGTCAAGACGTTTTTATTCCTGTTAGCAGATCAAAGTAAACACCAAGCATCCCATTAAGGATGCTTTAAACTTGCTTTAAACTGAACACATGCATTAAATCCCTCGCTGGTTTGTTTACAGCAAGGTTGTGGCACATCCTAAATCACATCCTCCTTCGGATACAAGCAGAGAGGCTTTACAGCTGGGTCAGTGCTCATTCTGCATCCCTTATCCCAGGGTGGGACCAGTTAGTGGCAGGAAAGCTGCTGGGCTGTATTTGGACACATTAGCTGGGCCCGAAGTCTGGGGATGCTGGGACAAGGAGCTTTCTGTTTCATCGTTTCAGTGTTCTGTCTTCACGCCTGGCCATGTGGATGACAGCAATAATGAGGGCATTTTTAAGGCTGGCTGGGACAGCTGAATCACGTTTGGAATAAGGGGAATGGAATGATCCTCCTTCTAAGCATGGGGAGGAGGAGAAGTGGCTGAGCCAGCCCAGGTCAGCCTGGGTGTGGGCTGAGAGCAAGGCGCGCACGTCCTGCAGAACAGCATTTCTCCAAAACCAGTACAACTTGCCAGGGGAAAAAGAGCAGACAAGTTCCTGAGAACTGGATAAAGACTCAGATTGTTCCAGTGCTTCGTCAGGGTTGATCTGAGCCTCTTGTGTTCCTTCGGTGGTTGGAGGGGAGCATTGAGCTCCTACACCCTGACGTGGGCTGGGTGTCCCCACCAGATGATGCTGCCCAGGGCCCATCCTACCCAGCCTTGAGCATCCCCAGGGATGGGGCACTCAGTGAGTGACAGGCTGGCTGTTGGACTAGATGATCTTAGAGGTCTTTTCCAACCTTAATGATTCTATGCTTTGGTGCTATCTTGGAGGGAGGTAGCCTGGCAGGACTCACACTCACCATATAGTGAGCTTGCAAGGGTGGCATTAAGAAGTAGTACTGGAAAAATTAGCTGTTTCCAGGTAAGTTCCAGGTGCCTGAATTTTGGTGTTCTATGCTCAAAACTGAGTTTGCACTTGATTCACTGTCTGCAACGTGTTGGAAGAGCAATGGGGCCGTTCCCAGCAGCAAGGAGCCCAAAACTGGTTTCCTTTCTCCAGCTCTTAATAGTTTATCATCCAGTGTTTTGCCTTTTTCCAGTAATTACGTGATCTGTCTGCAGCAGCCTTAGAGTTTGTGGAAAAGTCCAGGTTGGTCGCTATTAGAACTGTTGGGTTTTAGTGTTTAAAACAGCAGAAATGTGCATTTCCCAATTCCAGACAAACCTGGAACTGGAGAGGCAACCCATCATGGGGAGATAAGGCAGCTGGCCCAGAAACCACTCAGCCCTTTGGCTTTCCCCTTGAAGAGATGTGGAGAGCCATCCGCCAGGATCAGAGCCCAGCTTTCCACCTCTGGATAATCCTGGCTGCATCAAAACCAACAAGCAGAGCCTCAGATGTGTGGTGCTCCACAGCTAAGCTGCTTTTGTGCCCTCCCAGTGCCTTGGCACATTGCAGACAGGTGGCACTGAGTGGCAACAGCAGACATAAAGCATCCCCTAATCCATCTCCACCAGCATCAGAAATCGCTAAGAGCCACTTCACCATGAGCTGTGAGGGGAATTGTTAATTTTGCCTCTTTGCAGCCCAGGGTATTTTTGGCCAGCATGGCTCTATTATGATGCTAAGTAGTCTAAAAATGGCTTTTTTTTTTTTCCTTTTTTTCCTGCTTCCATCATTTTACATCAAATACAGCGTGTCATCTCTTTGCCAGCAGATCACAAATGGGGTATGAAGTCCTGATGGCAGGAGCAGAACTGCCTGCAGTTATCTGGGTGCCAAGGAGCATCCCTGGAGGTGTTCAAGGAACATGGAGATGTGGCACTGAGGGCACGGTGGAGATGAGTTAGGATTGGGCTTGGTGATCTTGGAGGTCTTTTCCAGCCTGAACGATTCTATAGTCTTATTTCTGGCAGTATCAATAGGGCTTTGGTTTACTCACTTCAAACTATTTGTTCATGTCTTTATTCTCCCATGGATATTTCCATCAGCCAAGGGGGAAATCCTATTTTTAGGTACTCTCGGGTGCAGCTGAGCTGCTAACAAAGTTGTTTGCAGGTGAACATTGCCTGGAGCTGACACTACTTGCTCACATTTCCATCACCCAGCCCACGAGTTGGGCCGGATCAATAGAGCAATTCATTCCACTTCGCACCATGCCTGCAAGCACTGCATGATGGCATCAGAAGGGTTAAGGCTGTGCTGCCTTGCTGTGGACCCCAGTGCTGTAAGGCACGTCCCAACACCCACATACATTTCTGCACAGCCACGGGGTTGTGCATCTTTGGGGAACATCAGGTTTCCTGTGTCTGAATCTCACGTAGGCAGCACAGAGACAACAAAGGACAGAGCGCATTTTCTCCTTTGGTTCCAATGCCTGCTTGGCTTCCTTGTGAGGGAGGTCACCCACCATGGAGATGAAAGCCAGAAGGATGGTTTTACCCATTCCTGTGCACACTCAGAGCAAGGATGCATTTGGGAATTCACCCTCTGGTGCACAGGTGTCCCAGCATTAAGCTCTCTGCATGGCCCTGCAAGAGCACCCGCAGCCCAGGAGATACTCAGACAGTCAGATCCAACAGGTGAAGCTGTTCAGAATGGGATGAGACAACCCACACCTCATTCAGTCCTCACTGCTTCAAACATCAATCCTTTCTTATTTCCCCTTGCTCCTTTCTTTGGACTCCTTCTATTCCCAATTTGTAAAATACTGGCATCGCTGACCTGCCTGTTGTTACAGCTAATGCTGCATCTTCTTGGGACTGCAAAGCCCAGAGCTCACATCTATTACTTTATCCTGGCTACCCAGCAATTTCAATCACACTTCTAACAGCAGTTTTCCTGAAATCTGCCCAGCCAAGTTAAGCTGGAAACCATAGGAATGTGCTTCAGCTTCTGCCTGGGAGATGGGCAGAAAAGGCTTTCCTATAAAGTCAATATGCATTAGTGCTGTAACCCAGACAGCACCTACTGAAGATCCAGAGCTGACCCCAATGTCCATGCAGCCCATCAGAAGATATGTTGCAGTCATCTTCATGGTCTTGAGGACCAGCTTCTTTAAGCTGTCTCTGGCACTGAGCATTTTGGCAGGCTGGATATCCCTGTGTCCACAGGAGATGCTATTACCAGAAATACATGCAGGTTATTATTAGTCATGGTCAGCCTGGGTTTTGGTGGATCCCTCCAGGATCGACTTCTAGTCACCATTTATTTTCATTAATGGTTTGGATGATATAACAGATGATGCCATGACAAACCTTGCAAGTGGTGGGGCAGAGCAGGCTGTAAGCAAGGCAGGGTTGTGCTTGAGTAGATCTTGGCTCATTGTACTTTACACAAGCTGAAATTCAGTATACTGGAGAGAAAAGCTTTCTCTTAGGAAGAACAAATCAATTCTGCAAATTGGAAATTGTGAACCTGGCACAAGCATGCACTGTGAGTGTTTGGGGTCGGTCGTGGATTGCAATAAAAAGCATGGCTCAGCAATGCAGCACGCTTGGTGGGGAAAAAAGCATGCACAGACTCTCTAGGAGGGTCTGCTGTGATAGAACAAGGGGAAATGGTTTCCAACTATAATAGAGAGGAGATTCACATTGGATATAAGAAAACATTTTTTACAAGTGCAGTGAGGCAGTGCACAGGCTGCACAGAGAGGTGGTGCAGGCACCCAAGGTCAGGGAATGGGGCTCTGATGGAGCTGTGGGTGTCCCTGCTCAGTGCAGGGTTGGACCTGATGGCCTTGAGGGTCCCTTCTGACTCCAACCATTCTGTGAGGCTATGATTCTCAGAGAGCACAGAAAGGTGTTGCTCAATGGTATTTCTCACTTCAAGGCCACGTTTAGGGGGGCAAATCTGGCTGTGCCCATGGGTGCAGTAGGGTCTCTAGATGGTACTGCTGTGAATACATCCCTGTTGCTCATGTCAGAAGGCCATCCAAGCACCCAGCTTGCAGCACAGCACTAAACATGCCTGTGCTGTTGGTATTTACAGCACGGTGTCTGGATAAATGCAGGTGTTTATATGCTTGCAATAAACTGAGATCTTTATCTGTGCAATTGTTCCTGGTCCCTGCTTAGCCAATGAAGAAAGGCTTGGCACTGTCAAGCCCTTAAATATTTTATTTAGAAGGTAAACCTGGTTCTCTTTGAATTTGTTCTGTCTGAGCTAAACAAAATCCTAAATTGCTTTGGAGTATTGGAGTTCTGCTGCCTCATGAAAAAAAAAGCATCTGTAAAGGAAGCCAGCTTGAGCTTTGCTTTCACAGAGCTAAGCCCTGACTTTCTTTCCCACTATAAAATGAGAACCAGCTTCTATTTATTAGTGATGAAATCGAAACTTCCTCCAAAATTCTGGATGGCCTGATTGGGTCAGCTATGTTTCTACTAAACATTGATTCAAGTAATCCAGGTTTTTCAAAACCAAATTGGAGTTCTTGCACTTTCCTGGGCATTCCAGTGGCATCACACAGGTATCAGGTAGAAACCAGCATGTGAGAGCAATTGGAATCAGATGGCCACCTGGGGAGGAAGAAAACAAACAAACACAAAACCCAAGGATAATCATACAGTCAGAAATCAAATGGAAGTCTACTGGAGCATCCCATCGCCAAGTTGCCTGTGAGTTATTTAAGAACTAACAGTGCTTCTGTTGGGTACCATCATTCCTCATTTTTGTTCCTTAGCCTCTGCTCATTGCAGTGAAGCACTTCTGAAGGGCGAGTGAAAAGATGCAGCCTTGGCTGTAAGCAGGAGCAATGGAGCAGAGAGGGAGAGCTTCACTTCCCTTGACTTGGGTGGAAGCTGGGGCTGTGGGTAAGCACCAAAGCGATGTGGTGTGAGAATGCATATGCTAACAGATCATAAAATGGCTTAGTTGGAAGGGAACTCAAAGATCACCCAGTTCCAACCTCTCTCCCATGGGCAGAGTTTGCCAATCACACATCAGGCACTAGATCAGGTCAACCAAGGGCACATCCAACCTGGTCTTGAACACTTCCAGGGATACTGAGCACACAGGCAGCACTGATATCCACTGCTGGGCTCCAGCCTGGGGTTTACAGACACTTTGGGGCTTTTTTAATGGGTTTTTGGGGATGTGGAGCTTAGGGACAGTGGTGGGTTTGGTAGTAGTAAATGGTAGCTGGACTTCATGGTCTTATGGGCCTTTTCCAATCTAATGATTCTATGGTGCTGATAGAGAATGGCTAAGGTCCACAGATTGAAAAATGGTTGCAAGGTTTTGTTACAGATTCCAAATATAATTTTATTATTATTATTATTATTATTATTATTATTATTATTGCTAACCTGCATTGCTGGCACATGAAAACACAAATTTCATGTAATGGGAAGAGAGCTACTGCTTCTCTAAGTTTAAGGTAACTTTTAATGCCTTTCCCAGTCTTAGGTCTCATCTTGTTAGGGCAGGAGTGACTGGGATTTTTTTTCTCCTTATTATTGGCAAAATTGTTCTTTGTTAGGTTTCCCCTGGAATAAGACAGTGTCTGATTCTGTAACAGATTCCTTTTCAATGAACTACTGACAAAGATCCTTGTGACTGCTTTCTTTTGAATACATTCTTGGCAGAGCTCTGGGTAATGAGATTTCCATTGAACAAGCTGTTAGCAGAGCAGCTTTAACTCAATTCTGAGTCCAAGGCAAGCTCTGGCTATCAGAGAGTCTCCAATTGGTCTACAGCAGTGACATGGGGAAAGGAGCCTTGGATCTGTCCTTGCTGTGGCTATAAAATGGGTGTACCAGTGCTTATCCTTGTAGAATCTATGCTGAAGTGCATGTAAAATCCCCAAAAAGTCATCAAAGTTGAGGACAAACATTTCTGCCCCTATGAATTCAAACAATGGCTCCAGGATTACTCTTCAGCAGGTTAGATGTGCTGATCCTGACCGTGATATTTTCAGGTCACATCTCTACGTCACAGCTTTAAAACTCCTCTTCTTCCTGCCTGTGCTTCTGGAGATTCTGCACCTCGTTCCTTCATTTGTGTCATGCTGGGAGCAAATGTCCAGGCACTGGGAATGACACATTCTTCCTTCTGCTCCCAATGGTCGTGTGTCTGTAATTTCAGTCTTCCATCCCAGTTTGGGATTATGAGTGGCAGGCATTCATGCTCCAAACCTTTACAGTGGGATTAAGTGGGTAAAGACAAGAAAAAGATGATTCGTGCTCCCTTTATGGGGAAGGATGGATGCATAACTGAGCAGATACATGTACTGCTTGATGAAGAAGGAACTGTTTTAAAACTCTGTGAAGCATCCTTATTGGAAACACAACTTGAGTGTAAGGTGTGAGAAGAGAAAAGATGGCCAGGGGTCACCAGATAACAAATATCACCCCTCCGGATGCTGAAAGCTGTGGCTCTTGGGGAAGTGTTGGTTGCAGGATAGCATGGCTAGCAGCCAAAGCAGCCTTTGCATTTTCAAATACTTCCTAATTAATTTCTGGCTATTAATCCGTTTTCCCGAGTAGAAGTTCTGCTACAAAGTGAGAAATGAACGTGAGCACCTCGAGGCAGAGGCATGAGGTCAGTTAGATATCAAATCAGGTGTGCACAGCCCAGTTGATGTGGGGTTGTGGCTGAGTCATAGGGCAGGCTCTGTTTTTTGTTGTGTGTTTGGGTTTTTAATTGATCCTGGAGCTGTATGAGCTGCCATATTATCCAGCGTGCTTTCACCCAGATAAAACTCAGTCTTGAGGACGGGACAGGAGGTGATGGCCTCAAGTTGCACCAGGGAAGGCACAGGTTGGACAGTAGGGAGAATTTCATCTCAGAAAGAGCAGTGATGCATTGAGAGAGGGAGAGGTGGTGGGGTCACCATCCCTGCAGGTGTCCAATGTGGAGATGTGGCACTGAGGGACGTGGGCAGCGGGCACGGCGGGGTGGGTTGATGGTTGGACACAGTGATCTTAGGATCCTCTCTCCTCTAAGATCTTGGAGGATCGGATGGACTCTTGATGGATCCAACGCCATCTTGGATGATCTTAGAGCTCATTTCCAACCTGAACTATTCTAAGATTCTATCTGTGGGGATGGGGTGACCTCCCTGTTCCTGGGAGCCTGTACCATGCAGTGCCTGAACCCCAACATAACTGCAGGTTCCTCTGTCCTTTGTGAGCACACCAAGTCTTCACCACTGAGATGTTACTAATTCCCTTGATCTGCTGGGCTCTGTGCACTCCTTTGGACTGCAAATTATTCAGTGCTGGGGCTGTTGTCTCTGTTTTATTCACAATATGCAGTGGGAACAGGGTCTCAGAGGTGCTCCCTAGGCACCACCCTCATAAACGTGATTAATGGCTGACGTTGCAGTGTGACTTCCCTTTAATTTGTGGGTGAACACAGTGCTTAGGAAGGAGGCATCGACTTTCCCATCCTCTGTTCTTATCTGTGCTACTATATGCAATAAATAAACCAACTAATAAATAAAGCCCACACTTTTGGAGAACCTGAGGGAGAGTGCAATTTTCTCTAAACACCTTATTTTCCACCAGGACAATTGTACCTCTTTTCTAATATGCAGCTGTGACACTGTAATGATTTGTAAAGCACTGCTCTGGGTGCCCTCCTGTCTGCTTGAAAGCAGTCACCATACCAAACCCTTCCTCTTAATTCTTCCCTGGTCTCATCTGCTGACAGCATCACGATTTTACCTGGCAGGAGAGCCTCACAGCACCTTAACATGTGGTTCAGACAGCTGCAACCCATTAGCGATTGTCCAAGAGCTGAGCTCTGCCTCTTGGGGAAGCTGATCATAGAATCACCATAGAATGGCTTAGGTTGGAGGGGACCTTGGAGATCACTGAGCTACAACACCCTGCTATGAGCTGGTTGCCCCCAGTAGATCAGGCTGCCCAGAGTCCTGTCCAACCCAACCTTGAATGCCTCCAGAAATGGAGTTCCTATGGCTAATCCCCAACCCCATCCATCTGGTCAGTCATATTTCTCATGGGAGACTCCTGGGCTTTTTCCTTTGGCTGAAAGCATGGATGGAATTTAAAGCAGGAAGGATGCCATAAGGAATCTTGTTATTTCTCACCTTGATTGGGTAACACACGTCATGTCAAAAGGAGAGGATGCATTGCTGGTAGTTGAGACAAGCTGTGTGGACTGAGAAACCCACACAGAGATTCCTGTGCTCACCTGAATTCAAAAAGTACACAAAAAAGAGCAGAGGAACTAAATCAAAAATAGCAACATAAGGGAGAGGGATTTGTAGATCTTTAGTTCAGAAAGTGAGCATTAAAACTGAGAAGTTCTGGACAAACCTGCAGTAGCTTTGCAGAATAGGTCGTGGATCTGATGATCCTGTATTTTAGAGAGTCCTCCAGTGGGGTCAGCAAGGAAATCACAATTAATAACAGAATTTGGCTGGCCCCAAATTCCAAATCTGTCTACCTAGGAGGTAATGGATGGGCCCACTTCCCAATAAGTTTGGATGGTTTGATCATACTGTGGTAATCTCACTTTGTCTTGCAGTCCTCAAATTTCCCTCCCTCAAATTTGCATAACAAATCCTATTGATTTCCAGCTGAAGTGCAAAAATCGTTGTTCCCAAGCACATTGGATCCTATAGCATAAGAACAGTTGTAAAGAAACTTTTTAGGTCGTGAATTCATAATAACCTTTAATAATCCATGTAATTAGTATGACTGAACAGCCTCTCAGTGTTTGTTGACTTGGTGCACCACCAGAGATTCAATCCAATGGGGCAAAACAAAGCTCAAAATATGTCCCTAAGTATTAATTTCTCATCCCTGGTGTTGTTACTGTTCTCCAAGGCAAATAATTTGGCCAATTACATGTTTTTAGACACATGCTGCTCTCACACATAAAGCTCATGTGAAAACTGCTGATTACAACTAAAGAAGGTCTTTTATCTGGAAAATCCCCCTATTTCAGGCACTCTTAAAATGCCATTAACACCACAGCCTGACTTTGTGCTATTTGGGTGCAGCAGGGTAATTCCTGACTGCCAGCACATGCTGGCAATTTCTTCTCGGTTTGAGGTTAACTTTCAGCATCTTTTCATCCAATGCAGCGTGACTTTCCTCTCCGAGCAGCAAGAGATGATTTTCTGGGTGCCATGCTAAGCCTTGGCAAGATCTGGGGTAGAAATCCCATGGACTGAATACTCTACTTGATAGCCCAAGCACCCCTGCTCTTGCCACCTGTAGGCTGGGGGCTCTCCAGTTATCCATCCTCCAACTATTTCCACTCTGCAGTAATAAGTGTCTTGGATATCAATGAATGTTAAAGAGTAATATTAAAGATGATCTCCCCTGTGGTTGAAAAATGTGATTTGTGCAATTATTTGGTCTGACACTTAGGGAAGCAGTGATGCAGACTGATCCATCCATGTGCCTTGGGTGTCTTTGCTGTTGCATGTTTAGAACTAAGCCTTGGTAAAGTTGACATTTGGACTCAGCAGTCTTGGAGGTCTTTTCCAGCCTAGATGATTCTATGATCCTGTTCTGTATGCCTTTTTTTGCCTTTGAAAAACCCTATTCCAATCTCTTCTTGGCTTTGGCACAGGGAGGTGGTGGGGTCACCATCCTGGAGGTGTTCAACACGGAGATGTGGCACTGAGGGATGCAGTCAGTGGGCATCATGGGGTGGGTTGGGGTTGGACTTGGTGGTCTTAGAGGTCTTTTCCAACCTTAGTGATTCCATGATTCTGTCTGCTGGGTGGACGAGCAGGGTGGCACATCAGAAAGCAGGGATCAATGCACTGCACAAGTGCCTGAGGATCAACCTTTCCCTTTGTGTGTTTGTACATACAGATTAGGTGTCTTACAATAAATCAATGTACGCAATTTGGGCCGAGCTGCCAGAGGTTTCTCCAGACTGCAGGAATAAATCAGAGGTTTTATCGCTCTTTCATCAGTAGACAGCACAAGTTATTGATTAGACAGCAAAAAGTCCAGGGCAGCTTTTGATTATCACTCCTTAAGCCTCTCTGAGCAGAATTTCGGCTGCCAGGGGCACTCGAGTTCCCCTTCCCTTATCAACATCTGCAGGACCGGGGTGTTTTATCCTAACTATGAAATAGCTCAGCCCCAGATGCGACATTACTCTCAGTCTGCCCGATCTCGAGCAGAATGTAATTATTGGAAATTAACAACTTTGGAAGCGCCTCGGCGAACGGCATCAGCTTGGAATTCATCACCATTTTAATTGGATGGGAGACGAGGACGCTGCTCACCGCAGGGCTCCCACCCACGTGTGGAGGCTGCTGCAGGGTGCCCGAAGGAAATGAGCCGTGCTGCCTAGTAAAAGCCTATTTAAGTGATCAGCCATAGACCAGCTCAGAGTATTAGGCAGCAAAACAGGTTTTCTAGAAAATGAGATTGCCCCTGGCACTGGTAAATCCATTTGGAGCGTCAGGTGGATGTGGTGATGTTTGGGAGGTAACGGCTATTTTTCTTCCTTAATAATTTATATAAAGAGAGGCTATAAATTAAGTAGTTCTGAACCACAGGAGCTGAGCTGGCTCTCATCGTCATCCTGTCCAAAATCACAGAATCACAGAATGGCCTGAGTTGGGAGGGACCTGAAGGGTCATGGATCTCCAACCCCCCTGCCACATGCAGGGCCACCAACCTCCCCATTTAATACCAGACCAGGCTGCCCAGGGCCCCATCCAACCTGGCCTTGAACACCTCCAGTACCTGGTGCAGTCTAGCTGGTTTGCTCATCTCAGCTCCTGTGAGAGAAAAGTTAGGTGTGATTTCAGAAATAACACAGATATCCTGAAATAACCCAGTGCCTTGCTTGGGATGTGGTTGTGACCGTGGGCTGGGGAAGGGACTGGCTCCACTCCACCAACAACCTTGTGTTCTATGAGGCTGCACCTCAGTGCTGTGCTCAGCGTTGGGCCCCTTTATATGGGAAAGACACTGGGAGTGTGTCCAGAGACGGGCAATGGAGCTGTGAGAGGTCTAGAGCACTGTCTGATGGGGAGCAGCTGAGGGAATGGGGATGGGTCAGAAGAGGAGCCTCAGGGGAGACCTTATTGTCCTCTGTAGTGACCTGAAAGGAGGTTGTGGGGAGTGGGCTCAGCCTCTGCTCCAGGTAACAGAGATAAGACCAGAGGTGATGGCCTCAAGTTGCACCAGGCGAGGTTTGTGTTGGATAGTAGGGAAAATTCCTTCTCAGAAAGAGTGGTGATGCACTGACAGCTTGAGCTGTGTGCAGGACGGGGCTAAGGCTCTCAGGATGCTCCAGCAATGTCAATGATGAATGCAGGCTGGTGAGAAAAAGCTGTTTTCTCTGAATGAAGCAAGAAGATCTGTGCAACGCATGGGTTTGGTAAATTAAGAGTTACACATGCTGCACCCACCCACCCATCCCCCTTTGCATATGTTCCTGCTTTCCCCAGTACTTATTAAAAAAAAGAAAACCAACACATGAATTGTCTCGCTGGGTGTCTGCAAGCAAAACCGTTCTGGATCTCATTGCCTTGTTTGCTGCATCACAAACAGGAGAAATCTGATGGGTTGTGACTGTTGTAGGATCATAGTGTGGTTGGAGCTGGAAGGGAACCTAAAGGCCATCAGGTCCAACCCTGCACTGAGCAAGGACACCCACAGCTCCATCAGTGCTCACAGCCCCATCCCCTGACCTTGGGTGCCTGCACCTCTCTCTGCAGTCTATGCAGTGCCTCACTGCCCTCATCGTAAAAAAACTTCTTCCTTCTATCCAGTCTTTGTGCCATACAAAGTGTAATAAAAGCAGGGAGAAATATTTAATGGATCCAGACGAGAGGCAGGTCCCATCTCTCTTAATCTAACTAAACAAAGCAGCAGATAAGGCTTTCGCAGAGCAGGAATTTCAATTACTAGCAGGAAATTTTCAAATTAAGGCGGAGGATGTTAACAATGGAAACCATTTCCTTATGTTTTGTGTTCTGCAGTGTGGTGAGGTGGGATTTAGGAGCAATTGAAAGGACAAGCAGCTCCAGTTCATGCCAGTGCTGTTTGCAGTAGGCAGCACTCCACTACTGCTGCCATGTACCTTGATCCAACGCCTTGCATTGTGTGTGAAGGAGTGATTGCTCCCTGCTTGGCTGTCAGTGAGATTTTAAAATAATGATTCTAAAAGGCTGCAGGAGTAAAGCATCGCTCTGTGGGAGGAGGTCCTACAACTCTGCTCTGTAGGGACTGGAGACGGGGTGATGGTGGTGATGGGGTTATGAAGGCAATGCTGGGATTACGAGGTGCCACTTCCAAAGGCTCTGCAGCTCCTCCAGCTTCTGTATCTTGTCCAGTTTGATCTTTCCAGAGATTTAAAAAACAAAGGCAGATGTTAGAAGCCACTATGGTGCCCACCTCTTGTCATTGCTTCCAGATCAGCTGCAGATCCTACAAAGCCTCTGTGTATGCTCAGTCTCTAGCTAAGCACAACCAGGGAGCTCTAACAGTAAGTTCTTGGTCAGAAACAACTTTAATATAAGCTAAAATACGCCTCAAATATCCTTTTTTTTTTTTTTTTCAGGACTTTAAATTAAACATAACCTATCATTTCCAAATAATAACAAAATCAACATTTAAGTTGATAGAATCATAGAATCGTGCAATGGCTTGGGTTGAAAGGGACCTCAGAGATCATAGACCCATAGGATGGTTGCGTTAGGAGGGACCTCAAAGATTTCCAACCCTCTGCTTCAGGCAGGATTACCAACCTCTAAATCAGGCCCCAGATGGTGCCTGGGGTGCCCAGAGCCCCATCCAGCCTGGCTGGATGAAATACTATTAGTTGAATGGAAGTTGAGCGTTGGGCCAGATAACATCCACAGATCTCTTCCAACCTCAAACACCCCGTGGTTCTGTATTACATCAAAGCTACAATGCCAGAACGCTTGAGGATCGTGGATTATCCGATCCAAAAGCACAGAATAGGCTGTGCTCTCCTCCTCAGGTCCCTCTCGTTGGATTTTCAGAGCTACAAAGCAGGAGGATGGGAGCAGAAGGAATCTCCCCTCCCCCCCCCATTTTATTGCCAGCCCCATTGCCATCAGCAGGATGTCATTTTCAGGTATAATGCGTTTGCATAAAGCCCAGGCAGAGAAAGATCACAGCCAAATTTAATAAAGCTCCTGTATTGTTGTATTTATTTCCTATTGTGGTGTTATCACCTCTTATTAGGCAGTGGCTATGCCCTGGCTGCCTTCAATCTCTTTCCATCATGCTGCCACATTGGTAATCAATTTTTTTAAGCATAGCTCTTTTTCCGGGATAGAATTATTTGGATTTTTTTTTTTTTATTTTTATTAAATAAATGTGCATTTGTGTAGAATGGAAACTTTGCTCCTTATCAGGATCATCTGTCTTGGTGAAATGACTCGTAACAGCTGTTCGATGAAGAAAATCTGATAGAAACACTTGGAATGGATACAAACATAAACATTAGTCACCATGGGAACAAAAGTTGCTGTGAGATGGCTTCAAAAGATGGGTTTCCTGTAAGTTCCTCATCCCAACTAAATATTCTTAGGGGATTTTGCCAGCCACTTCATTTAAATCAGTCTGTGACAGCCTCCACTCGCATGCATACAAATGGCTCTGCAGCAGCACATCCAAATTTTGGTACCATGCAGCTCCACGATGAGAATCAATGGGGTTATTGACTGATTGCAGCTCCTGGGGCTGGGGAGGGACAAAATAGGAGTGTGAAATAGCAAAGGACGAGGCTGAGTCTTGGTGCTCCCAATCCTGCTGTGTGCATTAAAATAACTCATCACCAAAGGGCGATGCTTTGCCAGAAGGGCTGCAATTAAAACCCAGTTCCTCGGCTGAGCTTCACCTTTAGATGAGCCTTGGAAAACAACAGGAAGAAATGCAGTTGCTGGGCTGGGATTGGTGACTTGCAGAGAGGAGCTGGGAAAGACCCGGTGTGCAAAGTTGGCCGATGTACAGAGAGCATGGAGACGTGTGCTGGGAATGCCTGAGGCCTTCCTGCAAGAGAGATGCTCCTCTGGTGGCTCTGAGGCCTTTGCTCTCTTTTTGTGCAGGATTTTAAAGACAAATCCATCGTCACCATAGCAACCACCAGCTCCATCCATGGTGCACGTGGGGATCTGGTGCTTTTATATTGGAGCGCAGGGCTCAGCAATGGGAGAGGCACTGAGCTTTGGGGTACAATAAAGGTATGGGTGTCCATATGGACCCAACGGGGAGCTCAGATGGGCACATTCTGCTGCGAATGCCAAATCCCTGCCTGCCAGCTACCAAGGTGCTAAGAAAACAAAGTGGGAAATTCAGGTTGGACATAGAGAAAGGCAAACCTAAAAGCTGTTTTTTGTGTGTGTGTTTTTTTGTGATGTGCAAAAAAAACCAGTATTTATTTTTTCATAGGCACATTAAGGTTCAGTTTTTCTCCCTTGCTATCTTCTTGATTGCTTTGTCACCCATTAACTTCACCTGAAACCCCTCCCCACTCATTCACTTCACCTCCCCATGCACTTCATGGACATTTCTCGATCCCCCGCCCCATTTGGTGGCACAGACAGACCCCAGAAGCTGGTTGCATGGTGTTGAACCTGGCTTGGTGCAAAGCCCTATGGATGCAGATTGGCCGCATCCCCAAATGCACAGATCTGGCTCTTCGTCTGCCAGAGAGGCTGCCGAGGGCTGAAGGAGCCAAGGGTGGCACATGATGTGAATTTATTTGCAGCTCCAAACAATCCTGCAGTCATTCTGCCTGGGAAACGTGCGTCCCTCTTAATGCTCCTTTATGTGGGTTTTGTGTCACAGTTGTTCGTTTATTTTGCAGAAGTGAGGAATAAGAGGCAGAAAAATGCAATTTCATTTTTATTTGTTCTGTTTTATTTCTAATTTTCTTCTCGTTTATTTCAATTTTCGGATTCGTTTTTCCCTTCTTTCAATCATTGGGTTGGCTGAACCCATCATGGGTTGAGAAACACCAACTCCCAAAGCCATCCCCAAGAGCAACCCCACACAACAGAGCTCCTTCTTCCAACCCTTCCATGCCAAAAGGGCCCACATTTGGGCACTCACTTGGAAGCCTCTGCTCCATCCTCAAAGTCCTCATCCTCTCCAGATCCATCCTCAAAGTTCCCCTTTTTGCTCTGGAAATGCAGAGCTGTTTGGGTTTTGAAAAAGGTGCCTTATTTCAACTTTACTCGCCAGAAACGGTGCTGGTACATGGAGTAATTACATAATAAATTCGTTAGAGGAATATAAAGCCGTAAAGGTAGTGGTAATGGTTTGCAATTTAATAGCTGAATTGTAAATGAATTTTCCTATTGCAGATTTAATGCAGCGGGCTGCTACAATTAAGGGAACATTCTTTGGGGTGCCTTTAATTTTTTGTTGTGGAGTTGGGTGTCATTAACTCCCTCATTTACGGATGCTGCAGTGTTAACCACTTCAAGCCTTCAGACAGCTTCAGCATCCTCTGCACACAACAGAACACTGTCCCAGGGCAGAATTTTCATTCAATCACAGAATTATTGGCTCATTAAGGTTGGAAAATACCTCCAAGATCATCCAACCACACACCTACCACCAATATTGCCCACTAAACCGTGGCCCTAAGCACCACATCTCCACATTGAACACCTCCAGGGATGGTGACTCCACCACCTCCCTGTGCAGCTTATTCAAGTGCCCAGCCACTCTTTTGGAGAAGTTTTCCCTTATATCCAACCCACTTGGCACAAATTTTGTTATAGGAGCTGCAATGCTGGAGCTGCACTGTGAGCATCCAGGTTCCTCTTGGGTTTTCTCATTGGATTCCTCTCTGCTTCTCCCATTTGCAGCATCGTTTGGGTACCAGCACCACCCCCGTTGCCTCTGCTCAAAGGAAACTCTGTGTAATGCTGAATCTCACCCACCTGTAGGCATCTTTGGGGTGATCAAAATTACAGGTAATTACTGATGGCTCTAATGAGGCCGGCAGTAACACCCCCTATTTCGATGGAGGAGCAGGCAACTGTTGCACCCGCGGCGTGTTGGGAATGTAAATTAACACAAGCCACATGAATGTGATGATAATTAACGAGAGGGTCATATGGAAGGGATGGGAAAGCCAACGGGGACTGGCACTGCTCCAAGGGATGGCGATGAGCTCCCTCCCCCCGGCGTGAATCTGCACAGAGAAACACACGAGATCGGTGCACGGGAAATGCAGTTCCTCCTCTCAAGTGCATCCTTATTACTGTAACCTTAGCTGCAAATTCAGCTTTCTTGTCGTTCACCAGCCCTTAACAGTTGGCAATTCACGGGTGCGATGTTAAGAGCCCACCCCGCTTCCAGCAGGGATTTGACCTTGCACTTATTTCTCCATAATCATAAAAAATTTGCTCGCTCGTTGCATTCCAGACCAAAGCAGGCGATAGAAGGAAATGATTTAGTTAAGATCAGTCTTGAAGCATTCTCTCGGCGTGCTTCCTCGCTCTGTGGGAGCACTGGGTGTGCAGTGATCCTGTTAGCAGATGGGGGCATGGCTGGTGTCAGGATGTGGCAGTTGTTACGGCAACAGTTTGTCTTTGCACAGGATGGAAATCCCCCCCCTAAACAACATTTATTTGATGCTTTGCAAAAGAACTGTCTGCAAAGTCAAGCAGAGGCAGCTTTGCTACCAAAACTTTGGGAGACTGATTGTAGGGTGCTATGTGACAGAGCCAAAAAAGCGTCCTGCCCTGCAGAAAGTGCTGCTTGTTTCGGCCAGTAATAATTAAAAGTGAGGCTTTGGTGCCTTTGGATCTCTGCTCCTTTGCCAGGAATCTGCTGGGGGAGGCAGTGCCGCTGTGGGTGTCGCTTTCTGAAGCTTTCATGGATGCAAATTGGGGAATGGAAAATAGAGGAATCCATTGTACGCCCCACACAGCCTGCGAGCATGGGAATCTGAGCTCCTGGCTGAGAGCTGGAGCTGCAACCATGGGATTTAAGACAGCAAAAAAGCTTTGGTGAGGATGCTCCCAACTGATTCCAGCTCCAGCTCCAACCTCCTTTACGAACACCCCACAGGATGTTATAGAATCACAGAATCATTAAGCTGGAAAAGACCTCTAAGAGCATGCAGTCCAACCCCACCCCATCCCCACCATACCCACTGGCCACATCCCTCGGTGCCACATCCACCCCTTTTTCTCTCCAGATCACAACTTTCTCAATCTTCCTTGGGATCTCGCAGGAATGCACGGATGCCTCCACTCCAACGTTTGTTCCTGAGCCCAAAATTCACAGCTGCCACTCACGGGGATGGCAGAGCATGGCTGGACCCATCACACGTCACCTCGCAGTGTTTGTGCAGCACCCAGCACGGCCCCGTTATCTCCCGAGTGCTCCCACAATATAAATATTTAAGTATAATAAACAATTATGATCAAGTTTCTTGGGTGACTGCACACAGCAAGTGAATTTAAAATTCATTTCCCTCGGGTATTCAAGCTTCAAATTCACTTTCTGTGCATGTTTGTGCTAATAAAACTCCACCACGCAGGAAGGGAACACAAGAGAGATGCAAATAGGACAAGGGCACATTTGCTTAAGAGTTCTAATGAATATTCACTGAGTTTTTATTATTTTTAAGTATTCATCCCCATTTTCTTTAAAAAAAATGGTGTTAACTTCTCTCTCCAGGCTCGGTGGAGTGTGCATTGTGGAGGTGTAATCTATGTTTCCTTGCACTGATGGAACCCAAACAAGCCATCGCCATCCCAGTGTAAATCTGTATTCCAACATACCTCCGCATTTGAGGATTAGCTCTCAAGCAAGCTTAAGGAAGGCTTAATTAGGGTCTATTTCTGCTCTGCACTCCCTCCTTCCTTCCCACTCTTTGCAGCTGCAGAGTTTTTCCCCTCTGATTTTCCTTGCCCATCTCCCACCCAATGCTACCCTTAATTGACGACGCAGAGCTTCCCCATCACACAGAGCGTTTGGGGTTGGGGTCACCACATCTCCTTTTTCCCCAGGCAGAGGTAGCACTGTTTTGACATCTTCTTTCGATTTTCCTCCCAGAGCTGAAAGAGATGCAAATTAGCAATAATGAATATTTTCATTAAAAGTATCTAGACATTATATCTGAGAATGGGATAATGATGCTGTTGCTTTCTATAAAATATTCTGAAGCAGACCCATGCCATTTTATTATTTTTTTTTTCTCTTGGAAAAGATAATATTTAGTTTTTAAAAAAATGTAATTTAATGTCAGTGAAATTAGGCTAATTGCTAATTATGTAACTGCAAATGAGGCAGATCTTAATCTCGAGGCACAGAGACTGGACTGCTGCGGATGACGAACCTCCAGTTTAAGTGGAGCACCACCAGAAAGTGAGAAAAGTGATGAAAATTGGCCATCCCCAATGCTCATCCTGGCAGTGGGTGTGAGGCATGGGGCAGAGCCCCTCGTGTTTCACATCTGGCCCAATATTCTGTATTTCACGCTCTTTAGGTCACACCTCACCTCTTGGGCTTGAAGCTGGGCTCAACGTCCAACACAAATTCATCTTTGATGGGTTGATTGTTAGGCTGGATGATGGCAGTGGTCTCTTCCAGCCTTTATGGTTCAGTGATTCCGTCACACGGATCCATGGGTGTAGTGGGGATGGGTCAGATGTTGGATGTGAGGGATCTTGGAAGGCTTTTCCAACCTTAATGGCTCTGTGATTCTAAGACTGGGCACAGTGGAGAGGGGCTGATGGTTGTGCTAGATGAATTTCATGGTTCTTTCCAACCTTCATGATTCTATACCTTAGGCTTCTCAATGGGAGAGGTTTTATTTTTCCACTTGCACCAGAACAAAGGGTTTTATGGGCATCACCTCCTTAAAGCCCTTCTACCATCAGTATCAATCCTTTTCTCCAGCTCCATTTTAGCACATCCAAACTTCCCAACTCCGGGCATCTTTCAGTCCTCTTGGAGACAGCCAGCCACAGGCTGACTTAGGGTTGGAATTCTTCAAAGGCTGCTAATCGCCTCAGCATTGATTTTATACTAAGATACTTTATCACGCTTCCAGTTGTGGATGATGATTATATTTTTTTAATGTAATCCATGTCAGAAGTTAAACCGACTTCATTAAAAGAGGCATGCACCCTGTGCCCCCATGGCTGGCAGCGACACTGGGGTACATCAACCACCATTGGATTTCAGTAACATCAGCCCGAACACGTGATGGTGCAATACCCAAACATGGTGGTTTGGGTTTATTTTTCTAGCACTGCACTAAAGCAAAAAAAATCTGCTGAGGCAGTTGGAGCCGAGACAGCACTGGGAGCTGTGCTCCCACACCATGGCTTTGCATTCCCTGCTCTTTAACCTCTGGCTCGTTAATATCAGAGCGCTACAAAAACTACCCATCATGCGAGGGCGAGCACAGAGCTGCATGTGAATCTCACTGCAGTTTCCTACCCAAGAGATGGAAGGATTGTTCCTGATTCAGCTCGAGAGGCGAGCAGGGATTCCTGGCTCAGCTCCAGCCCATGGTTCATCGTTTCCTACCTAACCCAGAACTAAGGGACCTGCCAATTATCAGGTACACAGCTACAGAATCCCTCTGTCCAACCCAACAACTTGCTGTTTTCACACAGTAGGCGACTGGTGGTGATGGGCTGATGGTTGGACTTGGTGATCTTGGTGCTCCCTTCCAACCTTAACGATTCTATGGTTCCATGGCATGGTTAGTGGGCACGGTGGGGAAGGGCTGATGGTTGGACTTGGTGATCTTGGTGCTTTTTTCCAACCTTACTGATTCTATTGTTCTATGACTGCAGCCCATCCGAGTTAAGAAGATGGACACTAGTGCAACCTCAAATACATTAGAATGGTGATTGCGTGCTTAACCCTTACAGTGAGCCTATAGATCAAGTGATGTTTATGCATCTGTGCATTGCTCAGTGCTGAAACATTGCCCAGGTATGGGTGCAGGGCTTTGCTCCTGCCTCCTGCCCAGCACACCACGCAGGGCTAGCCTGCTACCTGCCATCTGCAAGCATCAAGGGGGTCATGAAGACTCAAAGGCAGCTGAATTTTCCCCTGCTAATGTCAGATCCTGCTAGGAATTGACTTCACAGGACAAAGAAGCTGTCAGAGGAATGCTGCTGCTGTATTAATGATAGGGTGCATTGACCCACCCTGTGTGTCATCCTCGTTGCCAAAGGAAACACAGAGGCAACCCATAATCACCTTTCCTGCATCCGTCCCACTAACACCTAATTTAAGTATATATTTGTCTGCTGATTGATCACAGCATTTTTTTTTCCTGGCAATTATTTCCTGCTATCGAAGGGCTTCAGAACCTCCCTCTTCATTTAAGCTTTTATCTGATCCTCACAACAGTGTCTGAGCAGATGCAAATTGGGTCTGCAGAGCAGATGTCTCAGTGGACTTCCCATTCTGCTTTCCCAAGAGCTGGTTCCATGCTGTAGGACTCAATCTCCCAAATCACCCCATGCTTACACAAAAGCCAAGCACGCTTCTCCCCTCTCATTTGTGACTGAGAAGGAAGAAGAAATGACATTCCACGTGGACTTGGCTTGGCGTGCATTCTCTCTTCTCTCTTCCGTGATGGAAAGGTGCTTTGGGAAGACAAGAGGTTCTACCAAATGTTAGGGAGGTGTTAAAAGAACGTGAAGATGTGGCACTGGGGGCCATGGCTAATGGGCATGATGGGGGTGGGCTTGGACTGGATGATCCATAGGTACTGTGTGATAGAGGAGGTTCCTCGATGGGGAGAGGACCCATAAAAGCTGAAGCATGGGCAGGATGCAGACACTTTGGATTGCTGTAATTCATTAAGGAAGTGTTGGGTTTAACAGAGCTGCAGAAAGGCTGGTGCCATCGATGCGCTCAGCTGTGAAATATGCTATGGAAGCCATTTGTTTGCCAGGGGCCTAGAAATCTGCTTCCTATTATCCTAACACAGCTTTACTGGAGGCAAATCCCCTCACGGTTTTCTCAGCTCCCCCTTCCCAATGGGATTCCTGCAGCTTTGCACTGGGATAACTGGGATGTGTCAATGCAGGGCTTCAGATCTCAGCTTGGTTTCGCTGCCTTAAGCTGAGGTGATGCAATTCCCCCAGCCAAGACACTTTACGACTCTGGTTTTGGGGACCCCAAACAGCTCACTGAGACACACAGAACCCAGTCTTACTGCACTATCACAGGGGAGATGGTGACATGGCTCAGTGGCCATGGTGGTGACGGTTGGTCTAAACGATCTTAGCAGCCTTCTCCAACTGGGAACAACTGTGGTAACGATTCAGGGATTCTTACTGCAAGCAGAGATACGTTGAGCAGATGAGAAAATAATGTAAAGGCCATTTTGTGTCTGGTGGATGCGACACACAAGCAGATAAAGAGCCATCAGCAGAATTTACATGAGCCCATACAATCTCAGAGGTCATCATTCTGGAGGACGACACGTAGAAATTCATTTTTATTAAATTCTGGCTGATTGTTTAATTGGAAGAGAAACGATTTAATTGAATCATGCCAAAGGGCCGTATTAGATTACGGTCGTTCCTAACACAAAAGGCTTCCCCCGTTTAGTTAGACCAATTCCTTTGCATACTCTATCTATTAAACTTACAAAGTGGTAATCTGAAGGGTTTGGAAGGCCTGAATGTGCTACCCAACCCTCTTCCATCTCCCACACTGCTCATCTTCCCTTTGCTCAACAACTTGATGAGGCAATGGCACAGGTTGACAGAGAGATGGTGCAGACACCCAAGGCCAGGGAATGGGGCTCTGATAGAGCTGTGGGTGTCCCTGCACTGAGCTGGAGCTGATGATCTTTAGGGACCCTTCCAGCACCAACCATCCCACGGCTCTAACTTGCTGCAACGAAAGCAAGCAGGATGGGCAGCATCCTCAAGCCTTCCTCCATCCCTATTCATGCCATCCACATATTCTTGAGAAGCAGCCTGCTGGAATGTGATGCTCTTACAGGATGCTGGCCAAAACCGATGGGTTTTTCAGCCTTTCAAGGGAACCCTTGCAGAAAGATGCTCCCATTTTCCATGGGGCTGCAGGCACCACTCCCAACCCCTCCGTGCCACCCAGGACTGCCATCCCCCGGGGCCACATTTGCAGGAAGAGCAAAGCAATTTGAGGAAATAAAGTTTCTAATTTGGGCTATTTAATTAGTCTTTCATTTAATACGACTAGGAGAAAGGGAATGAATTTGTTTCTCAATGCTTCATTTCATCCTGATTTTGAGGATTTAAACCCTCTGAGCAGGAGCCGTGAGCTCGGGATCCCCCATTCTGCACAGGAGGAACCCCATCTGCTTGGAGATGCACGTCAGCTTTAGGGCCCAGCTGTTTCCCAGCACGGATAGGCATGGGGGAACACGCAGGGTTTTCTCTCTGCCCGTTGCAGCCCAATTAACAGAAGCACTAATTAGCACTGCAGGTCGCCCTGGCCGCACTGCAGTGCTCCCTGCACCTGAGGAGACACCCGGGGTGGGGGGGGGTTGGAGGAAGAGAGGGGAGGGGATGTGGGCACAGCAGAAATGCAGCAGCTGCTGCAGCACTGCATCTTCTTGCATCCCCCACCCTCCCCCCCAACCAAAACCAAAGCACAAAAACCCCTCTTCACACTCCTGTCCCATGGGAGGGGGGAGGGGGAGGGCTGCAGGTAGGGGATATTCCCTCCCCCCACCCCTTGCACAGCCCCCTTCTATCTTTCACCCCCCCCCCTCCCCACACACCTACACAACCCCATTCCCCCTCGCAGCCCCTTTGCCCAATTCCATTCCTTTTTGCACCCACTCTCCCCCCCACTTCGCACAAACCCGGTCACTTCTGCATCACTTTGCATCCCCCCCCACTGCACATCCCCCTTCCCTTGTGCATTCCCACACATCCTTGTAGCCCTTTGCAACCCCTGTAACAGAACTCCCTCCGCAGCCCTATTCCCCCCGCAGCCCCTGCCTTGCACAGCCCCATTCCATTCTGCACCCCTTGCAGATTCCCATTTACAGTCCCATTCCCTTTTGCCTTCCCCCTTATACTGTCCCCCCCTCACCCAGCTTTATTCCCTTTAACACCCTCCTTGCAGAGTCCTCCCGTTGCACTGACCACCCTTCACACACCCCCCAGCCCTATTCCCTATTACACCCCCCTTGCAGAATCCCACTCCCCTAAAACCCTCCATCTGCAAAGCCCCATTTCCATCCACACCCCCCTCTTTGCAAAGCCTCATTCCCTTTTGCACCCCCCTTTGCAAAACCCTATTTCCATCTGCACCCCTCCCCTTTGCAAACCCTCATTCCCTTCTACACATGCCTTTGCAAAGCCTCATTCCTTATACACCCCCTCTCTGAAAATTCCCATTCCCTTTTTCACCCCCCTCTGCAAAACCCCATATCCATTTGCACCCCCCTTTGCAAGCCCCCCCATTCCCTTCTGCACTGTCCCTTTGCAAAGCCCCATTTCCATCAGCACCCCCTCTTTGCAAGCCCCCATTCCCTTCCACACCCCCCTTCGCAAAACCTCATTCCTTTACGCACTCCCTCTTTGCAAAGCCCCATTCCTTTTCGCATTCCCCTCCTGCAAAGCCCCATTCCCTTTTTCACCCCCATTCCCTTCTGATCCCCCCCCCAAGACCCCCTTTACACCCCCTCCTTCATCCCCAACTCCTCCATCTCCATCCCCACTCCCCCTCTCTCCCCGCCCCCTCCCCGCCCCTCTCCTCTCCCCTCCCACCCCCTTACCCCCCCCCACACCCCCACTCACCTCTCTCCTCCTCTTCCTCCCTCCCCCCCCCCTTAACCCCCCCCCTCAGGCCAAAATCCTGCACATGATGGACGACAACAGGCAGCTGGCGCTGCGCATCGACGGCGCGCTGCAGGCGGCGGGCCAGGAGGTGACGGCGCTGCGCGCGGAGCTGGCGGCCACCGGGCGCCGCCTGGCCGAGCTGGGCAGCGAGCCGCCCATGGAGCACGGCCCGCAAGGTGGGCAACGCTTTGGTTTGTTTTTTTTTTGGCATTTTTTTTTTTCTTCTCTCTTTTCTTTCGCGTTTCTTAGAGCCGGCTCTCCTTTCCCCGCGCCGTTTGCTTTACCTGCTTGCTTCCTGCTCGTCTTCCTTTCCCTTCCCCAACCGGTTTCGTAATTTGGGAAGTCGGCGCAGCCATCTTCTCCTCTCCGGAGCGGCGGAACGGCGGCGGCGCTCGCTGCGGGGCAGGGGGGCTGCGGGGCGGGGGGACCTGCGGGCTCAGCTGGGACCCCCCCCCCCCCCCATTCGCGGTCGGTGTGTGCGGTCCGCCCCCGTGCCGCCCTGTGTGGCCCCCGTGTGCCAACCCGTGCAGCCCCCCGTGCCGCCCCGTATGCGCCAAGCCCCCCCCGTGCCCTCCTATGCAGCCTCTTTACCACCCTATCCAGCCCCTCTGTGCCACTCTGCGCAGTCCCCCCTCCTCCCCGTGCCCACATACAGCCCCTCCGTAGCACCTTGCACAAACCTTGCACAAACCTCCCCCCCATCCCATCCTATTCACCTCCACCCCCCTGAGCCACCCTATGTAGCCTCCTGCATGCCGCTCTGCATCATCCCACCCAGGCCACCCTATACAGCCACCCCACACAGCCCCCATACCTCCCTGCACAGCTATCTGCACTCCAATCCTATGCAGCCTCCCCATAGCCCCTCTGTGCTGCCCTACACACCCCCCACATGCCACCCTATGGAGCCCGTGTGCCATCCCATACAGCTCCCTGTGTGCCATCCCATACAGCCCCCCACGTGCCACCCTATGCAGCACTCCATGCCATAATACAGAGCCCCTACGGTACGCTGCACAACACCCTGTGCCATCCTACATACCCCCCCCCCACACACACACAGTTATGGGCACACAGCCCAGGCCAGGCTGGCAATGGGGTGCAGGGAGTTGGTGCTGTGGGTTTGTGCTGAGCTTTGCAACCCGAGAGGATTGGAAGGGGGGGGGGGGGCGGGGGGAATTGCTTCTGCATTGCTCTGGCTGAAATTCAGTGCTTTCTGCTCAGCCAGGCACTCGCTGTTAGCTTAAAGGATCTGAATGCAAATAGATCTGTAAATTCCCCCAGATCATCACGGGCTTGTGCCATAATTCACCCTGAGCAGCCACGGTGTCGGGGCATGCATGGTGCGAGCCCTCCCCTTACACCTCTGTGCCACCCATGGCACTGAATGTGCTTTCCCTGTTGCTTATTTACTGCTGTTGTTCCTGGAATGGGGCTGTTTGTTGCTGGGTGGTTCGGTTTTGGGGTCTCTTGGGGCTGTTGTAAGGCAGCATCGCTGCTGCACTCCCACCTCTATGCCCCATTGTGCACAGTGTTGATGCAAATGGATTGTGAGGGATTAATTGGTGCATTTGTTCCAGCCAACCTGTTGGGTTTTGCTGTAGGGAGGATGGATCCCACCTGCTAAACATCAGCGGGGTCCGTTTGCCTTTGTGGCCATGTGGAGGGCTGAGAATGCACCCGGTGCTGTGGGGTTGGGTTGGTTCTGCACTCAGGATGGGTTGATGGTTGGACTTGGTGATGTTGGAGGTCTTTTCCAACCTTAGTGATTCTGTGGTTCTGTGAAACATGCATCTCCGAACAGCTCTTAGAAGTAGGAGGATCAGCAGAAGTCCTTATGGAGCTGGGAATGGGCTGGGCAGCCACCAGCCTGTAGGTTGCAAGGGTGAATTTGGGGTTTGAAGGCACTCAGTGGCGTGGTCCCCAGGTCTCATTGGCCATGTGGGTGCTGTGGGCCCGTCCAAAGCTCTGTGAGCCTCGGTCAGTTCATGCCTGGCTCGGTAATTAACGTTGCCTTTGTGAAGTGTGTTATTCATTTAATTAGGGTGCAGCTCAAGACAGCTCGAGGTAATAACTCTGCCCTTCTTGTGTGCACTGAGAAATCTCCGTGCTGCAGCCTGCTATTTCTTGCGGTGAGGTGCCCTTCAAGGGCATTTTAGTGTAATTTAAACCAAAAACTGAAGGAATTCAGCAGGTTGAGAGCAGGGCTGGATGGTGGGCGTGCATAGAAGTGGAATTTGTGTGTTGTCCCAGTCCTTTGTGCGAGCGTTAATTGCAGAACGGTTGGGTTGGAAGGGATCTCGAAGACCATCCAGTTCCAACTGCTGCCATAGGAGTCAGGCACTACATTGGGTTGCCCATGACCCTATCCGACCTGAACTGGGTTGGGTGACACCCAAGATCAGGCTGGATGGAGCTCTGAGCACTGGGGGAGCTGTGGGTGTCCCTGCTCACTGCAGGGAGTTGGGTTAGATGGCCTTTAGGGTCCCTTCCAACTCAAACCATGCGCTGAGCCCTGAGCTCAGCCCATCTCACCCAATGCTTTTTGCTGCAGTCTCCTCCCGGTGTTAAAGGTAAAACACCTTAATTAATTAATGTTGGCAAAGTGCTTGAAGATGTAAAGCACAATCAGTAGCTAAGTGTTACTAATAGGACCTTGCTCAGCGTTCAGCTCATCTTGCTTCGAAGCATCAGTACCGCATGGTGCTTCGTGTGCTGCTTTGCACCGGTGGGGATGCTGGTGTGTGCACGAGTAAATTCACCACTCATCTTCCCCACTGCTTGTTCTTCCCGAGCTTGTGAGCTGATGTTGCAAAGGAGCCCAAGGAACTCAGATATCGCAGTCCAGTCGGGTATTGGAGCAGATCTGCACCACGTGTATTGCAAGCTCAAGGTCTTGCTGCGCTATTACTGTTACAGTGGCGTGCCCTGGGAGATCAGTGTGTGCGTAGTAATATCCACGTGGTTGCATGAGATTCCAGCTGGCTGCAGCCAGCACTTCAGGTCCCCGTCACATCTCAGCTTTTGATGTTAATTTCAAGTATCTTTATGTATCTGCAGCTTTCCTATTCATAAGCCTCATTTGGCGTGGTTAGCTTTAAGCTTTAGGATGGTGATAGATGATGATTCCTTCCCGTCCTGCAGCACTGAGCGGGGCTGTGGCTCGAAGTGAGGCACCAAACTTCAGCTTGAGCACGGCACGCAGCAATGCTTCCGTCTGCAGCTTGTTAAAATTCAATTCTCGTAATTCCTTGTTGACAGTGACGTGTGAGATAAAGAGGATTGGAGGCTGACGCAGCAGCTTGCACAACCGGGGCGTGCGAAACCCCCGGTGAATTGGCCGTCCTGGTGGATCGAGTCCTTCTGCTGACTCCTGTTTGCAAAAGTTACCGGTGTCGTGGAGAAGGGAAGGGAAAAACTCATCCCCAGCCACCCCCCATCTGGCTGAGGGTTGTGGTTTGGGGATGCGGTTTAGCCGTGGGGCAGTGAGCACGGGATGGAGCTGTCGGTGTCCCTGTTTGGTGTTGGGGAGTTGGACCCTTCCTGGCCATCTGGTCCCTTCCGACCCAGATGATTCTATGATTCAGGTTTTCCTTTTTGCAACAGCAAGCAGAATGCAGGGAGCTGGCGTTTGCTGATGGCAAGTAGATTTCTGCAGAGATGCAACAGGATCGTGCCTCTTCTGCAGGCACGGCGAGGCCACGGGCGGTGTTTGGGTTTTGTAACCCAGCCTCTGTTTTCATTTGCCTTTTATTACTTATACAAACATGGGTTTTGCAGAAGGGGCCGTACCTTTGTGCTCCTAAAGCACCGCTGTAAAGCCATGTGACAGCTGCGTGTGTAGGGACATTTGAAAGAAGAAAAGACAGACTCACAAACCACCTCATCTTTGGATGTTCAAAAAATGAAAGTTATTTGTGCGACCTGCTGTAGGGAACCTGCTTTGGCAGGGGGGTTGGACTCGATGATCACTGGAGGTCCTTTCCAACCCCTACAATTCTGTGATTCTGTGATTTTCTTTTGCTTTGTCTGCTCTCTTGTTTATTTGCCCAGCATGCAGAGGTACCTTGCAGCACCCATATCTGCCCTTCTTATAGCTGAAACCCACAATGCAATTTCCTGAGCATTTGGGATAAAGGCTTATCATGCACAAACAGCGCGTTGACAAATGGCTTGGCCACCCTACAGCAGGAGGGTTGTCCAGTCCTGTATGCACACCACTGAAGCACCAAGAGCGTAGAACCATTAAAGGTTGGGAAAGGCCTCTGAAATTGTCCAGTCCAACTGCCTACCACCACCGTTGCTCATTAAGCCATGTCCCCAGGTACCACATCTGCGTGATGGCAATAGCTGAGTGCACACAGAACACCCAAATGCTTGAGCTACAGCCTGTTATTTTTAAGCAAATTGCCCATCATGTCCTCCCTTTGAAGCTAACTTGGAGAAATGCATCGGGGCTGCTGTTGGCCATCGCTGGTAGATGGAGTAGGAAGACCCGCTGGGTCTTGATTAGCACCACAGAAGCATTGCAATGCCTTTCAAAGCTGCATTAAATGGACCCACTGGAGGAGTAATCTCTGCCCTCCCGTCATAAAGCAGTGTTTGTTGCGTTGTTGTTTTGTGTTTGTTGTTTTTTTTTCCAAAAGACATCTCAGATCACTGTAAGATATTATTGCAGATCGAAATTTGCTGTAGGCGTACAGGTCCTGGAAGCGTGTGCCTGTTTTCTGAGGAGATGTGCTGTGTTCGGGGTGGAAAGCAGAGCAAATTGATTTGAGGAAGAGATTTGAGGAATTGAACTTTGATGTCTGGGTTTAGGCAGTCTAGACGTTCTTTCAAGCTGCAGAAAGGGGAAAAAGATTCTCTCAGAAGAAACTTGGAGATGGCTGTGAAGGCTTTAGTAGGATATGCTGAGATTTCCAGGAGGAAAAAAACTCCAAATTCAGCTGTACTTGGAATTTTCAGTAGCGTCAGCCCTGCTGAGCCCATTGGGGCAGGGAGGGGGATCTGTAGGGCCCCCGTGCCCCCATGGTTGGGTCTGTAGGGCCCCCGTGCCCCCATGGTTGTGTCTGTAGGGCGCCCATGGTTGGGTCTGTAGAGCCCCCATGCCCCCATGGTTGGGTCTGTAGGGCCCCCATGCCCCCATGGTTGGGTCTGTAGGGCCCCCATGCCCCCATGGTTGGGTCTATAGGGCCCCCATGGTTGGGTCTGTAGGGCCCCCATGCCTCCATGGTTGGGTCTGTAGGGCCCCCATGCCTCCATGGAGGGGTCTGTTGGCTTCCATGAGTCTTCCCCTCGGCCTCTTCTTCTCTGGGCCGAACAAACCAAACCGGTTTGAATGCCTTGTTTCCTCACAGACATTTTTTTTCATTTCAATGAGATTGTATGTTATCTCGGGCTGAGATTTGGGGAGATTTATACAATGCTGCTGTGGTTGGAGGACTGGGGTGCCATGTTGTACCTACACCTTGTGCCTGCACCTTGCTATGTTTGTGGTTGTTTTCTACCCATTTCTATTGAAAGTCAAACAACAGCAGCAAAAAAAAAAAAAAAAGCCTGGATAAAAAAAAGTCTTGAGATCTTTGCCTGTTAATTAGTCCAACAATAACGTGATAGTGATCACAGGATTAAAAACCCATATGCAGATAAGGCTTTAACTCTACTTGTTGGCGGCAATAACCCGTCCTGATAGCATCGATGAGCGGAGCTGGCGGTGTGTCAACGACAGCCCATCCGTGGTGGGACATCACACCTCTGACCTCGTCACCACGCTCAGCCCTGGCACCAACGTGTTGTTCAACGTTGCCTGGGGACCAACCAAGTCCCGGGGAGGTGGTGGGGGTCACCATCTCTGGATGGGTTCAGTGTGAAGATGTGGGGATGGGTTGGGGTTGGGCTGGGTGATCTTAGTGGTCTTCTCCAAAATTAATGATTTCTATGCTTCTATGAAAATCCCCAGTGTTTGGATGTCCTCTTTTGCTGTTCAAGCTCTTCTCGCACCAAGTATTTTTGGGGAGAAGGGTGGGTTTGGCTGCAGGTGATGGCATGAAGCCATTAAGCACACACTGCTTCCCTTGGGCCGTGCTTCCAGCCTATCCTGAATTTCTTTAAGCGTGTGTATGCAGTTCAGAGGGTAATACCATCAATTAGACCAACAAGAAAGACTAATAAAAACCAATAACCCTCTGTAGTGTGCTGGGTTTATCCCTGATTAGCGGGGCTGCTCTGATCTCGTTGTAAATCTGTGTATGTCATTAAGACAGAAGTATTAAATTGGTAATTAATGTTGCCAAAAAAAGTTATCATCGTGCTTTCTGTTGGAGAAGAGTAGGAAATGGTGGGGAAAATAAAGCAGCATTGAGTGGAGATAAGGCTGAAGTGTGACGGCTGCCCTTTATTCCAGTGTGTTTGGGGAAGGAATGTGGGGAGTGCATCCTGAGCAAAGCGGATCCTGCAGATCCTGGTACAGATGCTCAGGCTCAAGCTGGATGAATATTGCCCTCAGCCACACGCAGCCATTTTTTTTCCCCCAAATTTTAGCCCAAACTTTCCTTGGTTGAGGCAGCAGCATCTTAAATTGCTGATGCATTTCATCATGATAAAGGGGGGGAGAGGTGGCGTGCAGGGAAGTTGCATTATTCATGGCGCGTTGCTGCGGGCTCTGTCGGAAGCATCCGTGCAGCTCGGTGCTCAGCTCCACGCTCAGCTCTGTGCACCCAATGCCCGTGCAGCAGAGCAGAGCAGAGCCCACACCGTCCCAACCTGCTGGGATCTGCCTGCGGCGGGTGCTTCCCTTCCTGCCTGCTTAGCCAGGCAAGCAGCAACCTGCTGCGCTCCCTAGTTTGCTTCGTAGAAATGATGGCGAGCCAGGGAGGTCTTCTATTTTATTTTATTGTATTTCTGCAGTGGAGGGTGGCAGCACGGATAAGGAAAGTTTTGCTCTTTGTGCAGGTTGCACTGGGATTTCGTCCCTGTTGACTTCCAGCTGCAAAGCGAGCAACTCCCCACATTGCAGCCTGTTGCACAGCCAGCTCTTGGTGCAAGTGACACACCAAAAGCAGACATTGCCCACCTGCTCCCTGCCGTCATGCAGTTGAGCACCAGCATCCTCCTCGCTCACAGCCAAGAAGCTCTCGAGGCGTTGTTGGTTGGTTGGGAACGCTGATTGCAAGGCTTGTCCCAACTGGTTGGAGCAGAGGGATGGGCTCTTCCCAGGACTTTTTTTTGATGGTGCAGGAGGAGGGGAGCAGGTCTGGGCTCTCCCACCAGCTGGAGGCTGTGCTCTGGCTGTGCTGCTTGGGGCGGGCGATCCCACCCATCGTGTTAATCCTAATTAAGGGCTGCACTGGGTGAAAGCTGCCGTGCTTGCGTCACATTATGTCTGCCAGCAGTCTTTTCTCAAGGGTGTTCCCAGCGCTGCTCGTTGCCCCATGACCTGCACCTAGAGGCACTTCTCCCCTGTGCAGGTATGGGGGTGCCAGCACGCCCACTGGGCTCATGGGACAGCCTGTTTTCTCAGATAGCAATAGGACAGGAGGTGATGGCTGTAAGTTGTGCCAGGGAAGGTTCAGGTTGGATATTAGGAAGAATTTCTTCTCAGAAAGAGTGGTAATGCATTGGCATGGGGTCACTATCCCTTCATTGTGGAGATGTGGCACTGGGGGACGTGATCGATGAACATGGTGGGGGTGGGTTGGAGTTGGACTTGGTAATCTTAGAGCTCTTTTCCAATTGTAATGATTCCATGATTCCCAGGGCTCTGTAGAGCTGGAGCCCACGTCCAGGATCTTAGTGGTTGAGGATCAACCCAACAACTCTTTGGTGTGGAGCTGCTTCTGGCTTCCAAGCTCCAAATGCTCCCAGCTGGATGAACCCCAAATCCTGTTCGCCCTTTCATTAGCAATTAAACAAGCTCTCCTGCCCCCTTAGGAGCATTCTGCTCACTGCCTGCTGACCAAAAGGAGCATGGAGTTTTACGTAGGTGCAAGATCCCCATGCAACACTTGGCCAAATCCAGAGGCACTGCCGGGACACATAGCAGCCTTCACAATTTGGGGTCCTCATCCTTCACTATTTGGGGTCTCCATCCTTCACTGTTTGGAGTCTCCATCCTCATCCTTCACTGTTTGGGGTCTCCATCCTTCAACATTTGGGATCTCCATCCTCATCCTTCACTGTTTGGAGTCTCCATCCTCATCCTTCACCGTTTGGGGTGCCTGTCCTACTTTTAAAGTAAATCAGTGCAATGGAAGATGATTGCATCTGACCGTCCCTGCCTAGAATGCCGCTTTGTGTTTCGGTGTGTCTCATCCCTTGGCTCCACATCCAGCTCCTCTGGGGCAGCACAGACCCAGGCAGTGTTACTGAGCACAATGGAACATCTGATATGTCAGCACTATCAATGCTGTGGTCAAAGGGAAAAGCACCATGCTGATGAAGTTCACAGCCCGTGATGAACTCGGTGCTGCAATGGGCTTCGCCTCTGCCCGTGCATCGCCTCCTCCCCTCCTCTGCTTTGTTTGCATTCCTAATCATATCCAGCTGAAACTGTTAAAAGTGAGCTCAGACAGAAAATATTTGTGTGAAAAATGTTAACACGTTTTTTGGAGGTGGAAAACTTTTTTTTTAAAAGGAGAGTGGTTTTCTCTGGGTGTTCTGTTGGCATCTGTTGCGCCGTGGCCGTGTTGGAGGCAGGTTGCTCTGTGTCCCAAATTGAGAACACAGGGTTAGAAAGGTGGAGCCGAGCTAAGTACAATTAATTCTGGATGCTAAGTGAATTAATTTGCCCTTCTCTTAACCTCCAATCCGCACCAACAGCACTCAGGTTATTAAAAGGATGTATTAAAATGAAGTGTTTTGTCAGCTCGTTATCTTTCTTGTTGGTTGGAAGAAGGATGTTGTTTTAAAGATCAGTTACTGTTGATACGGTCCTGTTATGCCATCTTGAAGACTCGAAATGTTTTGGATTTCTCTCATTTGTTTTGAAAACATTTTGCAACTGATAATTTCTTTTATCTGCAACAACTTCTTTTCCAACTTGGCTTGGGTGCAGCTGGGAGCACGTGCTTAGAATGCGTCCTGCATTGGGAAAAGGAGCAATTTCTTCTTCAAAAGAGCAGTGGAACAGCTGCCCAGGGAGGTGGTGGGGTCACCAACCCTGTAGGTGTTCAATGTGGAGATGTGGCACTGAGGGATGTGGTCAGTGGGCATGGTGGGATGGCTTGGAATTGGATTGAACTTAGAGGTCTTTTCCAACCTGAATGATTCTATGATTCTAACATGTGATTAGCAGACATGACAGTGATGGGTTGACGTTGGACTGAATGGTCATAGAAGCCTTTTCCAGCATTACTGACTCTGTGATTCTGTGACGTGGTCATGGTGGGATGGTTTGGGCTTGGGCTGGATGATCTTAGAGGTCTTTTCCACTGTTACTGACTGCAGGATTCTGTGACGTTAGTGGGCATGGTGGGGTTGGCTGGACAGTTGGATTTGATGGTTGTCGTGGTCTTTTCCAACCTTCACCATTCTGTGGTTCTCTGATCCATCACACTGCCATCACAACAGCACCATGCCCCATCTCCTCTACCTGAGCCACTGAGCCAGGTGCCCATGGGTGCTGCTGTTGGGTGCAGCATGGGATGGCAGTGCTTGATCCGACCCCTTTGATGTCAGAGGCCATTGGCTGTCGTTTTGTAGAAATTAATCATACGTTCAGATCACACTTGCAGAGTTGTGGTGGTTTTTTTGGCTTTTTTTTTTTTTCTTTTCCTGTTGTTTTACTAATTGCAATTGTTTCCCTTCCTCTGATCTATTTTACTTTGTAATAAGGCATAAAATTCATTATTTAAGTGGCAGCGTTGTGATAATTAGATGAGTTATTTTTGGCGGGGATGATTAGTTGGTAAGTACAGATTGATGGCTGGAGCTGTGCCGTGCTCCCCTGGTATTCTGGCTCTGGAGAGATGCACGGTGCTTTGCACCTTGCTCACAGCCTGCTCCTTGCAGGAGCTGGTGGCATATTGCAGCGAGAGGCTGAAATAAGTTGGGTCTGGTGTCTTTATACTGCAATATGTGCAATGGGTCCTCATCCCAAATTCACTGCTGGGGACGTCGCAAGAGCTGGCTGTGTCCTAGAAAAGCTTTGTCCCTTTGCAGACATAAAGCCACATTGTTTTTGTCCCTGGAGTTCATTGCAGCACATGGGACAATGCAAGCTTTGTCCCTGCTGCCCAGGGACGCTTTCTCCTCTCCCCCCGTGCCTGGCTTGTTGCTCTTTATTTGCACTGCAGAAGCTGTTTGCAGGATTAAGGCTTTTTTAGCTCGTTTGCAGACTGCTTAACGAAGGGCGTGGGTTGAATGCAGAGGTCTGCGGGGCGAGACGCCCAGCGTTCTCTGTCCCAAGCAACCAGGCCAAGGAAAACAGCTCACACACATGTAATTAAGGATGTGTTTTTGGAGTCCGAGCCCTCTGCCTTCTCCGAGATGATCAGAACTGTGCTGCTGGGTGAGTTTACCTGGAGCCGAGCCACCACATTATTCAAGAGCAGAACTCTGGAAAGAAGGGGGAAAGCACAGTCTTTTGTGTCCCTTGGTCACCCTTTCCCAATAAGCATGGGGCTGTGCAGTGCTGCTCTCACTGCCTGATTGTGGGTTTAGAGAACCATAGGATGGTTGGATTGGAAGTGCCATTAAAAATCATAGAACCACAGGACAGCTTTGTGTTGGGAGGGACCTCCAAGATTATAGAACCGTAGGATAGTTGGGTTGGAAGGGACCTTAAAGATCACAGAACCGTAGGATGGTTGGGTTGGAAGGGACCTTAAAAAAAACCCATCCAATTCCAGCCCAATGCCATGGGTTGGTTGCCAACCATGGGTTTGGTTCTACCCGGAGGTGAAGCCTTGGGATGGTCTCTGCAGTGGTGCCCGGGGCTTAACCCATCACTTGCCATACAGGGATCTGTCTGCAGGCAGTGGGATGCTTTCATGGGCTTCAAAGGTAAGTTTGCAGACTGCAGTAAAAGCAGTGCAAGAAAAGGATCTACTGAAGTAAAACCAGTGGGCTGTGTTCCCCGTTCCTCCAAGATTTTTGAATCTGTTGGGTTGGGTTATGGAAATGCATCAGGGCTCAGCAGCTGGGAGGACGATACAGGAGGGAGCCAAGAATACCCTCTGTCCATCCATGCCTCCTCCTTCCATCGCAGCCTGGGATTTCCAGCCACTTTTCACCCAAATTGCAGTGTCGGGATAACAAGAAATGGCGTGTTTTACAAGAAATGGACTGTGCTTTATGCACGGTCTCACCACTAAAGAGGGGTCAGAGTGTAAGGCAGTCGAGAGCTGCGTTGCCCTGGTATGTTTGCCACGGGATAATGGAAAATTCCTGTGAGGAGCCTGCTTGATCTGGGGCCAGAGGAAACAGGATGAAGCCTATTGCCCTGCGGAGCGATAGAGGAGCACACTGAGCGCCTTCCGGTGCCTGCTGCCAGTGTTTTTATGGGCTTGAGATTTACGTCTTAAGAAGAAAAATAAATGCGCTTAAGGTCAATCCGTGATCTTGCCAGGCTTCTTGGGTCCTGTTTGTGCCATTCCTTCATAGGATCATAGATTGGCCTGGGTTGAAAAGGACCACAGTGATCATATAGGTTCAACCTCCTGCTGTGTGCAGGTCACCAACCAGCAGCCCAGGCTGCCCAGAGCCACATCCAGCCTGGCCTTGAATTCCTCCATGGATGGGGCATCCACAGCCTCCTTGGGCAGCCTGTTCAGTGCCTCACCACCCTTGTATGGTCTTGAAGGAGTGCATGCATGTGGTGAGTTGGTGGATGGATTGGGTGATCTTAGTGGTCTTTTCCAACCTTAAGGGTTCTGTGTGCAAAGGCAGTGATAGCTTTGCTCTTGGGTTCCCAAGGTGATGGGAGTATTTGTGGCAGTGTAGGGTCCCCTGTGGTTCATCTCCTGACCCATCTACCCAGCCTTTGGATGCCAACAATGCTCCATAGGATTCCTCCTCCCTACAGCTTTTTTAATGATGGAACTCTGCTTTGGCAGAGCCCTACACCCAAGGCACTGAGCACCTCCAAATCCCTTTCCTCCTCCAGCAGCACGTAATGCCCTCATTCCAGATCAGCCATGACAGTCTTATGGATGTCCCCTTCATTGTCACCCTGTTAGATTTTCCCCTCTCACTTACCTTTCATTAATTGTCTTTCGGGGCTATCTGATGACTTTTATTTCCAGGGGATAAGCCTGTTAGAGGTAATCTGGTTTGCTGAATTTCCCTTCCTCTAGGCGATCTCCCTAATAGCTGCCTCTGAGGATTTCATCTTGTTTGGTAGCAGGATGCAATTTTGTGTAAATATTCTGTTTCTTCATGGCCTTTTTGCTGATTAAGGTCTGCTCTTTCTCTGAAATAAACTGTCACATAGAATACTTCTGAGAGGGGAGAGCCTCAGGGACGTGTAGTGCATGTTTGGTGCTTTGGTGTGAATTGCCCTGGCCAGAATGGTCAGGGTCCAGTGCTGATTTGTCCCATCCCTAGTGTCTCCAGTCCCACTCTGACTATTCCTGATGTCCCCATTGTTCCCACTGTCCTGGTGTTCCCTGTCCCACTCCTTCCATTCCTAATGTTCCTGGTCCCAATCCCACTGTCCCCATTCCTAGTGCCCTCAGTGTCCCCAGTGCCAATGTCCCCAGTCCCAGTGCCCCCACTGCCACCATTCCCAGTGCCCTCAGTCCCAGTATCACTCAGCATCCCCAGTTCCCATGTCCCCAGTCCCACTCCTTCCACTTCAGTGCCTTCAGTGTCCCCAGTCCCAGTGCCTCCAGTCTCACTCCTTCCATTCCCTGTCTCCCCAGTCCACTTGTCCCCATGAGTCCTATTCTCAGTGCACATTTTTATATTGTTTGGGACTCTTCCCCTTCTCTCCCCCCCAGAAAAAGGGAAGAAAAGGGAAAGAATGATAATCCTTAGATTGGGTGCGCCATGGAAGGCAGAGTAGACAGCCTTAAGAAATCATGGGATATCCCCTTTTTATGCCCAATGCAAAAGAAAAGAAATAACAGTCTGATAAACCAAACCTCTCCCTTTTCATGTGCTCTGCAAGGATGTATGGTTTTCTCCCTGCCCAAGTCAATGCTGGATGGAGGGTCGGGAGATGACAGTTCTGCTCCTGCCTGCGAGTCGCTGAATGATCTCCAGCAGTTCATTTGATCTCCCTGCGCCTCACTCTCACAAATAAGGACACTGGTAATAGCTTTCTATTGTTAAAGCTCTGGTAATAACTTTCCATTGTTAAAGCTCTTGTATAGAAAGTGCTTTATGGGAGGGAGAATAATTATTGTAATCGTTTACAGCAGAGGCGCCGCAAATAAAAGTTTCTGCAGTATAGGACCCTGGTTCTTGTTGAAGGGAATTATTAGAATAATTGTGGCTGGAGTGACCAATAAAATGTGAATAAGGCAACTGCTGCTATTGAATTGGTGTTTGATGGAGAGCTGGACGGCTGAGAGATAGAGCTCACAGGTAGAAGGGGCAGATTTCCATTGCAGGCTCTCTGCTTGTGGGTTCATGGTGCACGTCAGCACCCATCACTCCGGGGTGTGCAGTGCAAGCAGGAGCAGCTGTGTAATGTACAGTAAGGGAAATGGGTTCCGACTAAAGGAGAGGAGATTTAGGCTGGATATAAGGAAGACTTTTTTTATAATGAATGGTGAGGCACTGCACAGGCTGCACAGAGAAGTGGTGCAGGCACCCAAGGTCAGGGGATGGGGCTGTGAGCACTGATGGAGCTGTGGGTGTCCCTGCTCAGTGCAGGGTTGGACCTGATGGACTTTAGGGTCCCTTCCAGCTCCAGCCATTCTGTGAATCTGTGATAATGATGCATGTGGCACTGGATGCTGCAGTTATGGGACACTGGGGTAATGGAGAGGTAGATAAGTTGGCTCTATAAATTTCTGAACCTGGCTCCCACCCCGTCCCTTATTGCCTTTAATTTACAGCTTGCTAAAAATAGGCAGTGGAGAAGGCTTGGAGCTGCTGAAACAGAGCAAGCCCGTAAATCACTTGACAGCTCATTTCCTTATAGCAAATACCTTGCTCTTATGACTATATGTTTAGATTAAGGGAGGAATAAAATGTAGCAGCCGCTGCTGATTTCGGTGGGGTTTCGTTTTTCTTAGGAAGAAATGGCATCAGTGCACAGGAGTGGGATGAATCACGTTGGTGCTTCCTTCCTTTGTGCACAAAGACCTCCAGCCACTTGGCCAACAATGCCTGACCTGGGCACCCCTTCTCAGTCACTAGAAATTCAGACTGTGCTATTGGGACAGGCTGCCCAAGGACGTGGTGGAGTTAGCATCCCTAGAGGTGTTCAAGAGCCATGGAGATGTGACACTGAGGGACCTGGTCAGTGGGCATAGTGGGAAGGGTGGGATTGGCCTGGATGGTCTTAGAGGTCTTTTTCAGCCTTAATGATTCTATGATGTGGTTAATGGACGTGGTGGTGATGGGTTGATGGGTGGACTGGATGATCTTAAGGCTTTTCCAACCTCAGACACTCTGTGATTCCATGCAGGGATGTGGTTAGTGGGCATGATGGAGTGGGTGGACGATTGGACGTGATTGTCTTAGAGATCTTTCCCAATCTGAATGATTCCCTGATTCTTTGAAAGCTGTGTATTGCAAATAAGGGTCATGAGATCAGAGCTGCAATCACAGCCTTCATTTTCACTCATGACATTTGTGTTTTCGAGGGGTGAAATTAGAGCCCTGCCTTGCTGCATGCAGCTTTTGATAATCAGACCTGTGATCTACGCTTCTCATAGCAAACATTTGGGCTGGCATGAGTCTTGCTTCCCACTGTGACCATCTCTGCAACAGAATCAGGGCTACAGCTCCTGTCTCCTGAGCTGCTGCTTCCCAACCTTGATGTCTTGGCACAAAAAAATGCAATGTGACAGCCAGGGTTTGTTTCACTGCTGTACACTGCTGCTGTCTGTCTGCATGGCAAGACAAGAAGAAAATTGAGTTATCAGTGTCCCAGGAGGCAGGGAACAAATTTAGGTCGTGATCTTGCATATGCTGACCCTGCAGATGAGCTGTGCTGGGTGGAGTCCATTCAGTCCATGGCGTTCGTCCTTCATCTGCTCAGGGCAATGTTTATTGCAGCACAAAGTCACATCTTGCACACACCTCATTTCTTAGGTTCTCATTGAAAGCAAGGAACAGACTTCAAATTTAGGGTGTTTGGGGTTTGTGTGTTGTGCATTTCTGCTGCTGGGCTGGAGCAGGTGGGTTAGGATCCCCTGCAGCTTCCATCCCATTGCTGCTGGAGATGCTCTGGTCTTATCATCCATGGGGATACGTTTCATAGAACCATTAAAGATGGAAAGGGCCTCCAAGATGACCCAGTCCAACCGTACTAACCATATGGTAGAACCATAAACTCATTAAGGTTGGGAAATACCTCCAAGATCATCACGTCAAACCATCAACCCAAACACAAGACACCACTTCAGAACCAATCCAACCCAATCCCACAGCACTGGGTGCAGTTCCTGCTCTCAGCTCCCTGCATGGCCACGATGGGTTAGGGACCCATCTCACCCTGTGGTTTGATGCTACAGACTTAGGGTTGCTTTGTTCCCTCCATAGCTGGAGGGATAAAAGACCCCCGAATGGACCATGCTGATAGCAGAGAGCTTTCTGCTATGCTGAGAGCCCTGGTTTGTAAGTTCCCAACTGCTTCCAGTGCCAAAAAGGAGGATGAATAATGAGCAGCAATAGCTCCATGCAAACATTAGCATCCCGCTCGGGCTGATAACAGTGTGCTCCCTTTGAAGTGCCTTTAAACACTCTTGGTGTTGCTGGGATTCTTGCTTTCAAAAATTCTGCTAGATGCCAGTTTCTCTGTTTTCTTTTAAACTGCTTTAAATTGATGTTTGTTGAGTTAGTTGAACTCACAGCGAGCTTCGTCTGAGCAAGAGGGACAGCAGTGGTTGAGTCATTAATGGGAAGTGAATGTGAAGCAGCCCCAAATCTGTAATCTGCCCCACACAAGAAAGCTCTGCTTTAAGGAGTAAATATAGGAAGAAAATCAGTTTGGCTCTAATTGCTTTGGATGTTACAGGCAGAGTGTGAGGAGACGATAAAAGCTGCAATTCAGAGCTCGGCAGCAAAGTGTTGCAACCCCAGCGCTGGGATTTGATGCTTGATCCGTGGTGCTGAGCTGAGCATGGAGCTGTGAGGATGGTGCTGCTCCTCCCAGGGGCACCTGGTGGTCGTTCACCCCCTCCCAGTGGTGTCCACTCACCCAAATGGCTCAATTTGAGGATGAAATTGCTTTTTTAACACTTTCCCACTGGGACTAAGATCCCTTTATATGCAGTGATACCCAGCAGTGTGTCTCTAGCAAGAAGCAATGCGTTAAATCTCCATTGCAGAGCAGCTTTATGCAGCACCGTGGCGTTGGGTCAAGCTGTGAGTGTGAATCTGCTGTGCAAATCATTCCCCATTGAGATGCCATTGGGTCTGGGTAGGGAGCTCGATGCTGCTGTGTTGTCTTGAGGTGTCAGGGATCCAATCCCTGCCCATGGGTGCAGATATTTGCAAAACTAAGCTAGGGTTTTGTCTGCTCTAAGGTGACTTTGAAAGGCTTTGCCACTCCTGGTCCCCTCCCACTGAATCACAATGGAGGCTTGGGTGTGAGTTGAATCATAGAATCGTTCAGGTTGCAAGAGAGCTCTAAGATCCCCAAGTCCAACCCCGATCCCACCGTGCCCAGTGATCCTCAGTGCCACATGTCCACACTGAACACCTCCAGGGATGCTGGCTCCACCACCTCCATGGGCAGCCTGGTGACATTCTCCATGCCCAAGGTGCATGAAACAGAGAATGTGCTTCTCCTGCCCAGCTCTTACATCTTCTCTGGGCTCTGCCAGATAAGAGCTGAAAGTGAGGAAGGACAGAGGAGGGTAAGAAGACCAATCTGCCGCTTTTATTACTCTGTATGCAAAGAACATCAAAAGCACTAATGGAAAAGGCTTTTTGTATTTTTCATCAAAGCACTTGTTAAGATTTGGCAGGCCGATTTCTTATCGGTAAAATATTTATGAATGGAGAAGCTGGGTCGTGATTTGGGCAGGTCAGCAGTGAGTGCTGCCTCCCTCTGCTCTTAGAGGTCTTTCCAACCCTAATGATTCTACTCAAGTTGGATATTAGGAACGATCTCTTCTCTGAAAGAGTGGTGATGCATTGGTACAGCTGCCCGGGGAGGTGGCAGAGTCACCATCCTTGGTGGTGCTCAGTGTGGAGATGTGGCACTGAGGGATGTGATCAGCGAGTTGGGGTTGAACGTGGTGATCTCAGAGATCTTCCATGATTTTATGACACAGCTGAGAACACACGATGGTGATGAGTTGATAGTTGGACTGGATGATCTTGGAGATCTCCAACCATATTGACTTTGTGATTCCATGACAGCATTTGGGGGCTGCTCACTGTGCCCACTGGGCTCAGAGGGTTATAAGAGGGGCTGCTCCTGCGTTGTGGAGCACAAGTGCAGTGCATGGAGAGCATCACAGCTCTTTAAAATTTAAAGCAGTGCTGCCACCCGAGTGTGGTGTGCTTTAAATATAGAGCCTTTGAAATGCGATCGCTTTGGTCATCGAAGCTGGGAGCTGGAACAATATGAATATTTACAGCATGCAAATGAGCACCAAGCAGGAGCGCAGAGCTGGGTTAATTCTTGGCCGATTCAGAAAGTTGCCTTTAATTTCAAGTTTTGAGCAGATGTGGAGGTGGATGAAGCCCATAAAGATACGACCGCTTGTCACATCTCCCTCATGCGTTTCTACAGAGCGCCGAGCTGCCCGATGTCACCACCCAAATAACATCAATAATTGAGGGCTCAGCCTGGGCTGTGCTCAGACAGCCGTACCCTGTGGGCAGATGTTCCTGCAGGCACCTGGTGGGGTGGCACGAGAGGGAGGAGTGGGTGCAGTGCTTGAGCGAGCACAGCAGGAGCTGTCTGGGTACCCAGACTGTTATTGGTGGGCAGGTCCAGATGGGATGGAGCAGGAAGAAATGGCTAGATGCAGCACAGGTGGGGCTGCTTTTATGCTTTTAGATATATATTTTGTAAACACATTGGATTTATCATTTTCCTTTGCTTGCGTTATGCTGTTCTCTGCAGCCCATCTATAGATGGCAAAGTGTCTGTACCAGCTGATATATCCTTTTGTCTGCACTAGTTAGGATATCCTGCATCCTTCCCCAGCCATCTCTCAACAGTAGGGACATCTTGGCTAACGGAGGAGGCAAAAAACTGACTATCCTGGCCCTGAGTCCATGTGTCTCTTGGTCTCCATGAAGATGCTGCCCAGAGAGGCTGTCCCATCCCTGGAGGTGTTCAAGGCCAGGTTGGATGGGGCCCTGGGCATCCTGGGCTGGTATGAAATGTGGAGGTTGGTGGCCCTGCATGTGGCAGGGGGTTGGAGATTCCTGATCCTTGAGGTCCCTTCCATCCCAGACCATTCTGTGATTCTGTGATGCTGCTGGGGTGAAGCCATTCTGAAAGGAGAGCTTCCAATTGTGCTCCTCCAACAGTTACCCAGCAATTGGCTCCTCCAACAGCTGGCTATTCCAACAATGGGAGGAGGACGTGTGAGGCAGCACTGAAAACAGAGCTCCTCAAGGAGCAGAAGCACACTGATGGGCAGGGAGGGTCATTAGTCTGACGTGAGTGCTTTTCCTATACATCTGAATTTGGGCTGCAGGAGCAGACTTTAATTTCTTCTATGAGCATCGTGGCGGACAGTGCTCTGAAATAGAGCCTGTATGGTGGCAATACTAGGCGTGATGGCTGCAGTTTAGGTTATATATTTGTTTGAGACAAGAGCAGTTGCTGCTGATGTAATGAGCACTGCGGAGCCTGCTCTAAAGATGGGTGCTTTCTAAGTTGCTGTAAAACAGGAGGATAAAAGAAATCAGGCTCATTTTTCTCAAAGGGCTATAACATCCTTTAAGGTTTAATTCTGCTTAATGTTTTGCCTGTCCTCTGTAGGCTGTGCTGTTAAGGCTGCACCGATCGCAGCCGTCCTGTGGATTTAGAGAAGCATTTGAGATCCGTGCTCTCTCTTTTCCTTCCTTTAAGCCGTCCTCAGTGCGTGTCAGCACAAAACACGTGGCGCTGCATCAGCTGGGGAGCAGCAGGCAGGGTTGGAGCATGAGCTCTGGATTTCGTTTGTCACTCTACTGCAGTTTTGGGTTGAAATAGCAACCCACGCTGCTTGATGTGTTGGAGACCTGGGCAGGAGTTATGATAACTGAGGGGGCTGAGATGTTCTGGGGTCGTCATCAGCCTTGCCTTATGCATGAGATACAGATGTCTCTGTTCATTGTAGGAGAGATGGACTAGATGACTTCTAAGGGTCCTTCCCAACTCAAACCATTCTATGGTTCTGGGAAGTGAGAAGGGACATCCTAACCACAGGGATGCCCTGCCATAAGGACATCCTAACCATAGGGACATCCTAACCACAGGGATACCCTGCCATAGGGACATCCTAACAATAGGCCATCCTGCCATGGGGACATCCAACCATGGGGACATCTGCTGCCCTGAGTGATGCCTCCATGCCTTGTTGCTCCTCCCATTCCCACCTTTTCTCCAGCCCTTCCTCATCTCCATTTCAGATGATCCCCTTTTGAGGTAGGGAACACAATGAACCTCACGTGTGTCAGTGCTTGGGTTGGGAGCCCACTCAGGCAGTTTCATGGTGGTCACTGTCTCCTTTCACTGGCCTTTCCTTTCTTCAGTAGATGGAATATTTCTTCTTTAATACCCTCTGCAGTCTTCGTTTCAGCCTCCACTTACTCCCTTATCACTTTCTCTGCCCTCTAACCTTCCCATTTTGCTTTCTCCATGCTTTCTAAAGCGCTTCCCCCAAGGGCCTGCTGGTGATGTCCTGCCTTGCAATACTACTGGAGGGCACAGTGGACAGTTGAGCACGTTAATTTGTTTTAAGAGAGCTTTACTTCGTAATTGCGCGTGTCTAGAAGCAAAATGCATCCTGTCTGTTTTCTTTCTCTCTAGTATTTTATTCCATTGGTCCCAGCACTTCATTGCAAGCTGATAGGTTCCTTGAAGAACAAAGGCAGAGTGGGTCGTGTTCAGCAGTCGTGGTAGGAAGGGAGGTCGAAGCCGGTTTTTTAATGGGGAAAAAGAAAAATGATTGGATCTTCATTAAAGGGAGTTTCAAAGCAGTAAGCAGATTCTGTTGCTCTGGTGGTCCTCCACAAAAACCAAACTCTTCTGGAGTTGTTTTGGTCCTCTTTGCCCTCTGCATGCCACGCATTCCTTGTGTCCGGATGCTCTGGTGTCTGCTCTGTCTCATTAGTTCCTTGTGACCCTGCTGGCTCTGTGCCATTTTCCTATTGCTTTTCTCCTTAGAGGAATTCCCCTTTCCTCCCAGATTCCTTTATTCAGCATTCTGCTTAAAGGAAGATGAGTAGAGTGCAGGGAAACGGGAAGAATTTTGGTCGATGGCACCTTGCTTTTGGAGGCACCCAGTGTGGTTCTCCAAGGACATCATACCTAAAAGTGCCCACTTTGGGGTATATTAGAACAGGATTTTACATCTTCCCGATGACAGAGTGGAGACCACTAAGCAGGTAAACACTGACGCCACAGATATTCGTCCTTGCAAAGCTCCCTGGGCGGTTCATGAGGGAAGGGGAGATGCATTGAGTTGGACAGCTGCTTATAGAAAACAGATGTGCGAGTTAGAAAACACAAGCAATAAATCTGAAGCCATATGGCAGCACTTTCATGAGTGTTTAGAGTCACGGCTGGCCATGAATGGCTTCAGTTTCTCTCCTGCGAGGGGAACTCACTGCCTCTTGTAAGACATGGAAATGGCTTTGTTTGCTTTCAACCTCAACTCCTCTTAGGTGGAGAAACCTGCATCCCACAGGTGTTCCATGTGTGTGAGGGCTTCGGAGGTGTGTGTTTGGGACACCTTGATGGCTTTCCCATTTCCCATGGTTGTAATGCCTGGAGCTGGCATTAACACGGATGGCTTTCCCCTATACCACTGTTGGGTTTTAAGCAATTGCAAAGTTGAGTTTCTTTGGCTTCATGGAGCTGTTCTGTGGGCCTGGGGGCTTCCTGCTCCCTGCACACCCTCACACTGTGGCCATCCTAGAGGTATTTCTGGGAATACACCCTTTCTTCCATCCCAGGTCCAAGCTCTTCCCCTTTTTCCCCTTCCCCAAGCTTATAAAGAGAGAATTTCCAAGCTACCTATTTTTCTCATCGTAGATGTGTTGGGTTTTGTTGTTGTTGTTATTGTTTCTTTTTTTCATGCCCGTCTAAAAACTGCTTTTCGGGCAAGATGGGGCTCAGTGAGCTGTGCAACCTCCTCTGCATGGAAAGCCAATTCTGCAGCCCTCCGCCTCCTCTCGGCGCGTGGCATCGGCTCCACTGAAGTCTTTTATACGGGAGCTTAATGAGTTTATCTGCTATTGTCTTAAATAAGCCTTCTATGAAATTGGAGTCCTCTCCCACAATATCATAAGGAGATTAAAAAGAAAGCTGGGATTTATGGGAAGCAGAAAGTGAATACGTTTGAAACCTGAAGAGACGCTGTAGGAAAGTATCGTGAGCAAGTGCATTGAACTTAGAATCCCAGTTTAACCCAATGATCACCATTCATTGGGCTTTTTTTTCCCCCATAGCTTGAAAACTACTTAGACTGGAGCCGAGGAAGGGGAGAAATGATATAAATGAAAAAAACCACAACGCCATCAACTTAATTGGAGCAGTTGGCATTTCACAAGACAGCACTGCCCTGTACTGCGGTCAGCACTGCTTTGCCATATCCCTCACTCTCTTGTGATGGAGCAGTGTTAGAAACCCCTCTCTTAGTAGGGGTGACCATGATGTCAGTCCTTGTGATTCTGGCATTTCTTTGCACGTGTCCCAGCAGACTTGATGTCCCTGCTGCAACAAGGTTTGGTCATTGGTTCGTTTCCTTCTCCCTTTTTATGCGCTGCTGCAGCCTGACCATCCAGTCAATTCCTTATCCACCAACTAGTCCAGCCTTCAAATCCACATCTCTTCTATTAAGAAGGAAGAATATAGCATGGGACCATGTCAGAGGCTTTGTGTGAGTCAAGGAGGACAACATCAGTTGCCTTCCCTTTGTCCACCGATGCTGTCACTCCGTCATAGCAGACCATCAGATTGGTCACACACCATCTGTCCTTGGTGAAGCCATGCTGGCTGTCTTGGATCACCTCCTTGTCTCACATGTAGGGTTGAGAGTTGAGTGTGAGGGTCTGAGGAGGGCTGCACAGTTAACACTGGCAAACCTCATGGTATGGCCATGCACAACAGGGCCATAAGATAATGGAGGGTGCTGGCTCACCCAGGCTGCTTTGGAGATGGCACACTGGAGGCGCATTAAACAAGGAAGCAGTGACACCTCTGCCAAATTACCTGTTCAAATGATCACAGTAATTATAACAGGGGAGACAGATGAGGGTAACAGAGTGTGTAATAGCAATGGCAACACTGTAATTTATTGAATGGAAGACCTTTAGAAACGTGCAGGGCTGAGAACTTGGGGGGCCTTGGGTTGGGGCTGAGGGTTGGCAGGGGGTCTGTGGGTTTTGGTGGGACCAATGGTTCCTGGTTCTGCCCTTATGGAACCTGCTTACTTTGAAGTTTTTTGTTTTGGTTTGGGTTTGGTTTTTTTTTTTTTTGCAGTGGAAATGGTAGCAAGAAGTGAAAATTGTGCTGTTCAGAAGTCAGGGCTTCTCGTGGCAGTTGGCATCACTGAGTGTTGTTTGTATTGATTGCAGCAGAGGCAATTAAGAGGTTCCCACTGCTTTCACTGGGAGTTTTCCCTACATCAGGAGACTCAAAGCAGAGGGGGGGACTATTATGGGGTATAAGCACGGCACAGGCAAGAGGACAGGGTCTGCAGGCAGCTCGCAACCTTGTAGAAGCTGAAATGTCTAACCAAGTACCAAGTGCAGCTCTCCAGTAGTTCCCATTGGCTTTGCAGCACGTATACAAGGAGATGGCATCCCATCTTATCCCAAACCCTGGAATTGAGGCCACTGGGTCTCATCACAGAGGCTGGTTATCATCGAATCACAGAATGGGTGGCGTTGGAAGGAACCCCTACAGGCCATCAGGTCCAACCCCGCGCTGAGCAGGGACACCCACAGCTCCATCAGTGCTCACAGCCCCATCCCCTGACCTTGGGTGCCTGCAGGCATGGTGTATACACCAACATGTTGTTATCCTACAGCACATCTCCAAAGTTCATTATTCCCACACGCTCGTTGGGTGTTGACGTTGAAGGGAAGCCAAGGGCTCAGTCCTTGGCTGTCGGGGCATCGCTTCATTCCCAGCTAGGAAATAGTTTCCTGAGTTTCCTGGCAGTAGCTCACAAGTGTGAAATGTGAGAATTCAAGGCGCGTTGCAGGAAGTTAATTCGATCGCTTGGCGAGAGAAAGGGGGTAATCCAGTTTTCATGTGCTTTTTAAATCAGTGTAATTCTATCCCAAAAGAAAGAGAGTCGCAGCAAACGAGTTTGGTTCTCAGTGCATTGGCACGTCCCTTACTGTCCCTGATGTCTTTAACATCGCTCTTTAAACATGATATTCCTCAGCAGCCCTTTAGGACCTGAAATCCTGTTTGGAAAACATAAGAATTGGTGGAGCTGGGCATTTCTCATTCAGTAGTGTGGCTGGAAGAAGGTTGGCAGGTAAATCATAGAATGGCTTTAGGTTGGAGGGGACCTCAGTTATCATCCATTCCAATTCCCTGCCATGGGAATTGCCAGCCCATCCAACCTGGCCTTGAATGCCTCCAGGGATGGGGTATCTACAGTGCAGTGCAATCTCCTCGTGCTTAGTCTGCAGTATCCATTCTCTCCTAAGCAGCGTTGCTTGCTGGAATTTCAAATTCATGTTTTATTGAGCAGAAACATGAATAGTCATTTGTCTGCTCCTGTAATGCTGCAGAATTCTTGGGGGAAAAAGAAAAAAACAACAACAAACAAACCAGCAAATGTGCTGAGTCTGCCCAGCAGGGCTGTGTTGTTGTGAGCAGAGCAGACCCTGCTGGGGCTCGTGCATCATTAAGGTCACGTGAAATCCGTGAGAGGTGATGAGTTGAATTGGGAAGAGCTGGAAGGGAAGCTGGGGCAGAAGGGCTTTGAGTGTTAACGAGGCAGAAATCACTCCTCATTGCTTTGGAAGATGAAATGTAACCGTGGTACCACGCTGGGTCATGGGGGGCTCTCAGTTCTTTGGGAAAAGACAGAGGAGCAGTGGTGCAATGTGTCTCACTGCTTATTTCTCTCCTTTCTGAGCTCTGCTCGTCTGTGTGCATTGATCTGAAATGTTTGGAAATCAAATAGGAATAGCAAAAATGTGCATCTGCTACTTAAATACATGCATGGATCTCAATTTAGCATAAAAATGATGCTTTTGCTCTCAGCTCTGACTCGGTTGCTGCTGTAATTGACAAAAGGTGGAGGAAAACATGCTGTCTTCCGTTCTGCCTTGCCAAAGCCATTTGCCCTACAGGCTGTGCAAAGGGAGCAGGGGGTTCTGCTGGGATGGGCTCAGAGACCAGAGCAGTGCTCAGCCCCTGCCAGGAGATAGCAGTGCTGGTGTGCTGCTAAGCCTCTTGTTTGCACTAAGCTGTTTATTTTGCTGCTAAAGGATTTGAGAATCTCTTTGGCTGAATGGAAGCGGCCGGTGAACCTCTCCTGGTGTGAAATTCCCTCCTGTCTGCGTGAGATCTACTACACACATACAGAATGAGCATAGAATAAGCAACGTATCTATGATTTCCTGCTGTTGCATTTCCTAAATGCACGTGCATTTGCAGACAGGGAGCACAGGGTGCATTGTTCAGTGCATGGGATGGCAAAGCCCAGCTCTGGGGCCGGGTCGGAGCAAAGCAGGAATACCAAAAGCTTTCAGGAAGGCTCAAATCCATTATAATATTACTAAACACCATAATCCTGTGAGCCTTGGCTTTGTAATGCGATAATGAGTTATTAAAGGCTAAGGCAGGGGATGGTGGGGGGGGGGGGGGGGAAGCTGTGCTTTGGGGTCTTGTCTTCCTTACAGTTGGCAGGGAGCAGCTGAGGAATGCATTGGGTTCTCCTCCATCCATATGATGCTGCAGCAGTTTTCCAGCCACCTCTGCTTGGGATCAAGTGCTGTTTTGTTGTTATTTGTCTTGCAAACGCTGTGTGTTTATTCTTGCTATTCTGGATGTTCCCCATCTGCTTCTGGACAGATCATTCCTGAGGAATCTGCTCTCACCACGTCGCCGCTTTCCTCTAAGTGCAAAGGAAGGGAGGAAAATCAATTTCCATCAGCTGGATGGTGCCCTTTGATTTATTGCTGCTGGAGGAAGAAATTCTTTATCTCGTGCTCCTGAAAAGGATTGCTTCAGTGTTTGTTATTAGGGAGAGATGCTGGAACAGCCCCAGTTCTCCAAACCCTGATATTTTGATAACCTTTACCAAAGGACATCCACGGTCCTGGTTTTATTGCAAGAGCTCTCTTTTACCTAAATACTTCCAGCTACCTGAATACTTACAGCTAAGTTGTTCTTGAGCCTCGGGATCGTTGCAGAAGGGGTGTTTGAGCAGAAGCAGAGCTACCAAAGGGCAGTAACAGCACAAGGATGGTATGGGGTGGAGCCAGGTCACTGCCATCCCAAAAGGTCCCTGCTGACAGGCAGTGAGATTTGATGGTGTTTTTGCAATTAGTACGTAGTGTGAAGTCTGGGCAGAGCAGCAGAGCTGCCCAGCACTGTGTGCAGACATGCGGTGCTCACCAGCATGATGCTGCCCTGACAGCAGCCTGCTATGGACAGACAGACAGATCAGGGTCCAACACTTCCCCAGTCAGGAGATGGGCGATGGTTTTATTGCTTGTTGCCATTCCTCCCTAGATTCTGAAGTTCATTTCCTGTGTCAGACTGCGGATTCCTAGCCCTACAAATAAAAACCATCGCTGTTTCTGCATCCTCTTTGCCTTGCAGCCCAGCAGGCTGGTCGGTGCTTGGGGCTGCATTGCCCTCCTGCCATGGGGGTGGATGTGAGTGCTTTGATTTATGTGTGTGACAGTTTCTCCCCTCCTGTGCCCTCCCACTGAGGTCTATGGGACACACTGTGCTGCATTCCTTGTCAGCAAGCTGGTTGGAGTTGTAATGAATATAGGGCCGTGCTTTAATTATCCCTAATTGCTATAAAGCAGGTTAGTGGCCAAGTGAGCAACCGCAGATGCCCAACTGGCCTAATTTGTTGGCAGGGTGAATGACCTGCTGCCCTGGCACTGTGATTAGGGCTAATTTGGTGCTGGAGCTCTCCTTGATGGGAATGAGGGGCAAGTTCCTCGTGGTGCAGCTGCTCTACAGGCACTGTTTCTGAGGGGTGAGCGATGTACAGATGGTTCGTATGTGGGCAACACCAGCACTGCATTGCAGCAGCTTAGGGAAAGGAGCAAAATCCAGCTCGCCTCAGAAGCACTTAGTGTCAAAATGAGCCTGCCTCTCCTTTCAGTTGCTCTGATCGCATTTATTTGTGCGGTTTTCTGGGACATCGGATCTTCGCATCATCCATCAGTTTAATTCTCTTTAAAGGAGTGAAACAGAAAAGGGAAGCTGAGTGATAGGCAGCAGGGAGCACGCCTGGGGCCATGCAGCCGGAGGCACGACAGTTGCCTGGAGGAGAGCCTGGGGTGGTCCTTCCCCCACCAGCAGTCCTGGTTGCTTTGGGGTAAATCCCACTGTGCTCTGAGCAGCAGTTTTGATAGAATCATAGAATGGTCGCCAACCAGCAGACCAGGCTGCCCAGAGCCATGTCCATGCCTCCATGGATGGGGCATCCACAACTTCTTTGGGCAAACCTGTTCCAGTTTTCATAGATGGATGCTGGGGCTTTGTGAATTGGGAGCATTTCATTTCCCCGCTGGCACTGTAGGGTGGGTTTGTGTGTCTTCTGCTGAATGCCCCCAATTAATGCTCACTGGGGTTGTGTAGAGCCCAGCCAAGGTCCAGAACTTAGCACGTGTGCTACAGAGGAAGTTCCTTTCTGCAGGATTCTGCAATCTAAAGCAATTACATCACTCAATAACATTGTTAAATATTCTTTAGTGGGCATGGTGGTGATGGGCTGATGGACGTGAGCAGGGGGGCTTGTGGATGCCCCATCCCTGCAGGCATTCAAGGCCAGGCTGGATGTGGCTCTGGGCAGCCTGGGCTGCTGGTTGGTGACCTGCACACAGCAGGGGGTTGGAACTGGATGAGCATTGTGCTCCTTTTCAACCCAGGCCATTCTACAATGCAGTGGTCTTTTCCAACCTTAATGATTTTGTGATTCTAATTCTGCCATGGTTATTGAGAGCCTTTTCACAGGGGCATCCCCGTTGGGGCTCTGGTGTACAGTGGTCAAATTGAGCGATTAGCATTGTTGCAGTGCTAATTATCCTCCAAGTGAAAGGTTAACTTGAAGTTGTACGGCTTGGAGTTGTGCAGAAGGCGTTGGGCAGAGCAAAGTGCAACGTGTTTGTGCAGAGGTGTTTGGGTCTGCTGGGTTCTCTGTGGTTTTGTTCCATCCCCGTGAAAATTTGGGGTCTTGGTGCTGAAGCAGGAGCCTCCCTTCTCATCCCAGAGCCTGTGCTGGCCACAGATGCCATCATTTCTAGCCAATAGCCACAAGGCTGTGTGCCCATCCATAATGGACACAGTCCCTCCTGGCTGCCCTTGTTCAGGGTTTGCTCATCCTTGCAAATGCAGTTTTCCAAATATCCCTTGTAGGACCAGGAAGCTTTCCATCGGCGAGCTTCATTGCCTTCTGGAAGCCAAACTAAGAGCTAAACTCAATGTTTCTTGTATTGATTTTGCTCATGGAGCCTTCATTAGAAAGCAGGAAGGACGGAGATTCGTTGAAATGAATTATTGAAAATGTCATACGTTACATTTCCTTCTGCTGTGCTGCACTGGAGAAAGCAAAGCATAGCCTCCTTCCCTATGATACAGCAGCTTTTTTATCTTCTTCTGTTTTTTTTCCCCCGCCCAATAAATAGTTTTCAGCTACCAGGCATGCTTTTACCACTGTGCAATAACTCAGCCAACATCAGCTTTCTGCCGCAGGTCTTTCAACAGCAGCCCAAATCAATAGGTACAGCAAAAAGAAGGGAACCAGAAACAATGGGGCAGGTGTGGGAAAACAAAACGCATCCGTGGGTTTGGTTGATGGAATTACATGGCTTGTTTTAAAAGGCAACCATGTGCAGATAGATTGGATCCAGCTACCCAGCCCTACGATGCTCCCTGAGCACAGAGCCCTGCTTTCACCGCATGGGGTTGGGTTTTCTGCTGCTTGTTGTTGTTGTTTCCTGCTGCACCCAGGGGAATATTTCAGCTACACCGGGTTGAATTATGGGCTGCCTTCCTCCCTGCAGCACAGAGATGGCAGAAAGGTGCAGTCCCCGTTTGCTCCATGCCTCGCTGCCCTCCAGCTTTGAGCACGCAAAGCAAACCCAGCAACACAACCAATGCATGGGAGCTGCAAACCTTATTTCCCCAAAAATGCCGTTGAATATTTGCCCTGCTTGCTGGCACAGGAGGAGCTGCCATGGTGCTAAGGAGCATTGCAACGTGTGGACGGCGTGGGCTCAACGCTGCCTGGCTTCCATTGGAGGAAGGCGGAGGCTGCGGTCGATGCACGCTGATGAGCAGCCCTGATGGCTATTGATCTGTTGGTGCTGCCCTTGATTAATCTCCTACCGATGGGTTTGGGGTTCTTTGTGCATCCCTCCTGACGTGGGATCACATCTCCCCAGCGCTGCTTGCAGCAAATCCCTGCAAAAAGGGAGAAGGCGGATTGAACGTGGATGCACCTGAAGGATGGGCAGTGCAATGGCCAAGATGTGGACCTTGGCCACAGATAGCCAAGGTGCAGCTCCATCTCCTGCTCATCCCCTCGCTGTAAGCATTCCTCCCAGCTGCAGCTGCTGGCACAGAGCTGGAGGAAGTGCACGGCTTTCCCTCGGAGCTTGTTTCAAAGAGGCTTTGTAGATTGCCATCTCCCCTTCATTGCAGCGATAAGGTGAGAAGGGTGGAAATGAATAAAAAAACCCCAAACAGCCCTCGATTGCTGTTTGCCCCTCCAGTTATGCAGAGGGGGTGTGAGACAGAATGCAGGTCGATGCCTGCTGGGTTGGCTCCCCCATGATTGAGATCCCCTGCCCCGGTTTGGCATTGGCCAGCAATGGGATGGGGATGTAGTTAAGTGGCTAATGATGCTAATGAGCTGGGATTTATGAGGGGAGCTAAATACAAAGGGGTTTAGGCACTGAACCAGCTTAGGTGCTTGTGAAAATCCCACTAAGCTCTGCAGTTCCTGCAGGGAATGTGCCTCAAGGTGAGCCCCAGCCCTTTGCCTGGACAGAAACAAGGAAATCCTCTCATACCAGCCCCAGGACACCAGTGTGGAAAATGACTTTTTCTTTCCCCACCCTTGGCACAGATTTTTCCCTAATACTTACTCAATCCCTTACAGCATCTCCCTTTCTTGTACCACTTGGCTGCAGCCATGGCCAAGAAAACCAACCTTGGCACTTTCTTCCCACCCCATTCAGAGCACCCTCAGCCTGTGGGGTGGAAATACAGCTCTGTCGGGGTGGCTCCAGCCCCCACATCTCCAGATTCTCATGCATGGAGCTCTCCTTTGCATGCAGGGTTCGTTAGGTTGGGCTTTGCTGGCTTGGTTGAGAATGAACTCACCTGCAGCACGGCTCTGTTCACAGCTCCTGTTGGGTTGCAGAGCCCGCAGGGTATCTCGCAGTGGTGATGCTGCTCCTCTCAGAGGCACTTGGCAAACAAATGAGCGAGGAAGAAACACAGATTGTGTTTGCTAATGGAGCACAGTTGCCAAAGAATGCATAAACCGTTATTCACCGCGAGGGAAATTCCTCTCTGGGAGACGTTTGGGCTGAAAGGCTCGGGGTTGCAAGCGTTGCTGAAAGGCTGCATTTTTTGCTCAGTGCACTTTGTGTGTGGATGCTGAACTTAGAACCTCGGTGTTTGCTGTCCTTGCATGGTTTCCTCCATGGAGGAGCAAAGGATGCGTGGTTTAGTGGGCATGGTGAGGATGGGGAGATGGTTGGACTGGATCTTAAGTGGTCTTTTCCATGCTTAATGGTTCTGTGGTTACATGGGCATCGTTTTGGGGCCACTGACCCACAAACATCAACCCTATGGAGATGGGAGTCACCGAGTTGGAATTGGGTGGGATGGGGCTCCGGGATAGCAGAGCTGGGGGAAAGGGAGGTGGTCGGATATGTGGGCACGGTGGGGATGGGTTGATGGCTGGACTTGGTGATCTCAGTGTTCTTTTCCAACCTTTATGATTCTGTGTTCCTGTGCTCAACCATCTGTTGCAAAGAGTTGAATTCTGTTAAGCATGCTTGCTCTTCTCCTTGTCGTCGTCCCCCCCCCCCTTCTTCTTGTGCTGGGTGTTAAATTAAAATGTGGTTTTGATTTCAAATAGTTTAAATTAAAATGTCTCCGTGTATAAAACCCTCTGCGGACTATAAATTATGCAGGAGAGGACTGTGAATTATTCAGAAGTGAAACAGCACTGGAAACCCCTCCAGAAAACAGAGCAGCAATAGGAGAGCAGCCTGCAGGACCCAGACCCAGCAGGACTCAAAATGGGCATCACCAGGAGATGCTGAGACTCAAAATGGGGTTTTTCTTGTGCTTTTCCCATTGCTGCTTCTAAACAGGCAGCGGATGTTTTGTTTTTGCCCCTGAGAAAGCCCTTTGGATATCTAAAATGAAGGCTTTTTGTTCACATTTGCATGGTTAGCTTTGCATTTTGCAATGGGTTTGGATTCAGAGTGGTGCCAAAGGTTGGACTCTGTGGTCCTGGTGGGTCCCTTCCAAATTAGCGGCTTCTTTGGTTCTTTGACCAGGTTGGACCAGGCTCTGAGCAACCTGATGGAGCTGTGGCTGTTCCTGTTTGCTGCAGATGAGTTGGATGGACGACCTTTAACGGTCCCTTCCGACTCAAATGATTCCATGATTCCTGAGGACTTCTCACCCCAAATAACAGAGAGCCCCCAGTCCTGCCCTATTTGTGGCTGCAGAGGAGGGGGAAAGTCTCTTTTTGACCCCTTAGCCCTGGATGCCTGCTTTGCTGATGCTTAAGGGCTCTCTGAGGTTTCTTCCACATTTCCAGTGTTCTCAGCCTCTTTGCTGATTTGGGATTGAGGGTAGTGGGATATTTAGGATAAGGGATGCTATAATGGGATATTTGGGCAAGAAATACCATAAAAGGGGATATTTTGGATAAGGAATGCTATAAAGAGACTTTTGGGATAAGGGATGCTATAACAGGGGACATTTGAGGTAAGGGATGCTATAATGGGATCTTTTGGGTAAGGGATGCCATAAAAGAGGATATTTGGGATAAGGGGTGCTATGGCATGATATTTGTAGTAAAGGATGCTATAATTGGGGCAAGGGATGTTATAAAGGGATATTTCAGGTAAGGGATGCCATAAAAGGGGATATTTGGGATAAGGGATGCTATAACAGGATATTTGCCATCCAAAAACCAAAACTGGGGGGAAAATATAAATTCCTATTGGAGCACTGTGTAATGAAGTGAGCTGAGGGGAGACAGCTTCATTTAGGGAAGCTATCTCTGCACTTTTGAGTTGGAATAGCATTACCTCCAATGGAGTAACGCTGTTTCAGAATCCGGCCCATCGTTGCCATTCTAAGGCAGAAGCAGCACCAGAGTGCTGTATTTTCCTCCTCCTTCGCCTGCAGTCATCACACCCAGAATTTGAAGACAGATTTTGGAGGTTAAAACTTCCCCGCAGAGCCCAGATTGTTTCCCTCTCAGCTGTCATCTCGGGACGGTTCTGTTTGCTTTCAGATGGCATCAAATATTTGGATTCCTGCAGGGGCTGTGGTGCGAGGGTGAATCTCATGCACACAAAACAATACAAATAAGCTTTTTGTAAGAGGGCTTTTTTAGCATTTCAGTGTGTGCTGCTCCTGTGCAACCCCTACTTGTTGCATTTCTGGGTGGACATCAGTGTACAGAAGATGGTCTGCTTCTGCTTGCACCGAGTTGGCTGCGTTGCATTTGCTCCTTTGTTGCTTTTCATTCCAAATCCCCACGTTGCCTTGCTTGTTTTTGCTGTGATTGGCCCTTATCTCTCCAATAGAACAATATTATTGCTGGGGAGGTGCCCAGCACAGGGCAGAGCTCCAGAAGGTGCATGAGATGAAGATGTCTGCAAGGAAACATCAGGGGAAAAAAATAAATCATTAAAAGTAATGAGTTGAAAACTTTCCTCCAGCGAGCATCACTGCTCTGTCTCATGGAATTTGCAAACAAAAAGTGCTGTATTCCACCCCCCCCCCCCCATCTCAGCTGTGCTTCCTTGTATGCTCTTCTTCTCCTAGATGCAATCATGGATTGAAAAGGATCTCAAAGATCATCTGGTTCCAACCCCCTGCTGTGTGCAGGTCACCAACCAGCAGCCCAGGCTGCCCAGAGCCACATCCAGCCTGGCCTTGAATGCCTGCAGGGATGGGGGGCATCCACAGCCTCCTTGAGCAACCTGCTTTTCAGCTGCAGCACAAAGCACGTCCTCTGGGGATGCAGAACTGAGCTCAGCCCCTGCATGCTGAGCACTCCTGCACCCTGCTCATGCTGCAAGCTTTGCTCGTGCTCCCGCAGCTCCCTTTTAATTGTATCATATTGTTCTGCTTCCCCACACCCGGTGCGAAGCGCTGATAACTTTGTCGGAGCTGCTGCCTGGCAGAGAGAGCAGAGATTAATAAAAACCTGTCGCTTTTATTAACTTTGCAATCTAGTGCATCACTTAATTCCAGGCAGGCGCTGACCGCAACGCTCGGAGCTGTGAGCAGCTCTTTCTGTCTTGGTGCACAGCTCTGCTGGGCTGGATGGGAGTGATGCAGTCCCACAAGGCTTTCCCTAAGCATTCCCTCTTGCCAGGTCCCTTGGCTCCTGGTAGATGCCTACTGAAGATGCTGCCGTTGGCTGTGTCCGTTGCCTTGCTGGAGGGGTTTGGTCTGGAGAAAGATGGAAGTAACCCAGTGGTGGGGATGAGGTTGTAGTGGAGTGATGGAACTCTAAACCCTTGGATATTCCAAGTAGAGCTTCCAAATAGTGGCTTTTCTTTTATAGCAGAGTATGAAAAGCACGGGGTGATCATTTGATGCATGGAGTGGAAGTGTTCTATTTAGGGGCAAGGGAAGGTGAAACTGTTCCACGTGTACCAGATTCCTTCTCCAATGCAAGACCAGAGATGCCTCTGGTGTTCTTACTGTGGTCCTTTGGAGGGGGACGTTCCTTGGCATGGATGTTCTGGGGTCTTCAAGGAGCAGGCAGAAGATGCCCATTGGATCCCATTGTGTTTGTGCCTGATGTGGCCTCAGCCTGAGGGCCCCTTAACCATTTAGTTTTTTGGCTAATGCCTCAAGAGCAGTCACAAAGAAATAAATCAAACCAGAAGCACCCAGACAGGAGCCAGGCTGTTCAATAGGTGCCAGCCCTGCACACATCAGAATGGGTGGCACTTCCCACTGCTGGCCCATCCTGTGCCATTGAGTCGATCGTTGGCTTTTTAGCAGCAAGGAAGCAGCCTGTGTCGTGCTTTCCATCTCTGTGCTGCACTGCAGTTATTTTTATCTGTTTTATATTGTTCTCGATGGAATTATTCTGCCCTCAGCCTGTAGATAAGGGCTGTTGCTAAACGAGCGTGAGCTTTTTCCTTGAAGGTTAAATCTCTGCCTTGCAGGTTGCTGAGTGAGGAGATGCTTTCTGCTTCCCCTCTGCATCTTCCTGGGCTGTTTTGGTGTTTTCAGGTGCTTCCAGCAGCATGCAACACCCCTTGAAGCAGTGCAAGGTGGTAGTGAGGGTGCATTTAGGGCTGTGCCTCTCTTGTGGGTGCTCTGCTTAACAAACGGCAGCTTTTCAGAAGCTGTTAGCATGAGCCATTAACTCTTCCTTTTAATTATTCAGCTCGCCTGTTTTAAATTTTGGATTAAATGCAGCTAATAGGCTTTGTGGAGGAGGCTCCGACCTCGGCGGTCCCTCCCCAGAGGAGCCCACATGGTGCCTCACCAGCTGATCACTTTGGCTCATTATCTCACGTCTTTCTCCAGCTGATGGATGGCTCTGGATTGATTTATGAACATCCGTGGGTGGGTGCAGCAGACGAATGGGGAACATGGGTCCTTGCAGCCCCATATGGCAAAGAAGGAGCAACCCCAGCCACCATGTCTATTTTGTTGCGATTTCTGCAGATAACCCCAAATTGCCTTGTGGCATCATTTTGAGTCTTGTGCACGTTGCTTTGTGTGATTGGTGGTTGGGCTGGGTGACCTGATGGTTGGGTTTGGTCACCTAGTGGTTGGGTGTGATGACCTGATGGCTGTGCTTGGCAACCTAATGGTTGGACTGGGTGACCTGGTGGTTGGGTTTGGTCACTTAGTGGTTGGGCTTGATGACCTGATGGTTGGGCTGGGTGACCTGATGGTTGGACTGGGTGACCTGGTAGCTGGATTGGGTGACCTGATGGTTATCCTGAGTGACCTGATGATTGGACTTGGTGACCTGGTGATCTTAGTGATCTTTTCCAACCTTAACGATTCTATGATTCTGTATCCTGCTGGGAGGAACATGGCTACCCCATTGTTTGTGTTGGGTCTGCACCCAGCTGCAACATCTGGCCCCAAGATGATAAGGGGTTGCAGCCAGAGTTGGTGTTGTCAAGGGTATTTGTGCTGGACTCCCACCCCATGTGTGGTAGGAAGGGGCCCCAAGGATCATCAAGCTGTGCTGACGTGGTTAATGAAGAGGGATCGCTAGAATTGTTTATTTGAAACTTTCTAGAGGCTAAATGAAATATATTACTTAAAAAAAAAAAAAAAAAAAAAAACCACCTTAAAAAAGCAACAACATCTGGTTAGTAGCATCCGTATTTGGAGTTGAGCTGCCGACCTTCAACCCCATTAAAATCACAGATGCAGTGGAGGATGCAAATGAGCCTGGTGCATTCTGGAAGGGGGGCCCATCTTTGCATACGTGTGCAGTGGTTCAGCTCTGCAGGTGTTGTTCTGTTCTGCCACTTCCACGCACGCAACCGGTCCCATGCAGACATTCACAAGAGCACAGCCTCAGTGTGTAGAGACTTAATTACACGTTGCTTATTAGAGATGGCCTGTCAGCATGGTGGTTGGGCAGCCGAGGCGGCTGCTTTATCGCCTCTTTGCAGGAGTCGTGCAATTTCTTTGTCATCATATATGGTAATGTATGCACTGCAGCACGGCGTGGGGTGAGATTCAATGAATAATGGAAAACCCAGAGTCATGTTGAATCTATATTGGCCGTGCTGTTTCCCCACCAGTTATCTTTAAAAGGCAAATATTAATTCTGGGGGCTTAGAGCAGTTTTAGAGCATCTCGGTCCCTGCAGCAGGTGCAGTTTGTTGGAAGGCTGCAATGAACTATTTGCCAGCACGGGGGCTGCAAGACGTGCTGTTGCAATGGCCACTTTCTATCCTCATATGGCCATGCTGCTGATTTGGGCTCTGGTAGATCCCACAACACGACCTACCAAAAAACATGCCTGAGAAAGTGCTGGTTGCTGGTTGCACTTGATGGTGTTAGAGGTCTTTTCCAATCTTAACGATTCTGTAGTTCTGTGATTCAGTGACATGGGTAGTGGGCATGGTGATGATGGGTTGACAGTTGGACTTGATGATCTCCTAAGGTCTTTTCTAACTGTGATTCGGTGACATGGTGTAGTTGGCGTGGTTGGTGATGAGTTGACAGTTGGACTTGATGATCTTAGAGGTCTTTTCCAACCTTAACGAATCCGTGGTTCTGTGATTCTCTGACATGGTTAATTGGCATGTTGGTGATGAGTTGACAGTTGGACTTGATGATCTTAGAAGTCTTTTCCAACGATTCTGTGATTCTGTGACGTGGTTTAATGGTGTGGTTGGTGATGAGTTGACAGTTGGACTTGATGGTCTTAGAAGTCTTTTCCAACCTTAACGATTCCGTGGTTCTGTGATTCTCTGACATGGTTAGTGAGCATGGTGGTGATGAGTTGACAGTTGGATCTGATGATCGTAAAGGTCTATTCCAACCTTAACAACTCTTTGATTTCTTTCTTTCCTGCCTTCCTTCCCCAGTTGCTGTCTGTGAATGCTAATTAGGATGGATAATTTCTGTTTGTTTTCTTTTTTGCTTTAACCAAATCCCTTCTATTATGATCTGTATCATTTATTTCTGCGGGCCATTATCTCAGTGTCATTACAGCATTTTAGCAGCTGAATGAAAACATCCGAAGGAAGCCAGAAGTCGTTAGGCACAACATTCTGTGATAACAGCCATAATTCTCGTGATAGAAAAAAAAATAAGAAAAAAAACCAACAAGAAGTGTGATGAGTTCAGGAAACAGCACAAATGGAGCTGAAGTTGTGCAGTGACACCATGATGTTTGTGCTCTGCAGTCACCAGTGCTGTAACGAGGAGTTCTACAAGTGAATGTCAGTGGGGAGGGCTGGGGGTAAAAGCTGCTTTTTGTCTCTTTACATGGATTTTACGATTTCAGTTGTCTTTTTTGTTTTTAAGGAGGGAAAGGTCCAGTGTTTATGTCCTGGGTAGGGATGTGACAAAGATGTTCCACTGAATGACGTGGTTTCGTGGCACGGTGGTGTTGGGTTGATGGTTGGATTTGATGATCTTCGTGCTCTTTTCCAACCTGAATGATTCTATGGAAGGCAAGGTTTGGATTTTTTTTGTTGTTCTCTGAGCAATGGTTGCAAAGCCGTCAGATTGGGGAAATTTCTTCTCCAGAAGAGCAGTGATGTGTTGGCACAGGGAGTGGAGGGGTCTCCATCCCTGGAGGTGTTCACTGTGGAGATGTGGCACTGAGGGACGTGGGCACGGGGGGCTGGGGTTGGATTTGGTGATCTCAAAGGACTTCTTCAACATTCATGATTCTGTGGTTCAGGAGCATGAAATCCTTGCAGGCAGCAAGCAGAGCCGGGTTCCTGCAAGAGAAAAGATGAGTTACCAAAAGGAAAAGCAAGCAACTCTTGTTTTGAAACCTCTCCTTGATGCTTTTACTTGAAGCAATGCAATCCAACAGGAAAAGAAACTGAAACCAGCACTGGGTTTTCCCCTGCCAGCCCTGCCTATGCCCCCTTGTTGTAACTGCATTTCATCAGCTGCTGTCCTGCAGTGGTCCCGGAGGATCAGCCCTTGGGGATGGACGGTGCTGAGGCTCAAGTTCATGGTGACCCCAGTTGTGCAGGGCTGCAGGAGCAGGTGGAAGTTGGGCTTTTCAGCCCAGCCTTGGATCATGGAATCATTCAGGTTGGAAATGACTTCTCCAACCATCATCCCACCCCCACCATGCCTGCTGAGCATGTCCTTAATGAAGGTGCTGGTGTCCCAGGGTTCATTTCCCTGTTTCATTTCCAGCAGCAGCACAAGAAGCGTTGCTTCAGACCCTTCCTATACTCCAGCATTCAGCTTCAGCACGAAGCAGCTCACAAGCCAGACTGATGGAATAAAACAGCACTGCACAACAGAAAATCAACCACACGTGCCTCCCATTGCATGAAACGACAGGCGCCGTGCCTTCCCGTGCCTCAGTTTCCCCACCCAGCGCTTCTTTCCGCCTCCTTTCGGGTTCCTTTTTGCTTCCTTTGCATTCCTACCCGGCCAGGACAAGCCACTCCTCCGGCGGGTGACATCAGGCTGGAGCCCAGCGGGGCCCTGCATGGCCGCCATGCAGCAGGGAGTGGGGACAAGGAAGGGGACAGCAGCAGGGAGCGGGGGAACGCAGGGGAACGTGGGACGAGCTGGCTGGAATCCCACGGGTAAGAGCTCAGAGATGGGGCAGGGAAGTGGGGGGGAGGGGGGGAGGAGGGGTTCCGCCGGGCGTCCCCGCTTGGTTTTGAGGGCTGTTTGTTGTTATTTCTTATTTCTGTGATTGCTTTTAATCTTCTTTCTCTCGGCCGTTCTTCCGCGCTGCTTTCTATCCCGTCCCTCTCCGCGTTTTCCCTTGTTTGTTTTCTGCCTGCTTCCTTTCGCTCCCTGCAGGAGGAAACAAAAACCAAACCCTCGCCGACTCTCTGCTCTTCCCCAATGCTCTGTGGGTTTCCCCCCCCTCCCCTTGTACCCCCAGGGGGGGGGATCACAGCAGTGCCACCCCCTCCATCCTCCTGCCCTCCCCTCCTGCCTGTGCTGTGTGGCTGTTAGTAGGGTTTGGGTTATATCCCAGTACTGGAGGTGCCCCAGTGGTCACGGATGGGCTCTGCAAAGTGCCACATCCTCAGGGTTATCCCAGCAGGAAGGCAGTGCTGCTATGGGGGGAGGTTTGGAGCTGTCCCAATGGCAAGATGGGGATGGGGACGATGGGTTTGCGCAGGCATTGGGGTCCTTCTGTAGGTCAGAGTGTGTTTGGGGCTCTCCAAAGGAACATAGCCCGGAAATTTGGTGGTTTTCCCCCATTTTATTGCCTGCTGGAGGGGGGGGGGGGGGGGGGGACAACGACACACATGGATGTTTCCCACACCAGGGCTGCTTTGGTGTGAACCTTCCCCAGGTACCCAAAATCAGACCAAACCAGAACCATCATGGGGTGCTCTTCAAGTACGAGTTTGACTCATCCCTAAGCCCTTAAATCCCTGCTTTTCTCTGATACCATTCTGATACCGTCCCAGGGGGAGATGCACCCATGTGTGTGTGTGCACGTATGGAGGCCTGACAGCACCTTGGAAGTTTGTTGCTATCAGCTGAGGTAGAATTAACAGCTAATTATTGTCTAGGTTTTCATCAGCGAGTCCAGGAAACGTTTAAATGGATGCTTGGGTTTAAAAAGCAGCCGTGCCCAAGCGCTGCGTTAGAGGCGTTCGCCACGGATGCTTCCAAAAATTAAATGAAAATTATTAATAATGTTTTAAAAAGTAATAATAATAATGATCTCTGTGATTATTTGCATTGTCTGTCAGCACGTTAATCGGTGCTCAGAGCGTAAAGGGTGGAGAATGCGGCGGGGTCGTGGATGTGGAATGCTATCAGCTAAAATATAATTAACAGCCAATTATTTAAGTGTGCGAATGGCAGTTTTTTGTCAATTAGGAAACGTTTAAGTGGCGTTGATTTCTGGCTGCTCTGGGTGCTGCAGTGCGAGGAGGGAGCTCCTTCCATCCCCATTAATTGCGGTGCTTCGTTATGGGGTGGGGATGAGCCCAGCCAGTGAAGCGAAAAGGGAAGAGGGCAAAAAAAAAATAGGGTTAAAAAAGAGAGGAAAAATGCGTTGTGGGAGCTTTTTGCACTGGGGTTTGGCCATAGGGAGGTGAAACAGAAGATCCTGTGATGCTGTGAAGAAGGGGGTGGGATCCTTCCAGCACCTTGGGTTGAATCTGAGCTGGTTTGGATGGAGGCAGAGATGGATGGTGTGCGGTTGGGTCTGGGGCAGCATCTCCTGGTGGGGTTGTAAGCTGCTCCCAGTGGCGTATGGGGACGTGGAACATTCATTGGGATGCTTAAGCTGGACGTAGAGCATGGGGGTTTGGTTTATTTCCTGCTGAAAGGTTTCTCTCAGCATCCATGCAGCTCCCAGCATGACTTGCTTGAGCATAGCAAGAGATACAGGATTTATCCCCCAAAACCTTCAGTTTATGAGTTGCACTTTGGTCCATGTGTAGAGACACCATTAGATGGACAGATGGAGATAGATAGCTGGGTTGCATGTTGTACCATTGGGTAGAGGTGGATAGATGCAGGTAGGTGGGTAGGTATTAAATGCCCTTGGGTGAACCATCCTTGCCATGGTTTGGGTTCCTTCTCTCCCACCAACTGTGCATCTCTGTAGAAAAGTCACTTTTTTAGCAATAAAACAAGGAGTTCAAAAAGTTCTCTAAAAAAAAGGTAAGAAGTTAATAAGCATAAAAAGATGTTGAAGATTTAAGGTTTGTTGCTTGCCAAGCACACTGGTTTGGCCTCATGTATTTATTGCATCCTAGGTAGGACCTGTAGAATCTCATAGACCTCACTGTACATCTGTGACCCTGTACGTAACAGGGGGGTTGAAACTGGATGATCACTGTGGTCCTTTTCAACCCAGACCATTCTATGATTCCAACCTAAGACCTTCAGTTGGGATGATTGGACCAGCATTGCCCATATGCAAGTGGGGATGCAGTAGGCACCAAATGAATCCTGATGGGGATTTAATTAGCTGATAGCACGGCTTGCAGAGGAGCTGGTTGGAGTTGAACGTGTGTGGTTAATCATTGGCCATGGGGCTGATGGCTGTGGATGTGAGAGGGGAGAAACAGCACAAGGTGGGCTGGGGTGGGCATGGGAGGAGAAAGAATGGATGGCAATGGAGTTGTGTGGTTGGTTGCTTGCAGAAATGAGATTTTTGTGGCATTTGGGGTGGTAAGGACATGGGAATGGTCGTGTGCAGAAGTGGGGGAAAGGGGATTTTGATGGGGTTTGGGGAGGCAGGTCTGTGTGCAGGAGGGAAGCTTCGCACCGCAGCCAGGCACTCAGTTTTGTACCGATGGCCTTTGGCAGTGCACACATTGTGTGTCTGCTCAGCCAGGCTTTGCTTGCACTGCATGGGCCCGGTGCATTTGCCTTGATTTCCCACGTGCTGGAGGCCAAAAATCTGAATTTCTCCTGCCCCTTGGGAAATGGAAACATGGGCAGAGCTGAGCTGTGCTCTCGGACACCGATTTATCCGAGCTTTTTTGTGAGAATTTCAAGAAAGCACTCTGGACTTTAATGAAATCCCCAGCCCGCAGCTCGAATGTTCCTCGTTAGTGACTTTATTGCTAAATAATTTACAGAAGGAGGCCTTGCCAGTTTTCATAAGGGAAGCATTTCAAGTATGCAAAGCAGATTTTATGCCTTCCCGGAGCAGCTGCTGGCTCAGGGATGGGGGACCAGCACTATGCTGGCTCTGCCCCATTTATTCTGCATCTATAGGCAAGGTGGGAGGCAGCAGTGCAGGTAGGGCAGGGGCTGTTTCTTCCCAAAATAAGCCCCAAATTCCCATACTGCGTGACCAAACGGTGGGGGAAGGACCCACACAGTGCAGGCATTGGTTTTATGGCTCCTGTTCACTTGTTGATTCTGTCTCCCCAGCACTGCTGAGAGAGGAGGTGGCCCAGCTGCAGGAGGAGGTGCACCTGCTCCGGCAAATGAAGGAGATGCTAACGAAGGAGCTGGAGGAGACACATGGCAGCAAATCCCCTGAGGTGCTGTCGGCCACTGAGCTCAAGGTGCAGCTGGCACAGAAGGAGCAGGAGCTGGCACGGGCCAAGGAGGCTCTGCAGGGTAAGGGCTGCCTTTCCCTCTAGGGCTTTATTCCACGCATCCCATAACCCCAGAGCAAATTAATTAGCCAGGGAAGGAAAAGCTATCCCTGTTATTTGGGTGAGGGGTTTGTGTGGTGAGGTGATGTGTTTTTGTGGGGTGAGGTTGGGTGCGCAAGCAGAGCATCCCCAGCAGGCTGGGAAATTGGGCACGTCGGGTGCAAAGTCATCGTTGTACAGAGCAAAACTGAGCTGAAATGCAGATGGAAAGTATGATGAGATGGGTTTAGTTCAGGTTTGAGCTCCTTGGAGCCATTGAGGAAGGAGGCAGAGCATTGCTTGGTGATGCATGCATTGTGCTGGTGTAGGGAACCTGCTTTGGGGGGGGGTGGGTTGGACTCGATGATCTCTGGAGGTCCCTTCCAACCCCTACAATTCTGTGATTGATTCTGTGATCCTCCTGCATGGAGCTTGCTGAAGGGTTGTGTTGCAGGACAGAACCTGATGTTGGAGGCTTTCCTCCTCCAAAAAGCACTTCTTGGTGAATAAACTGGAGCAAGTGAAGGCTGGATGGTGTGGTACCCAGGGTGAGGGCACTGTGTGGGGCTGTGGGGAAGGGAAGAGAAGGGAAAGGGAAATGGTAAGGGAAAAGGAAGGGAAGGAGAAGGAAGGGAAGGAAAAGGGAAAAGTTAAGGGAAGGAAAAAAGAGGGAAAGGAAAGGAGAAGGAAGGAAAAAGAAAAGGGAAGGAAAAAGAAAAGTCATCCCTGGTCTGTGTGTTTTCAGTTTTATTGCTCTTTGATGGTGTGCACATAAAACAAAGAGGCTTTTTTTTAAAGTTTTTGCTACGTTCCAAGGGTTGGAAATGGTTCTTGTGGGCTGTTTGAGCAGGATGGCTTGCCCCCTCTCCATGGGAAGTCGTGGTGTAGTTGTATGCAAAAAGCCAAAACTGAGCAGCAAGCTTTCCACTGCTCTGCCATAATGGTTTGAGAATCACGAATGCTTCAAGAATATGGTGATGCTTTGCTTTCTTTCAGTTGGGCTCTTACTGGTCAGCTATAGAAGCCACTGGGATTTGTTTTGCAGGACTTCCTTGCAGGTGTGAGGGATGGGGCGAGGGAATCTCGACTCACACTTGTGAGCAGCTCAGCCAGCAGCCCATTCACATCCCTTCCTCCTCCCTCCTTCCAACCTTGGAAGCCTTTTCCTGTCCTTTGGCAAAGCCCACAGTGCTGGATCCATCCCCACGGGCTGGGCGGCAGCGCAGCGCTTACGGGACGCTGCAGAAATCCTTTTTCCTTCCCATGAAAACTCCTGCCAAAAACAAAAAGGGCAGCAGCACCAGAAAAAGAAAAAAGGAAAAGAAAAAAAAAACAACAAAAAACCCTACATTTGGGGAATGGTGCTGATGGGAACGTGGCCAGGCTCTGCTCGGCTGCAGGATCTCAGGCTCCTGTCCCCACGCACGGCTGCAGCATCCTCCCTGCTGGCTGCATGCACGCTGTGTTCTTAGCAGGCAAGTGATGGGGAAATTGTAGGGGAACGTTAGGGAAATCCGCTGCCATGTTTGGCTGAGAGCCTGGAAGCACTGCGGAGGCAGAGGGTGAGGGAGGGGAGGGGAGGATCCAGCCTCTATGGCATCCCAGCACCTCCATAAGGGTCCGGTTTGGGGTTGGAGAGGCGTGAGTGGAGCCTCGATCTGTAGGGAAATGCCTTCCTGGGTTGTCCCACGCCAATGAGCCCTTCCTGCTGCGGAAGGGAGAGGAGAGCAGCTCTTCCTGCTGCCGTCGTGCAGTCGTTTACATCTCCCAGCAAAGAACTGGTGTGGTGTGGGATGCGGCTCAGAGCGGGATGTTGTGTTGCAGCTCCTTCCTCTGGGCTGGTTCTGTCCTTTGGGCCTTATTTTGTGATAGCAGAATGTCCAGGATGGAATCGTGTGATGTCCTGGGGAATCCTGTGAGGTGGAGTGGAGGGGATCTGGGGTCCCCCAGCAGGTGAGGGTGGATATGGGGTCTCCAGGAGATGGAGGTGGATCTGGGGTCCCCCATCAGATAGAAGTGGAAATGGGGTCCCCATGAGGTGGAGGTGGATGGGGGGTCCCCCCAGGAAATGGGGGTGGATACTGGGTCCCCCAGCAGATAAGGGTGGAGGTGGGGTCCCCAGGAGATGGAGTTGGATCTGGTGTCCGTCAGAAGATAAGGGTAGATAAGGGAGCCCCATGAGAAGGAGGTGGATATGGGCTCCCCATGAGATGGAGGTGGATACGGGATCCCCCAGGAGATGGAGGTGAATCTGGTAGATAAGGATGGATGTGGGGTTCCCAGGAGATATGGAGGTAGATGACCATGGTCAAGGACCTGAAGAAGACCCTTAACATCCCAGCATAAGGCAGTGACCACCTCCTTGTTGCCCATTTGGGTCTGGTTTGGTTTGGAAAGCCTTTGGCTTCCTGCTGGGGCGTTTCCAGGCAAATTCCTCCAAGGCAGAATCTCCCATGGAAATGCTTTTCCTAAAAGCCAGTGTTGCACTGGGATGTCCCATTTCTGCATGACCAGATGCTGGCTGCAGAGTGCCAGCAAGATGCTGCGTGCAGGTGTCAAAGGCCGGGCTCAATGAGTGTGTATTTAATTACAGAGCAAAGATCCCCACGCAAGGCTGCCCAATTTTATGGGTTAGTCACAGTGACAACATTGGATTTCATGGTTGGGATGGAGAAACAGGAGAAATTAAGTGAATGTTAATGCGACACGATGGGTTTGTGCATCCCTCCTGTGCAGGGCTGGTAGTTCTTCCATTTGGAATCACATGAATGTGATTAGGGAAGGCTTAGGTTAGAGATTAGGAGGAAGTTTTTCACACAGAGGGTGGTGATGCATTGGAACAGGTTGCCCAAGGAGGCTGTGGATGCCCCATCCATGGAGGAATTCAAGGCCAGGCTGGATGTGGCTCTGGGCAGCCTGGGCTGCTGGTTGGTGACCTGCACACAGCAGGGGGTTGGAAATGGATGAGCTTTGTGCTCCTTTGCAGCCCAGGCCATTCTATGATGTGATTCTACAAATGTGATCGTAGAGTCATTAAGGTTGGAGAAAACCTCTAGGATTGTGTAGTCTGACCTTATGGTGGAAGCCATAGGAAGCCAACCCTACAGAAGGTGGTGATGCTGGGGACCCGGGTTACCCCACTGCTCTTTTTGCAGCCATGAAAGCCGACCGCAAGCGCTTGAAGGCGGAGAAAACAGACCTGGTGAGCCAAATGCAGCAGCTCTACGCCACGCTGGAGAGCCGCGAGGAGCAGCTCCGCGACTTCATCCGCAACTACGAGCAGCACCGGAAGGTTAGAGCGTGGCTTCTCTTCCTTTTGGGGCTTCAGGTTGGATTTCTTTGGGGTTGACCCTAAAGGCCATCTGGGCCAATTGCCCTGCAGTGCACAGGGACACCCACAGCTCTATCTGTGCTCAGAACCCCTCCAGCCTGACCTTGGGTGTCTGCAGGGCGTCACCACCATCTCTCCAGGCAGCCCCATTTAACTGCTCCCTTTTGCTAGCCAAAGCCCTAAGGCAGCTTGCTCCCAGTGTGCCTGCAAGGTTGGAGCGTGCAGAGCACACACACAAACAGTTGCTCTGTAATAAAGAGCATTTTTGGGATGCTTTCGGGATGGAAAGCTGGGGGGTTGCAGCGAGGCTTCCTGTTGTGCTCGCGGTTCTGCCATCCGCAGGCACGAGCGAGCGTGGGAACTCAGCTCCCACGGCTATTCTGGGCTTTTTTCCATGCAAAGGGAGAAATTTGCTATTTTTGAAGGCTGGTGCCATAGGAGCAGCGCTCACAGCCAGCTCTGGGTTAGCTGGGGCAGCCACGGGGACATTTTTTCCCCTGCCACGAGGAAGTCATTACAATCGTCAGTGCACAGAAAAAAAGCAAGGAGCATGGAGTGAGGAGCTGGCAGTGCTCTCCAGCTTTGGGACACGGTGCTTGCATCCTGTTTGGGGCGCAAATGTCTCATTTTAGGGCACGGGCATCCCATTTTGGGGCATGGATATCCAGTTTGGGGCACAGGCGTTTCATTTTGGGGCATGGCCATCCCATTTTGGGGCACAGGTGTCCAGATTGGAGCACAAGTGTCCAATTTTGGGATACAGACATCCCATTTTGAGGCATAGGCGTCCAGTTTTGGGCACAGGCATCTCGATTTGGGGCACAGGCATCCCATTTTGGGATACAAAAGGATCCCATTTTGGTGCACAGGCGTCCCGTTTTGGGACACGGTACCTGCAGGGAGGGCCAGGAAGGAGGAAATTTTGGCCATTCCCTGTCTCAACACCTTCCCTGTGTTGCACCAGGAGAGTGAGGATGCAGTGAAAGCCCTGGCCAAGGAGAAGGACCTGCTGGAACGGGAGAAATGGGAGCTGCGGCGGCAAGCCAAGGAAGCCACCGACCACGCCAGCGCCCTGCGCTCCCAGCTTGACCTCAAAGACAACAGAATGAAGGAGCTGGAGGCCGAGCTGGCCATGGTGAGCTCAGCCTTACAGCATTTCCCAGCTGTGGGGGATGCCTGGTTTGGGTCAGGACTCAGCATTTGTTGCATCGAGGTGAATGGAGCGGAGTCGCAGTGTTGCGTTTGAGCACTGTCACCAGATTGCATTTTTAGGGTTTGCTGCTGCATTGCGTGGGTTCGTTGCAGCATTGCATCCAAATGCTATTTCCAGTGCTGCAGCATTGCATCCAAGTATTGATTTTGGTGTCCCCACAGGCCAAGCAATCCCTGGCCACGCTGACCAAGGACGTCCCCAAGCGCCATTCCTTGGCCATGCCAGGCGAGACGGTGCTGAATGGCAACCAGGAGTGGGTGCTGCAAGCTGACCTACCACTCACTGCTGCCATCCGACAGAGCCAGCAGACCCTGTACCACTCCCACCCCGCACACTCGGCTGACCGGCAAGGTGAGACCTCCACCAGCTTTGTTTTTGCTTGGGTTGTTGCTGGGATCTTGAACGGGATTTGTTTTGCACGGAGGGGTCTTGTTTGTTTTGCATGGGTCTGGGTCTTGCACAGGGGTTTGGGTTTGCACAGGGGGTTGCTGGGGTTTAGGACAGCGTCAGCCTTCTTGCACATGGGGTGCTTGGGTTTTTATGGGTTTAGGTTTTACACAGGGGGGTTGCTGGGGTGTAGAGCAGGATCTGGGTTTTGCACAGGGCGCATTTGTTTTACTGCGCCGCGGGCTGAGCCTCTGCATGGGGGTTGAGGTTGTGCATGGGAGGTTGCAGAGGGTTTTGCACAGGTTTAGGCCTTGCACAACAGGCTGGGGTTTTTCATGGGAGTTTAGGTTTTGCATAGGAGGTTGCTGGGATTGTGAACAGAACCTTTGCACAGGGAATACTTGGGGGTGTTTTGCACAAGGAGGTGCGTTTTTTGAACAGGATCAGACTTTTTGCACAGGTTTAGGTTTTGCAGAGCAGGCTGGAGTTTCGCATAAGGGTTTAGGTTTTTTGCACCAGGAGTTGCTGGGGTTTTGGACAGAACCCAGGGTTTTGCACAGGGCATATTGGGGATTTTGCACAGCAGGCTCAGGTTTTGCATAAAGGGGTTGGGAACTGTTGAGTTTTTGAACAGACACTGGTTTTGCACAGGCTTAGGTCTTGCACTGGGGTTTTGCACAGAGGTTCAGGTTTCGCACGGGGAGTTGCTGTGCTTTTGAGCAGGATCACCTGGGTTATTGGTGGATTTGGGTTTTACACTGCAGGGTTTTGCATAGGGATTTAATTACGCCCCGGGGTATTGCTGGCTTCTTGCACAGGATCTGGCGTTTGCATGAGGGTTTCGCTCACGCTGGGGGGCAGCCCTACACCCCAGCTTTGCCACTGCTGACCCCCCATCTCCCCATTGCCTCACAGCAGTCCGGGTGAGCCCCTGCCACTCCAGGCAGCCGTCCATCATCTCCGACGCGTCAGCAGCAGAAGGCGACCGATCGTCCACGCCGAGCGACATCAACTCGCCGCGACACCGGACGCATTCGCTCTGCAACGTAAGTCCCAGGGGCAGCCAGGTACTGCAGGGTGCCCACGTTGTGTTTCTGCTGTTTCAACATCACCCGTTTCCCTTCTTGCTGCAGGGGGACAGCCCCGGACCGGTACAGAAGAACTTGCACAACCCCATCGTACAGGTAGGGCTGCAATCCACTGCAAACCCAGCTCCCAAAAGCAGATCCTGCACTAGAGAGTGGTTTTGGGGATACCTAGAGGCACCGATGGAATTATTGAGTTATTCTTAAATGTTTTACCCTAAAAAGCTGTGGGTGTTCATGCAGATGGTAGCTAGGCCTCCCTGTGGCTGTGCCATGTAGCTGACATCCTATAGCGATGGCATTGAGAAACCAAACTCCTGATAACCTGGGGTGGGAAGAGGTAGGGTCTCCCAATGACTTCAGATACAAAAGTTCAGGGCCTGGACCTCAGTATTCATTGGGTTCTGTGTACTTGGTGGTGTTGAACATCCCCAGAGGTGTTCAACGTGGAGATGTGTTGGGAATGTGGTCAGTGAGCGTGACAGGACAGGTTGATGGTTGGACTTGATGATCTTGGAGGTTTTCTCCAAATTTAATGATTCTGTTTAGGGACACGATCAGTGGGCATGGTGGGGATAGGTTTATTGTTGAACTTGATGACCTTGGGGGTCTTCTCCAACCTTAATTATTCTATCATTCTGTTTGGGGTTGGGTTGATGGTTGGACTTAATGATCTTGGAAGCCTTCTCCACCTTTCATGATTCTATCTAGAGATACAATCAGTGGGCAAGGTGGGGATGTGTTGATGGTTGGACTTGGTGATCTTGGAGATCTTCTCCAACCTTAATTATTCTATCATTCAATTTGGGGGACACGATCAGTGGGCATGGTAGGGTCTGTTGATGTTTGGACTTGATGGTGTTGGAGGTCTTCCCCAACCTCAATTATTCTTCCATTCAATTTGGGGACACGATCAGTGGGCACAGTAGGGTCTGTTGATGGTTGGACTTGATGGTCTTGGAGGTCTGCTCCAATCTTAATTATTCTATCATTCAATCTGGGGACACGATCAGTGGGCATTGTAGGGTCTGTTGATGGTTGGACTTGATGGTGTTGGAGGTCTTCTCCAACCTTAATTGTTCTATCATTCCACTTGGGGACGCAATCAGTGGGTATGGTAGGGATGTGTTGATGATCTTGGAGGTCTTCTCCAACCTTCATGGTCTGGTGATTCTGTGACATAGTTTAGTGAGCACACAGTGGGGATGGGTTGCCTACCTCATGCATGGGAGCCTCACCACACCCCGCAGCCCCAATGCAGGCAACACCTGAGTGACAAATCCCCCAGCAAAACCCCAAAGATCAGCCATACCACCTGCACCCCTCCTCTCCCTGCAGTCTCTGGAAGACCTCGAGGACCAAAAACGGAAAAAGAAGAAGGAGAAGATGGGCTTTGGTTCCATCTCACGGGTGTTCGCTCGGGGCAAGCAGCGCAAATCCCTCGACCCAGGGCTGTTTGATGGCACGGCCCCCGACTACTACATCGAGGAGGACGCGGACTGGTGACCTCTCGCCCCCAACAATGTACAGCCCCCATGTGTGCACACCCACTCACGGTGTAATTTTGTCCCAACCCTTCCCCCCTTGTATTTTGATTTTATTTTTTTAAGCATTCCAGTAACTCTTCCTTTGTCGTCACTTCTTTATTTTTTTTTTTGTCGTTTGGGGGATTATTTTTTTTTTCTTGTTTTCTTTCGTTTGTTTCGTTTTCGTTCCCCAAACCTCCCTCCTTTTCGACAAAACTTGAAACTTGAAGGACTGCTGTGTGTCTGTAAATAACGGGAATCTCGTGCACTTTGTGCTTGTGACGTCTCTTGTCCGAAACCGCTGTTTTTTTTGGAGCCTGTCCTGCGTGGGGACCCCACTTCAGAGAAGGGGACCCCAACATCTTCAGAGACATGGAAAAAGCAAGCAAAACCAAGAAACGAAACTCACCCAAATCGCATTCACCCGAGGAGGTGGCAGCACACGGGCTCGTCGTAACGCCTTCTGGAATCTGTGTTTTTTTTTTTCCCCCCCTTTCCCTTGTGTCGTTTTTAATTTATTTGCACAAACCCAGAGAGGAGCTATTCTAACTAAATTATTACAGAAATGTTGGGGTTTTTTTTTTTTTGTTTTTTTAATTCTTTTTTGTGTTCTTGTCTTTTTTTTTATATATATATATTTTTTCCACGTCGCTGGGGAGGAGGTGGAAGGGGTTGGGGAACGGGGACGGCGTGGGAGCACTTAAAGCCTTGGCAAAACCCAGCGACCTCGGAGCTTCCCAATGTGGATTTGGGGTGCTCGCCCTTTGCTGGCATTAAAACAGGGGGCACTGGGGGGCCAAGGGAAAGCAACGTCCCTGTAGAGCAGTGCCAATTTTAAGGGGGACGCTTGGAAACCGCGCTCCGCTTAACGACGAGCTCACAAACCTGTATGCTTTAACGCTCAGCGGTGTCATTGGAAGCTCTTAAGAGGAAAGAAAGCAAACAAAGTATGAAGATTTATTTAATAGTGCTATAATAGTGTCTTATTTTTCTGAACTCCGAGACGCGCGCCCCGTTTGAATGGGGAATATTTTGTCTTACATGGCAGAAATTCACTCCCGCGCTCTGCGTTCCCCCATGTGATGCCGTGGGGAGGGCCGGGGAGGAAAAGCAGAACTTTTCTGCAGAAAAGCTGATTTTTTTTTTTTTTTAATTTCTTTTTTTTTTTTAATACATTGACTTTTTTTAAATCATTTTGTTTTTCTCCTCGCATTTCTTTCTATTTTTATTTTTATTTTTAAATAATTTAAACTCTCCGCCGACGAAAGCAGACGAGCGATCTCCCTCGGTATCCAGTAGTTTCCTTTTGCATTTCAGCTTTTTTTTTTTTTTTTTAATTTTTATTTTGTAAATTAGGAAATAATTCTAAAAAAAAAAAAAAAAAAAGAAAGAAAAAAAGAAAAAAAAAAAAAAAGAACTTACTAAGAGGATGATTTATTTAAAAGAGAGAACTTCGGGAAATAGCATATGGATTATGGGTAACCTTAGATTTAACTTTTTTTTCCCCCCCCCAATGAAGGGGGGGGAGGATCCTTGAAGGCATGGATGCAAATATTACAAACAAACAAACAAAAAAAAAATTATAAAAAATCTAAATAAAGCTTATTTTAAAGTACGGGTGAGCTCCACGTGGTTCAATTGAGGTTGGGGATTGGTTGGGTTGGGCTGGGCACTGGGTTGATTTGTCTTCGTGTTCTGGCCAATGGGATCCGTTGGGCCGTGCAGAGGGGACATGGCAGTGGGGTGAAGGTGGGTGTAGGGCACTGGGCAGCTCAGCATCGTTGCAGCACCTTTTGGGTGCCGATGGGGCATGCTGTAGGCTGCCCCACCAACAACGCCATCTTCATCATGGGATGGGTTTGGGTAATTTGACCCGTGGGAGCAAACAGTTGGGATTTGCTATAGGTAAGGATGTGGGCCAAGATCCATTCAGGATCTGTGGATGTGATGCCAGGGATGGAGTCTGCCGTGGCCAAGGCGATGGGATGGGCATGGGAAAGGTGTAGGGCAGGATGTCCCTGTTGTGCATGGAGCAACCCGACGCCGATCCAAGGTGGTGCAACCTGCAGAAAACAGGTAAGAATCCCTTTTTTATCCCATAGGGCAGCACAGCAGGAAAATATGTTCCCATGTGCTTGGTTTTCTGCCCCTTATCTTGGGGTCAGGTTGTGCGTAGTTGGGTCTGCCCATTTGCCAACAGGCTGAGATTGGCTTTTTGGACTGGAGGATGCCAAGGCAACCACGGATAATACAGAACAGCAATGCAACAAAATACGATGAACATTTGATATTTTACACATCTAAAGCCCACGGTGTTGTGCATGGAACCAAGCAGGAGCGTTGTGAGCAATGGGAAGGGAAACACGCACCAGCTGCCAGCTGGCAGTGCAGCCCTGTTAATTAGCACTATGATGGAGTATTAATGGGAATAAAACATGGCACTGAGGTGTGACTATAGTGAGATAAGCCCGGCGCAGTCCGTGGCTGAGGTTGGTGGCAAATATTTGCTGATGCCATATTGTGTGGCTGCCAGAGCTGAAGGAAACTGCACTGTTGAAGCCAGTTTGAAGAATGTGACCTGAAATCTTTGGTTGACCTTTAAGTTGTTCTGTTTTTAAGGCTGGCTGTTGCTAACTGGTCCGTGTGCATCCCTACTTCATCCCTGCTGTCTCTCTGTTGCATCTCTGCTGCACCCCTACTGCATCCCTGCTGCATTCCCAGTGCATCCCTACCATATCCTTGCTGCATCCCTGCTGCATCCCCATTCCAACCCATCATCTGCATCCCCATCACATCCTTGCTGCATCCCTGCTTCATCTCTTCTGCATCCCTGCTGTATCCTCTTTCCATCCCCTCTTTCCATCCCCTCTTTCCATTCCCCCCTACAGCCCTACTGCATCCCCAATGCATCCCTGCCGCATCCCTACTGCTCCCCAGCACATCCCAGCTGTATCCCCACTACATCCCTGTTGCATCCCGTTGTGTCCCCGCCGAGCATCCCTCCCCCACCCTCCCCCCCCCCCCCAGAAGGGCTCAGCTGTGCTCCAGTTGCTGCTACGCCCTATGGACAGAGGAGGGAGCACGCAGCCAGGATTTCTCGCCGCCGCAGCGCTGAGCGTTCCGTGGAGAACCCAAAGAAACACAGAGGTGTGTCCTATTCCTGAATCAACCCTATTAAACAGCTCTCCTCACTCAGATGCATGAGGGCTGGGGGCTCAGCTCAACCCAAATCCGACTCCTCTTCTTCCAAAAGGCTGCAGGCATGAGGTTGGCGTTGGGCATGGAGTTGGTGTTGGGCACAGTGATGGTGTCGGGCATGGTGATGGTTTTGGTTATGGTGGTGGTGCTGGGTATGAGGTTGGCTTTGGGCATGGTGATGGCGCTGGGCATGGTGATGGCGTTGGGCATGGGGTTGGTTTTGGGTATTGGGTTGGGTTTGGGCATGGTGATGGCGCTGGGCATGGTGACAGTGTTGGGTATGAGGTTGGTGCTGGGCATGGTGATGGTGTTGGGCATGGGGTTGGTTTTGGGGGTTGGGCCATCCAGGAGCACCCAGAGCTCTGGGATGACCCCTGAGCCCCAAAGGGAACCTGTCTGGAGCTCTGTAACACAGCCCTCATCCTATGGCCATGAAGAAGCCCGTCCTTGGCCAACGCTCAGCTTTGCAGAAGGGAGCACAAGGAACCCATTGAGCTGCACCAGCTCCTGTTGCAGCCCATAGGGGCTGGTTCCAGAGCTGTAGGGTCTGCTTGAAAGCACGGGGCTCATTTCCTGGGTGAAGTTGGATTGAGTTCCATTTCCTTACAGAAAAAAAAAAGGAGAAATCTGCGGGTAACGCTCCCATGCACAGTGTGGGATTGGGAGGAGTGTGGGGAGGCAGCCGAGCTGGAAAATGCCAACTGAAGCATACAAAGGGCAGGAAATCTGTGTGCATCGGTGTGCATGGCACCACGGAGCTGCTCTGGGCTCTTTGCCCAATGGGTTGGGTGAGAAAAGGAAGGGCAGTGCCTGCTCTGCCCCGGGGCAGGGGGGAGACAGTGGAAAATCCCATGTGGCTGCGTGGAGAGGAGGGGAAATGTGGGGAAATAGTGGGTAATAATGGGTAATAATGGGGGGAAATGGGAAGTAATGGGGAAACGGTGGGAAGTAATGGGGGAAAATGGGGAAATAGTGGGAAATGATGGGAAATGAGGGAGAAATAATGAGAAATAGTGGGTAATAATGGGAAATTATGGGGAAATTATGGGAAGTAATGGGTAAAAATGGGGAAATATGGGGAAATAATGGGAAATAAGGGAGAAATAATGAGAAATAGTGGGTAATAATGGGAAATAATGGAGAAATTGTGGGAAGTAATGGGTAAAAATGGGGAAATAGTGGGAAATAAGGGAGAAATAATGAGAAATACTGGGCAATTATGGGAAATAATGGAGAAATTATGGGAAGTAATGGAGAAATAATGAGAAATAGTGGGCAATAATGGGAAATAATAGGGAAATGGGAATATTATGGGAAATTTTGGGTAATTGTAGGGGAAAATGGGAAATAATGGAGAAATTGTGGTAAGTAATGGGTAAAAATGGGGAAATATTGGGAAATAATGGAGAGGTAACAAGAAATACTGGGTAATAATGGGAAATAATGGGAAATCGTGGGTAATCATGGGAGGAAATGGGAAATAATGGAGAAATTACGGGAAGTAATAGTGGAAAATTGGGAAATATAGGGAAATAATAGGAAATGAGGGAGAAATAATGAGAAATAGTGGGTAATAATGGGAAATAAGGGAGAAATAATGAGAAATAGTGGGTAATAATGGGAAATAAGGGGAAAACGTGGGAAAATAATGGGAAATTGTGGGTAATCGTGGGGGAAATGGGAAATAATGGGGAAATTATGGGAAGTAATGGGTAAAAATGGGGAAATATGGGGAAATAATGGGAAATAACGGAGAAATAATGAGAAATAGTGAGTAATAATGGGAAATAATGGGGAAAATAGGAAAATAATGGGAAATTGTGGGTAATCGTAGGGGGAAATGGGAAAAATGGAGAAATGATGGGAAGTATTGGAGAAAAATGGGGAAGTAGTGGGAAATAATGGAGAGATAACGAGAAATACTTGCTAATAATGGGAACTAGTGGGTAGTAATAAGAAGTAATGGGGAAATGTAGGAAAATAATGGGAAATAGTGGGAATAATGGGAAATATGGGGGAATGATGGAAACTAATTGAGAAATAATGAGGAAATATGGGGCAATAATGGGAAATAATTGAGAAATAATGGGAAATAGTGGGAAATAATGGGGAATATGGAGAAATAATGGGAAATAGTGGGAAATAATGGGGAATATGGAGAAAGAATGGGAAATAGTGGGAAATAATGGGGGAGTATGGAGAAATAATGGGAAATAGTGAGAAATAATGCAGAAAGAATGGGAAAGAATGGTGGGAAATAATAAAGAAAAAATGGAAAATAATGGAGCAATAATGGAAAATAATAGTGAAATAATGGGAATAATGGAAAAACAATGGGGAAATAATGGAGAAATAAGGGGAATAATGGGGAATAATAGGGAAATAATGGGAATAGTGGGAGATAATGGGGAATAGGGTGAAATAAAAGAGAAATAATGGGAAATAGTAGGTAATAATGGGAAATTATGGGAAATAATGGAAATATAATGGGGAAAAGATGGGAAAGGATGGAGAAAAACAGGAAGAAGTGGGAAATAATGGAAAAATAATGAGAAATGACTGGAAATTATGGGAAATAGTGGAGAACTTATGGGAAATAATAATGGGCAGCGCTCTGAGCCCGTGGGAAAGGGAAGTGCCGGGGGAGGCGGAGGGGGAGCCCGGAGCGGGCGGAGCCGGGGCTGCAGCCGGAGCGCAAGGCTCCCAGCCCGGCCCCGGCATCCAGCACCGCCCCGGGGAGGATCCGAGCCGCTGCCGCTGTCGGGAGGTGCGTGGCGTCCAGGGGGCTGCGTGGGGCCGGGAGGGGAGCGGGGTCCTGTGGGACCCGGGTAGGGCTGGGGCGGCGTTGTGGCTCCGGGATGGGATGAGATTGGGACAAGGGTTGGGATGGGAGCGGGTGTTGTCCCCCGGTGGCAGCGTGGGGAAAGCATAAAGAGCAGGAGAAAGTAATGTGTGGGGTACGGGTGGGACTTGGGGGGCGCGGGGGTGTGGGGTGGTATGAGGATATGGGGGGATATGGGGACATTGGGTTATGAGGACATATGGGGATGCAGCCTGCAGGAGTGCAGCGCCGGGCAGAAGGTGATGTGTGGGGCAGGGATGTGGGGCGGGCATGGATGTAGGGGGGTTATGTGTGGATATGGGACAGAGCTGGGGGTATGGGGTCGTGTGGAGTTACGTGGGGTTATGGGATCACAGCCTGCAGGAGCGCAGTGCTGAGCAGGAGATGGTAATGTGGGGTGGAGATGTGGGGTGGAGGTAGGGGGCAAAGGGACTTGGGAATATGGGGGGCACAGAGACATGGGGACATTGGGAAATGGGGTGATTTGGCATTGTGGCCAGCAGGAGTGCAGTGCCACACAGGGGGATGTGGAGAGGTGGGGCAGAGATGAGGGGCACAGTGACATGGGGATGTATGGAGATATGGGGTGGAGATGTGGGGCGGAGATGGGGCTTGGGGTACATTGTCACCCTGCGGCACTGGAGGTGGCTGTCCTGAATGCAGGAAGGGGTGGGAAATGGCAAACCTTACACTGAACCCAATGGTGCTTTGGGGTCAGAGCACAACACGGCTGCTGGAGCTGCAGTGTTTGGAGAGCAAACAGAGCTTGAGGTGGCTCTGTAGGGCGGGACTGAGCTGGGTGCTGTGTGCTCATGGAGTTTCTGTGGGGAGTATTGCTGCAGTTCTTCCAAAAGACCGATCAGTGAGCAGCTTGGGCAAAGCAGATCTGTGTGCTTCGCTCAGCGTTGGGTGCCCAATCCCAAATGCACGTCTTCATCCTGATGAGTTTCATGGCCGGTTGGTGTCCGGATGGTGTCCATATGGTGTCTGGATGACGTCCAGATGGTATCCAGGTGGTGTCCAAGTGGTGTCTGGATGGTGCTGTGAGTTCCAGAAGAGGGTTTGCTGCTGGAGATGGGCTGGATCTCTCAGCTGGCAGAGCGGAGCCCACGTGACGCCTTTAATTCCTGTATCCGCGGCACGAAAAGTCAGAATCAGGAAATCTGAAAGAAAAAAAAAAACAAAAACCCGGCCAACCAAAGGTACTGAATACAATGCTGTGCAAAGCAGGAAGAGAGCAGGTCAGGGTGCTGGGAGTTCCCCAGGCTGGTTTGTTTGGCTCAGGCTTTTCTACAGCCGCTGCGATTGCCGTTGGTTCTGAAGCAGCCCGGAACCAAAACATGACGGAAGGGCAAAGCTTGGGGCAATTCTCCATGGAAGGGAAGCGTGCAGCCTGGCTCACTCTGGCCATTGTTTTTATTTCCTTTAAATCAAAATCGAAGGGGACTCTGAGATTGCAGAGGGATTGGGAGCAGAAAGCAGAGCGCACCCGGTTTTGCAGGAAGAGGCGCCGCTTTGCTGTGGGCACCTCCTGGGGAAGCGCCGTGGGGAGGGGTGGGTGAGCCGAATACCTGCATAGGAAATAACTCCGAAAGTGCCTCTCTGGAACGCGGGGAGCAATTAGTGCCAATCGCTGCTGGCAGGAAGCAAAACCCCACGGCCTGTCCCTCTGTCTTGCTGCCGTTTGCCCAGTGAGTGGCGATGGAGGTGGCTGGAGGTTGGCCAAAGCCAACAGGAGTTGGACAGACTGGCAGCAGGGAGAAGCTGTGGGTGTTTCCCACTCTTCTGGGTTAGGGGGCGGCTGAATATCACCGCGTGCAGGACTTTGTGGAGGAGAGGGTAGTGGGGATGGGCTGAGCTCACCAAATTAGAAGGAGAAATCATTAATGAGAAGGCTGCCCGGGTGCAGATATGGACATGAAGGCAAATGCCTTGGAGCTGACATCAGCCTGCCTGCTCCCGGGGCTGGGGAGGTGCAGGGAGGAGTTATCCACAGTGTGGGGAGCCTCAGAGTTCAGGGCTTGGGCAAAATACCAGAGAGCTGTGGATGCCCCATGCCTGAAAGTGCCCAAGACCAGGCTGGATAGGATTTGGGCAACCTGATCTGATGGGGGCAGCCAGCCCACAGCAAAGGTAGGGGCTGGATGGGCTTTGGGGTTCCTTCCAACCCAGGTTTTCTCTGTTTCTACAGTCTTCCAACCCAACCATTCTATGGGTCTTTGATCTTTAAGATCCCTTCCAGCCCAACCATTCTATGATTCTGTTTCTTCGATACTGAAAGTTGTCAGAGGCAGATGCTGAGCCACCATCAGCCCCAGGACCACGCTGGTCATCAGCTGTGTGTGTCATCCCCTGCTGAGCTCATTTGCCTGCAAGGTGAAAATGGTCCCATGTGTCATGACCTGAGCATGCTGCCAGTGGCCGGCCCCAATGGGATGAGCATCCATCTCTGACCTCATCCAGGGAGTGGGAAACCCTAGATTTCACCCTGAGCAGGGCTTGGAGCTGCAACCTGATGGCAGTAGCAGGAAGAGGATGCAGTGGATTGGTTATGGGGAGCAGCGAGGACTGCCGTGGTTTCTAGTAAAAGGAGCTGAGTGCACACGGAGCCGTTCTGGTTTAATGATTTGGAGTTCCTGATGTAAATCATTGACAGCAGTGAGCACAAGACCGCAGGTGTGTGTGGGATGGGGACAAAGGTGGCTGGGGCTGCTGGTGTGGGGCTGGCTATGGGGCGGGGGCTGGCTGTGGGGAAGTCTGGAGCTCTGGACACAGACACAGGGCATGTCCCCATGTCACCACTGAGGTGGGAGCAGAGCGGTGAGGGCGGTGAGTACAGACTGGTTGCAGGCGGTGGCTCACGACAGCAGTGAACAAAGTGGGGAAAACATTTGCAGAACAATCTTGGAGGGTTTCTGGATTGCAGCACAGGACTGAGAATTCCCTGCCGCCGGTTGCCAGAGCAGGGAGGACACGTGGCAGCTGTTCTGCGCTGCTTCATCTTGCTCTAGATGATTGGATGGATGGATGGATGGACGGACGGACGGACGGACGGATGGATGGATGGATGGATGGATGGATGGATGTCCACGGCCACTGCCAAACTGGAGGTGCATTTCTGGCCATAGTAAGGCTGTGGTTTGGTGCTTTCCTGGAGGTGCTGCAGCTTTCCCCATGCTGCCACGTTCCCTTTTCACTCAGGCTGCACTGCTTTTTCCAGACCTCCTTCTCCGACCATTGACGTCACAGCAGTGGGGCTATGGCTACGGCAGCGAGCTCTGATAAGCCTAAAGTAGAGATAATTAGATGGTGAGAGAGACACGGACGTCGCCGCGTGGGTTAATGCGATTTGCCCTCCCTGCAGGGCAGGGATCTGGGCCAAACTTTTCAACGCTGCAATGACGGAGCAGCTTAGAGAGGTGCCAGAGGGAAGCTGGAGACGGTGGGAAGGTGCTTTGCTTTTGGAAACCTTCCATTCCTCCAGCAAAATGAGTGCTCTGTTCCTTTCCCGTCGTGCCCCTCCCCACAGATCTGTGGCTGAGGGCATGCGGTGCTGTGATTTCTCCTCCCCCAAAGCCCTGGCAGCGCTTTGCAGGTGGGAGCTCAGTGCCTGCACGATGCTCTGCTGGATGGATAGCTTGCTTGAGGATAGGAGTCTGTTGGTAGGGGGGTGAGTGGCACATGGGGGCCATCGCTTGGTCTCGATGGCACTGGTGTGGCTTGGAATGGGGCCGGATGCAGCCAGGAGGTGAGGAAGGAGCGGGACGTGTGATGCAATTCCCCATTGCAATAAGCTCCACACCCACAAAGGTTGTCGAGTTTGCAGCCACCTGCAGCATGGATGCTGTCCCCAGCACAAGGCATGGCATGGAGCTGCCAATTCAGCACAGTGGGCTCTAGTTGGGGCTTGGGGGCTGTCAGGCAATCTTCTGACAGGGAGTGCTGGTGCCAGGGAGCAGCTGTGGATGATGAAGGCTCCAGCAGCAACACCTGGCGTGTCCTCACTGGGCTGCTTTCTAGGGCTGGAACTGCAGGAGAGGTGAGGAGCCGGGCTGGGGCTGTGCTGAATGCAGAGAGAGTCCTTTGGGAGCATCCAGAGGGGAATTTAAGAGCGAAGGGCTGAGATGGGGAAGTTTGCTCTGTGTCCCCGTTGAACTTGATGGCCTTTAACGGTCCCCATTTCCTTGCCTGGCTTTTCCTACAAGTTGCTCTGTTTTCTGGGAATGCTGCTCAGTTCTAGCCATGACCCAGCAACCCAGCACGCTCTCAAGCTAAACAAGCAAACACGAACCAGGGACCAACGGCATAGATTGCCACGACGTGGAGCAAAGGCGTATATGGGAAAAGCATGCAGCAGCATCCTGTCCAAGGGCTCCTTGCACAAACAAGCACTGCAAAGCCAAGAAAGGAAAACAAAGTGGCGGTGTTTGCACAGCTGCTTGCTGGCTTTGGCACCCATGGGATGCTGCTGTCAGACCGTGACATGGAAATCTGGGGTCCTTGCTGCATTACCTACATGCAGCTTGCAGCGTGAGGTTGCGCTCCTTGCTGCCATCCCTGTGTGCTGAGGTTGAGGCGAGCTGCCAAGAGATGCAGTTGCATGTGTTTATTTTTGGAAATACACATCCCATGTGTATGGCTGGGGAAATGCAGGCATCCCGTCCAGGATGGATAGGCACCATTGGCTTGGCTGGCTCTGAACCAGAGTGCTCAAAGCGAAGTGCTTGGGTCAGGGGGCACCCACTGGAGCAGTGTTGTCTCTCTGCAGGTCTGCCCATCTGCTCTGCCCGAGCACCGCACGCATGGTAGCCGCCCGGGGCCACCAGGGATGCAGTGAGGTGGCCAACACACAATGGCCCCATCTCGCACCAACGGGTCACACTACGCACTGACAGCCATCGGGATGGGGATGCTCATCCTGGGCATCATCTTGGCTGTGTGGAATATTGTGCCTGGCTTCGGACACCCCGATAAACCCAATGCTGGGAATAGCAGCAAGCCCGACCGCGGTGGTGGGGGCATTTTTAAGAGCAAGACGTTTTCTGTGGCCTACGTGCTGGTTGGGGCAGGTCTGCTGCTGCTGCTGCTGTCTCTCTGCTTGAATGTCCGTGACAAGAAGAGGCAGAGTGAGGATATCCCCAGGGTGGTGCAGCACCAAGCATCCGTGGAGCCTTCGCAGCAGGAGGAGGACAGGTGAGTCCTGGGGGGGCAGCAGGAGCTCAAGCTCAGGGAGAAGCAAACCCAGCTGTGTTGATGGTGGTGTGGGTGAAAGGAAGCACTGTGGATATATATAAGATGTGCTCTGGAAGCCAAGTGGGCATAGCTGAGCCGTTGGATGCCTGCGTGGTCAGTACTCATGGGGTGGCACAAGGAGATGCTGTTAATTGTTAATCCCAGGAGATGGGTGGCTGCTGTGGAGCAGGCGAGGGGTTATGGAGTCATTAAGGTTGGAAAGACCAATAAGACTATCCAAATGTCAACCCCTCCCCCCCATGCCCACTCATAGAATCATTAGTGTTGGAAAACCACTAAGATCATCCAGTCCAACCACAGGACCCCGTCACTTAAAAGCAACTTGCTAAAGCAGGAGCAGTGCAGAGTGTAGGTGTGCAGGTACCAGCGTGCAGGCGGATGCACATTTGTGGGATGGAACCCAGGCTGGTATGCATCCAGGTTGGATATTAGGAAAAAGTGCTTCTCAGGAGGAGCAGTGAGCAGTGATGAAGGAGGTGGTGGGGTCACCCTCCCTGGAGGCTTTCAGTGTGGCGCTGTGGCACTGAGGGAAGTGGTCAGTGAGCACGGTGGGGGTGGGTTGGGGTTGGACCTGGTAATCTGAGAGATCTTTTCCAACCTTTGTGGCTCTATGAAGGCAGTAGAAAGATGCCTGAACATAGGTGGCGTTGCAGTCTATTCAAACTGCTGTATAACATAGAAGGGCCAATGTTCTGTCCTTTATTTCTGGCTGTGTTTTCATCACCTCTCTCTATCCCATGCCCCACTGCAGTTGAAGTGATGTGGGGCTGACGTTCTCTCTTTACCTCCTGCAGCCAAGAAGAGGATGAAGACGTGTCCTCCCGCTACTACGTCCCCAGCTACGAGGAGGTGATGAATACAGGCTACTCAGAGCCCCACGACCCGGAGCGGAACCGCAGGATCAGTGTCTCACTGCCCTCCTATGAATCACTGACAGGGCTTGATGAGGGCACGCAGCCCCCAGGAGCAGCCAGCGCAGAGCCTGGCACCGAACGGCCACCAGGCCGGCACAACTCGCGTCTCAGCAAGCGCCTGAAGCCCCTCAAGGTGCGGAGGATCAAGTCGGAGAAGCTGCATCTCAAGGACATCAGGCTCAACCTCGGTGATGGGAGCAGCACCGGCCCCATCACAATTGAGCCGTTGACCCCACCTCCAAAGTATGAGGATATCCAGGAAAAAGCACCTGGAAGCCAACAGTTGACTTAGGAAGGACGGGTTGGTCGTTGCGCGGATTGGAAACGCTCGGAGAGAGCTGGTCATGGAGTGCGGGAGTGTTGGATGCTCTCTGGATGCTGAGGTGCTGATGTGGAGGGAACTGCAGCATTGCACAAAGAGGAGTGGGTCTTCCCAGGACAGCGTTGTGTCAAACACCACGGGGAAACGATGATGTTGTGAAGGATGTGAAGGCTGGAAGAGTCAGACGTGTGTTCTGCGTTGTTTCAAGTTAAGGACCACCTAACATGTCTTCTCTCCTTTGTGCCTTGCCCCAGCAATGGATTTCCAAGCCACCAAACTGCTATTTAATAAGAATTTTCCAAGAGGAAAAAGGGAAATGTTCTGTCTTTCTTTTTTTATGTCTTTTCTTTTTGAGCAAGGCAAGTAAAAGTGTCAGGTTAGTGATGTAGCTGTCACCACTCTGGACACCAGTGGGGTTGGGGATAGTGGCAGAGGGCTGGCCAAAGTGCCTGTGGTGTTGCATGCTTGCTGGTGCAAAGAGGAATGAAACAAGCCTTTAAGCTTGTCTGACCTATAGGCTTTACCCATAGGAGGTTTCTTACTGGCATCACTGTCCATTCTCCTGTAGGAGAGGACTGTATTTCTTGCCTCAGTGGTTTTCTCTTTTGTGTGTTGTGCTGCAAATCGAAGGGACAGTCCGTCTGGGGCTGGAAACTGCCATAGTGTACAACTGCCAAGAGTTGTTCAGGGTGTTCTGGGTGAAATGACAAGACCATACAGAGCAAGCAGTCCTTTTCTAAATAAATATTTTGTACGTGGGGTGTGTGTATGTGTGTGCATCTGTGCGTGCAGGTGGCTGTTCCCATGGATCGAAGGCCAGAGCTGTATGAAATCAGCCAACTGGTTAAGGGTGGGTGCTGCTCCTTGGGCATCCCAAACATGTGCTACCTCCTGGGCAACAGCATCTACAAAGTCACACTGTCCCCCAGCCAAATGTTCATGCTGTTATTGTTTGTAGGATGCTGATCTTGGTGTCGGTGTGGGGATGGTTGGCTCGGTGGTTGGGGATGTAAAAGGTACAAGATGAATGCAAATGGCCAAAAAAAAAAAGGTGTGAATGAGATGTTGGTCCAAATCCATATGGTGGTACCTGTGGTGATTTATTGCTTTGTATTCTATCCCATCATTCCCATTATTGCAATGGGAACTGTGCCCCAAGGGATGACAGGCAGGCAAATCATATAATAAGGGACTTCCTTAAACAAATTAATGGCACAACAGCGAAAAAAAAGAGCACTTTAAACATGAGGGAAATTTGGGGGAGGTGAAACGGAGATCCTTGTCTATCACTGTTGATGATGAAGGGATGAAGAGGTTCTGCTGCTCCTTGGCAGCTTTTCCTCATGGCGTAGGGAGTGTGAGGGTTGCATGGTAATGTATTGACAACTGGAAGAGCCCTTATTTCTGAAGGCAATGGGAAAGGAGAGGGAGAGGTGGCAGCCATCTTTGGTGTCACGTCCCTTCTCATTGGACAAGATGGCTGGTAAAGGTCATCTTAGAAACACAGGAAAAACCTTTGTGTGCAATGTATGTGCAGTTGAGTCACTGTTTGGTGGGGGGGAAGTGCCGTTGAGCCGAGTTTCTTGGGATTCAGCACTCGGTGTTGCAACACCCATAAACTGGAGTGCAACACCCACCAGCTCCTCGTTAATCTCATTAGTGTTGGCCTGGGTGTGGAACGTGTGCCCGGGGAGTTTTGTGGTGCTTTCCACAGCCTGCCAGCCTGTCAGGTGCTGGCGGAGATGAAATTGCCCGTTCCGAGATCCGAATCTCATATAATGTGAGGTATTGATGCCCTCCTCTTGAAACGTGGAGGGAGGTCTGTGTGCGAAGGAGGACGGTGGTGTGAGGAGGGAGGCCTGGCCTTCACCCCTAATGGCGGCCATCATGGCGGCTTGGTTGCCATGGTGACAGGGATGGGGGGGTGGAGGGGGGGAAGCCCTACAAAATGGTGTCCAGGGCCCTGTGGATGCACCAGGCCATCATATCGGCATTCAAACCTACTCACAGCACCCCAGGCTTCGATCTCCATTTAATTAAACCCCATTAATCCCCTCTCCACAGCGGAGGAAGCCCCGCAAGCTAAAGGGCCCTCATGGGCCACATGGTGTAACCCACTGCAGGAGGTGAAAAGCAAGAGAAAAAGCAAAAGATATATACATGTATATACTGTGACATGCTCAAACCAGGTAGGCTGCACGACAAACTGTGTTTCAATACGGGGAGAAGCGATGTCCTTGGAGAAACAAGGAGCTGCAATGACACAGAGCTGTGTTGTGCCTGTTGCTTGGATAAAGGGCAAAAAAAAAACCAACAAAAAAACTGAGCAAAACAAACACAAGAAGGAAAGCGGCCGGGTTTTGGTGTCACAGAGGTTTCCCTGGCTACCGTGGGTGCAGGGAGGAGCAAAGGGAGGCTCTGTCAATAACGTTATGGCTTTTATTGCAGGAAGAGTGGTGCGAGGTGTGCTGGAGGTGTTTGCAGTTATGGGGGGTTGCTAACTAAGTAGGATTTATTTTGCTTTGGTCTTCGAGGCCATGAGAGCATTCCTGAGGAGCTCGGAGGAGTGTTTTCAACTCAAACAGCAAAGAACCACGATAGGGAAACACGAAGGGTCAGACATCATCCTGAAGGTAGGGGTGAGCATGCCGTGAGGGTGGATGATGGATGGGAAAGGTGTCAGAAATTAGAGGGAGAGAAGGGGCACAGCTATGCTGGCATTAGCAAGGGTGTAATCCCAGCACAGGGGCTAACTGCCCATTTTCGTGCTTCGGATGTAAGGAGGGTGACACACTGCAAGCCTAAGTGCCCCATCTGTGCAGACACCCAAGGTCAGGCTGGAGGGGCTCTGAGAGCTGATGGAGCAGTGGGTGTCCCTGCTCAGCGCAGGGGATTTGGACCTGATGGTCTTTAGGTCCCTTCCAGCATGAAGAGTTCTATGATTCTATGATATAAGGTTGGCAAAGACTTCTAAGATCACCCAGAGGGCTGGGCAAATCCGCACCGGTAACGCAGCCCCAATTGCTCTCCAAGGTTTTTCCCACTGTTTGCTGCTGTCAGTCTGCAGGGGCAGGGGAGCACCACGCAGCCCTCGAGTTCACCGGGTGGGAGAGTGGATTCGTCCTGCAGGACCTCAATTCCCCACAGGGCACCTTTGTGAATGGCTGCCAGGTGCAGAACGCGGCCGTGCACGTGAGACCAGGAGACATCCTGCGCTTCGGAGCTCAGGGAGCATCCTTTGAGCTGGTGGTGGATGGAGTCCCCCAGGTAAAGGCAGGCTCCGAAATGGGCATGTGGTTTTACGTGATGTCAAGGGGGTGTCATGCTCTCGGGCTTTTATTCTTAAATCATCAAGAAATAAAAAGCTGGAGCTCCCTCTGCTGAAGAAATTCAGGCAACTCGGTGGGGTGAAGGAAGCATGGAGCAGATTTCTGATGGCAAGCCCATCAGAACTTGTGGAGATCGGTCTTGGGAAGGTGTGAAAGCATTGAGAAATGGGCTTTAGGTCTCTTTCCACTGAATTTTCCGTTGAGTCTTTCCTTAGATGCTAGCGTTAAAGGTCCAAATGAGAGCAAATTAATAAGCAAATACATTGTTGGTGCTTTTCTTGGTAGTGCTGTGCACAACTGCAGGCTCTGCTCTGCACAGCAAGGCCAGAGCATCACAGCTTGACCTGTGGAAACAACAGAAATCCAAAGCAATTGTAAATACGGGGTCAAATCTAGTGGAAGTCTTCTATTCCTGGGAATAGGGCCATCTCAGGTTGTCAGTAGTGCATGTGGGCTATAAGTACTTAAAATCAATACAATCACATTTATTTTTATTGTCCTGGCTCTTGAGGAATCCTAAGAAAACAGAGATTGAGAACGGTGCTGGAAACCTGCGTGCCTGGCAGCCCAGCCCGGGATCAAGGTGAATGAATGGCAGCCTGTGTACTCGGATGCTGCTTTTGGATGACTCAACAAGGTTCTTTGTGCTGGAAGATGACCCCACGAACGTGCCCAGAATGCTCAGCCCGAGAGGAGAAAATGCATTTTTGCAGGATGAATCCATTCACCTGGCGGGCTAAGGCTGTGCAGGTGAAGTTTGTTCCATCTGGAACACCCAGCACTTTGATTTCCAAAAGCAGACATGCAGCCTGCACACAAAAATGCAGTGGTGCACAGTGGCACAGAAAAAGCATTGTCAGTGCCTCTTTATTGCTCTGGGCTTGACGATCCTCCTTTGATAGAACAGCTTTGAAGCCTGACACCACTGACTGCAGAGAGTAAATCACTTCTCCACTTCGCTGTGTGAAGTGTTTACAGTGTTTAATGTAGGGAGGCCTCTCTCTCATTTTCAGTGGTATTAAGGATGAACACGCTCTGAAGAAGAGGAGCACCCAGCCACAAGAGCTAAGTCCTCCATTATGAAAAATAAATCCCAAGCTCTGAATGTATAACAGCATGTAAAGCAGGCTGGCTCTCTCTACCTTTCCCGCTAAGCTGCTCATGTTGCAGAAAAAGGGCTTAAAAAACTCCTACCCCTTACTAACAACACAGTCCTGTTCCCCAACAGAAACCCTCCTACCCATTGGCACAGCGTTGCACGTCATGGGCTGGACAGGAGGCTGCAGAGCCCCAGCATGGTGCCCAGCTCCCCTCGCTGCAATCCCAGCGTGGCTCCAGCACCTGGGTTGGCCCCACACCCCATCCACCACTCCGCAAGCGACCCGTAAGTGCGTGGACCAGGAGTGCAACCATAACCATCCCAATGGATGCGCTCAACCAGCTGCCTGCAGAGAGGCCAGGTACTTCCGTATGGCTGCAGGAAAGATTTTGCTGTGACAGTCAAGGGACTGTTGGTTCTCAGCATCAAACAGGGCTAATCTGAGCAGAGGCGGTTTTGATGCACGCTAGTAAATGATGAGCATCTAATCACAGCCAGTTAGTTGTGATTCCTTACCAAGCAAAGCTAATTGGACCCTGCGTGCTAGCAGTGGCATTTGGGTTGGTTGAGAAAGGTGCTGTGAAAAAACACTGGGGAATGCCATTGCCTGGGCAAGTTAGGGTGACATTTCCTCTTCCTTGTTCCTCGTGCACGATGTTGAGCAGCGATGGCTTTATCTCCGTTGCTGACTCATGCACCTATTCTGGTCTCCTGACTGAAGCAGTGGGTTGGTTCCTTGGCTGTGCAGTCACAGGCTGCCTTGAGTAAAGGAACGTGAAAGAGATCCGTATCTGATGTGTTTCTTAAAGGCGGAGCGTGCAGTGGTGGAGCAAAGGTGAAGGCTTGTGGGATGAACTGGTGGAACAGTAGGATGGGAAGAGGCTTCTTCTGGTTGTAGCAAATTGCACTGTGATTTGTGTGGTTCCTTTGAATATCCCAAGTTGGAAGGGTCACAGAGCCCAACTCCTGATAGAATCATAGGATCACAGAATCATTCAGGTTGGAAAGGAACCTCTCAGACCATCCAGTCTGATCATCTGCCAACCACCAGAGCTGCCCACCAGCCACGTTCCTCAGTGCCACATCTCCACACTGAACACCTGCAGGGTCGGTGACCCCCCCACCTCCCTGGACAGCTGTGCCAATGGCCAACCACCCTTTCAGAGAAGTTTTCCTAATATCCAATGGAATCACCCCAAGGTCAAGCTGTATTTCAATAGTTTATGGGGGTTTTGCCGTTATTAACTGCCATTAGCAAGACAAAGTCATTAACAAACAACCAAAATAATACTCCAGAGCAAAGAACATTGCTATGCAGACCATAAAGCCATGTGCACAACATGGAATTCCACAGACAGTAATGGGAGTGAAGCTCCCAGCAGTGTAGGCCTTTGGCATCCAGCTGAAAATAGGATCCTGGGCAGAGTAGAGAGACCTTACAGGAGTTCTATAGAGAATGTGTTACAGCACATCCACCCAGGTTTGATCACATCATTTGGTTTGTGAAATAGAGCCAAGAGAATCAGTGTGTGTTAATCTTTTAACTCTTCCTGTGTTGTAAGCAGTGAATGTAGAGTGTTTTTCTTTGGGGTTGGACTAAAAACCCAACTGCTTTTGAAACTGGTGTTGAAAAACCAAAGGAGCCTTCATCCACTGTGTCTGTATGTGTCTGTGGGTTTTTTTTTGAAGCTCCCCAGAAGTGCATGACTCCTTTCTCTTGTGTAGGCTCTATTGGTAAGGGTCTTTTTAGTGCCAGATGAGTGGGTTCTGCTCAGAGTACGAACTAAGAATTGACTACTGCCCTAGAATGGTTTTCAGACAAGGGAGGGAGATGCAATGAGCCCCCATCCTGCAGGTTTTCTGCTATTTTCTCTGCTTTCATTCAGCCTGGACCACCAACTCAAGCAGCAGTGGGATGGGAGACCCTTTCCTGGGGATTCACAGCATGGATTGCTCCCTGCAAGAAAAGGTGATGCTGGGGAGAGGGCAAGGGGTTCGCCCCATGGTTCTGCTGGGGCTGTGCAAAGTCATAGAATCGTAGATCTGCTGACCAATCTACCTGCAGGATGAAAAGCTGCTGAGCCTGGAAAAGGAAATGGGCTGTCTGTCTGCTTTTGAAGCAGAATCAAAGCAGAAGGATACGGTGATAAGGGACCTTCAGGGGGAACTGGCATCGATGGCCAAGAGCATGGCTGCTGTGAGAAATGACGTGGAGCTGACCCAGAGGCTTCTAACCTTTGAGGGAGAAATCAGGGCCAAAACAGAAGAGATCAAAGCCTTAAAGGAGCAGGTATGCCATGGCCAAATGGGCACAGGTGTCCTATGGGAGGAGTTATTGTAACCCGGAGGGGTTTCTCCTTTAATGCCATCAGGTCAACCATGCTGTTCTGCAAGAACTGAGACTGGGAGGGGGTTCATGGCAAGCTGAAGCCTTTCAGATAACAGGGAGCTCTTTGTGGGGCTTAGGAAGGTGCTGCCTTTGAGCTTAAAGCAAAAGAAGGGTCACTGGAGCTAAAAGTTTTGCTGGTGAAGCGTGTGCATTGTCCTCTGTTTCAGATCAGCAACCTGCAGAAGGGCTCGAGTGAAGTTTATAGCCATTCCCTTCAGGAAAGAGACCTGGAGATGAGAAGCCTGAGAAGAGAAAGTGAGAAGCTAAAGAGGGATCACGCTTTGACCACAGGTATTTTCTCCCTTGGTAGAACTCCTTGCAGGGGCTGTGAGCACCTGAGGACTGGCTCTGGAAGGTGACCCCACATTTGCAAGGCTGTTCTGGTAATAGATACTTTGCAGTGGCTCCTAAAAATTGCCCTGACATAGAGAGGTAATGGAAACTGATCCATCAGAGCTGCTCATCCTCCAGGGAGCATATGCTGCAGGGCTCAGGGGGACTCGCTAATGATACTGCTGTGGGATGATGTCCAGCACGGCGTGCCAGGAGCCAGATCTGCACTCCAAGTTGTGCAGTTGTCAGAGATGGAGGCTTGCCACTCGGTGCCCAGAGGGCTTCTGCAGGGAAATGCTTGGTTTTCATCTCCCTACATTGTTGTTATCAGGCCTCGTGACCAGCCTGCAAAGGGAGATTGCTGTGAAAGAACAGAAAATTCAGCAGCTCAAGCAGGAGGTGGAAAAAACAAAAAAGGCAAACAGAGAAAAGGACAACCAGCTGGCAGCTGTGTCTGCCAAGGTTAGTGTCCCCAGTGCTGGTCTCATAGGTGGGTTGGCATGGAAAAGGAAGATCAGAAGGGTCGTGTTTCTCTCTGTTGGGGATTCGTTGGATATTAGGAAAAATTTCTTTACTGAAAGAGCGGTGATGCAGTGGCACAGGCTGCCCATGGAGGAGATGTTGGGGTGCTCAAGAAAAGTTTAGATGCTGTACTAAGGGACGTGGCCAGTTGGTATGGTGGGATGGGCTGGGGTTGGACTTGATGATCTCAGAGGTCTTTTCCAGCCTTAACGATTCTATGGTTCCATGACCAGCAGCTCTTTGAGCACAAGCGCAGTAAGTGCAGGGCTGTGTCTCTGCCTTTGCACACTGCAAAATGCCCACAGCAAGGTGTCGGGTTCCCCAGATGAATTCCCCTCCTTGTTGTTCGTGCAGGTACTCAGTGACCTGAATTTCAGGAACACTGTGGCTGTTTGTGTGCTCTGGGCACCGGTGCCAAGATCCTGCTGAGGAGCCATGGAAACCCGCTCTTAGCGATGCTCACTGCAGCCAAGCTTGGTTTTTTCCCTTACAGAAAGCTGCCTGGACAGCATTTTTCCTCTCCCAGCCAAACAATGATTAGATATGGGCCTGTTAACGCGTCGTTGCTGTCGTGCTCTTGATGCCATGATTGCCCTACCATGGGCACTCCCACTCATCAACTGGCCATCAGGCAGCTGAGCACTTCCCTGTGCTGTAGGACTGAAGGATGTGTTGACATCTCCAGCAGAAATGACAGTACCTGACCAGCCTGCTAATTCTTTCCCTCGGTTGCTGTTTGTTCCAGTGCTCTAGAATTAAAGAGGAAATGAAGCGTGAACTTGGAGAGAGGGAAATGGCTGCCTACCAAAAAGTGAGTTTCAAGTTGGTTTGGGGTGATATGACATTGTAAGAGAAGTGTTGTGAATCCTACTCCTGTAAAGAAAAGGATTGAACTTTCATAGCAAAGTAGAGTAAATGTCAGCTCCTGGCAAAAATGGAATATTACATTGCAGTGCAGGATGTGGTGAGGCCATGGCACAGGTTGCCTAAAGATGTTGTGGATGTTCCATGCCTGGAGGTGCTCAAAGCCAGGTTGGATGGGATTTTGGGCAACCTGAGCTGATGGGGAGGCAGCCACCCCGTGGCAAAGGGTTGGAACTGGATGATATTTGAGGTCCCTTCCAACCCAACCATCCTATGGTTCTGTGATCTTTGAGATCCCTTCCAAACCAAGACATCCTATGATGACACTGTCATAAGATACAACCTATCAATCTATCAGCTGTAAAAATAGGTTGGAATAAAATAGCAGAGTAAATGAAATGAGAGAGATGGGTAGAATGTCTTGCTTGTCCTTCATATTCTCGAGTGAGCTCCTCTAGAGAAACTTTCTGCTGTCCTGGACTCTTGCAGCGCATTGGAGAGCTGGAATGTGAGCTGAAGGGATTGCAGGAAGAGGTTCAGAAGTACCACAGCGAGCAGAAAGCCATCCAAACACAGCTGGCAGAAAAAGTCAAGGTGAACCCCAGCACCCAAAGTAGCAGCTTATCCATCTGATGGGAACGGTAGCTAGCTGGGCTACGTAGAAGCCCAACTGGTAGAGCTTTGATATTGAAATGCTTCTGTTGTTGCAGGTGGAAGAGGAGCTGAAAAGCGCCTGCAAAAGGAAATCCCTGCAGCTGCAGGAGATGGGGCGCAGGGAGAGGCTGCTGAAATCTGATGTGGATTGGGCCCAAGGGCAGGTAGGGGAGAGGGATGAGGTGTTCCTGTGGTGTGGGCTGCAGGCACTGAAAGTGCTGCTTCCCTCGTGGGAAAGGGCATCTGTGGAAGGCAGATTGTGAGTTCGGGGAAGGAAGTACTGAGCACTGAACTCAGATTATACCTGGTCAGGAGGCTCAGCATGAAGGGCTTGTCAGAAGGATTTCTTCTGTGGTGGTAGAGGATGGTCGTGGTCCAAGGTGCTCTCAGTGTTGATTGTTGTAGGGTTTTGTAGGGCACTGAAGTGGAGTCTTTGTTGATTCTCAGTGATTACTGTTTTCCTGTGTTAATCTCTGCTGTAGCTAGAGTCTTTCAAAAGCCAAGTGATGCGAGTGTGCAGCCCACAAGCAGCAGGAGAGGCAGGGAAGGCCATCACAGTGCAGCAGGTGAGTGCAGAGACCATCTCAGAGATGCTCAGAGCCTCCAAAACCCATTAGGGTTTGAGGATACTGCAGAACAGCCACAGCACCAGCCAGCTTCACATATTACAAGTGTAGCCACTCCAGATGAATGGCCGTGCACCACAATATAAAGAAAGTTTGGCTCTTCTCCATCTCCTCCAGAGCTTGGCTGGAATCCTGGAGCTTTCACTGGGAAAAGCCCAGGAGCTCACCCAGTGTGGCCAACCAACTGCAGAAGGCTTTTGTCACTGCCACGTATGTCTCTGGCCCCAGTGGGTGCCCAGGGAGCTGTGGGTGCCCCATCTCTGGAGGTCCCCAAGGTCATGGATGGGCTCTGAGCAGCCTGAGATGGCTGGGGGAAACCAGCCCATGGCAGGAGGGTGGGCTTCAAGGTCTCCTCCAACCCACTCCTTCTATGGTTCCTCAGCTGAAGAATGGTGCATGGTGCTTTGTTCTCCTTTGGCAGGTAGTCAAGAAGGTCCAGCATATCTGGGAGGAACACCAACAAAGTCAGGCACGAGAGAAGTGCCTCCAGGAGGAAATAAGTTCCAAGCTCTCAAAGGAAAAGGAGATGACTGAAAATGTGGAGGTGTTCAAAAAATCACTGCGTGAGCTCCAGGTCAATCATTTAAATTCTGTTTACAACATTCCAGCTGGGAGATAAGGGGCACAAGGAGTTCTGTTGGCCTGAGGACAGGTCAGAGACAAGGTTATGCCTGTGCATCAGCAGTAGGAAGCCTTGTGAGAGGTGAGCTTAGCCCCCAGAAAGCACTGGTTTGAAGGGAACAGAACCTGCCACTCCAGCATCCTCCCCTGTGCTGCTCCTACCCAAAGATATTATTGAATGAAAGCTCTCAGCGAATGGGTAAATCTTAGGTGATTTGTCAATTATGTGAATTGTGGAGGCTGGCACATTGATGGGTTTTATTCTTTGTAGGTATTCCTGAGGGCCTCATTCTGCAGCAGCAGCTTGAGGAGTGAGCTCAGCAAGCTGGAGGCTGTGCTTGTGGACCCATTGGTGTTGGACATACATGCAGCAGTGGTGGAAATCACACACGTGGTCCTGTCCTGGCTGCAGGAAGCAGAACTGCTGCTGGCAAACACGGGGCTGGAGCTGCCCACCTCCAAGAAAGGTGCCTGCCCCATGGGGCATCCCAACTCTTTGCTCCCCATTGGGGTCCCAGAGGTCGGTGGGTGTTCATGTGTGCACTGTATTGTCTGCAAATTATGAGTTTGGGAAGCTGGAGCTGGATGATCTTGGAGGTCCCTTCCAACCCAACCATCCTATGGTTCTATAATCTTTGAGATCCCTTTCAACCCAACCATTCTGTGGGTCTATGATCTTTGAGATCCCTTCTAAGCCAGTCATCCTCTGGTTCTATAATCCTTGGGGCCCCTTCCAACCCAAACATCCTATGGTTCTTCAGTCTTTGAGGTCTCTTCCAACCCAAGCCATTCAATGATTCTATGACTTGCCATCGTTGTTATTCAGTTGTAGTGTTTTATTTCCCTGGTGGCATGTTGGAAATGAATCTTTGCAGCGATTGTAACAGAGTTTGATAAGGAAAATGTAATGTCCCAGTGAGAATCTGGGTTTTTTTCAATCTCCCTGAGATGTCTGGGGGATGGCAGCAATTTCATCAGTGCTAGATTTGAATAAGAAGCCTGATGGTGTCAAAAATGAGATGCCCAAAAAGCCCCTACAAGTAATACCCTGTTTGCTTTTGCAGGATTGACAGCTTGTCTCAAGAGGTTGTTGGAAAAGTATCAGGAAACTGAACGAAGGAATGAAATGTTGCAGGTTAAAATGTGTGCATGTGTGTAGATACGTGTACATGAAGTTGGGAATGGGTGAACCACTGACCACCACTGGTGAACATGGAGATACAGTGAAGAGAGCCAGTGTAGAAACTCAATAAGAAACGTGCAGTAGCAGAGACCCCTGGAGCTCCAGATTATGCCTAAGAGTAGAAAAGACAATGCCTGTCCTCATCTTAAGAGGGGAATCTCTTGTGTCCATGTTGCTGAATGGACGAGTTGGACTTTGTGGCTCTCTTCTGAATTGTTTGTTGGTGCACGCACACAAGGTGCAGTGGGCTCTGCTTTGTTTTGTTTGCTTTGTTTTGCTCTGCTGCCAACGCCTTTCTGTCAGCAGAAGTTTCTGCTGTTTCCCCATAGGCCCAATTAGAGGAGGTCCAGGAGTCACGGGATGCTCTGCTGCAGGAGCACCTGGAAGAGCTGAAAGCAAAACATGAGCAAGACCTACAGATAAAAATTAATGAGATTATATTGGAAAAGGAGGAGGAGAAGGCAAAGGTATGGCAGCGTGGTTGTTTTTCAGAAAAAGGCCTCTTCCAAAGGCAAAAAGGTTCTATGTAACAGTGTTGCTTAGCAAGAGGAAGAATTCTATAGCCCCAGAATCAAAATGTGTGGGGGCAGTTGTCCCACAACGGGGCAACGATCCTATGAATTGCTTTCCTCACCTAAATCAAGTTAGTTTGCCTTACTCTATGATTTTATCTTCACTGAAAATGTGGGCTGTTCAATCTCAGATTCTGGAGAGCACTGTTCTGAAGGAGAAGGAGAAGCATAAGCAATGCTTGGATGAAGAAAAGAAGAGGATCCAGGAGTTGGAGAGCCACCTGAGAAGTATGGCTGAGGTCCGTGACGTGTATGGGAGGCAAAGCAGAACTGGTTTCCAATGGGACTGGCAGTGTTTTCAGGATCTCTTGGTGGATACTTTACTCTCACACATGAAAACACATATAGAAGTATATGGTTGGAGATCCACCTTCAATAGGATGAGAGGTGATGGCTTTAAGTTGTGCCAGGGGAGGCTCTGTTTGGATGTGTCTCAGAAAGAGAGGTGGGAATTGGCTGCCCAGCGAGGTGATGGAGTAACCATCCCTGGAGGTGTTCAATGTGGAGATGTGGCACATATTTAACGGGCATCGTGGGTGTTGGATTTAGTAATCTTAGAGGCCTTTTCCAACATTCATGTCTCTACGATCTTCTTGAGCATTGCTCTTTTTCTCTTGTAGATAATTGAAGGGAAGTCCAAAGAGCAGGAGGTGACGGATCTCAAACTGCAAGAAGCTGTGCATGACCTAGAGGAAACCACAACGCGAGAGGTAGCTCCAGCAACCCTACTTTGCACAGAGGATGTGGCACAGATACGGTTTTCTTGCACAAACTTTCCTCATTCCTGGCTGGTGATGCTCATCGTGTTTCTGCAGAATAACGTGTACAACTGAAATCACACGTCTTGTTTCCTAGATGATGCTAAAGCAGCAGGTACTCATGCAAGACGAGCAGCTCAAGATCCTCCAGGATGAGAGAGAGGTACTGAAATGGAAAATGCAGGAAGAAATAGCAGAATATAAAGAGCAAATTAAGCAACACTCTCGGACAATTGTTGCGTTAGAAGACAGATTGCTGGAGGCCGAGCAGCAGCAAAAGGCACTAAAGGAGGAAAACGTTGTGCTCGTGGAAAAAATAAAAGGTAGCTAAGGGTTGTGTGGGTGCTGGGCAGGGGGTACCCACAGCAAGTGGAGGGGCAAATAGAGACAGAGCAATGAGGATGGTCAGAACACAGAAAGAGCCCTGTGATACTGTGAAGGCTCTGTCTCACTGTGAGCTGCCATTCATTGTTTGGGGTATTTGGTGACTTTTGGTGGTGTACCATTGGCATGGATAGGGCCTTCCCACTGGAGAAGGGCTCTTTGCCCTCAAGAAAGCAGAAGTGAACCTGTGCCAAGAAGGACCTAAGGAATTGTGTAAACACTGCTACAATGGCCCAAGAGACATGGCGTGCCAAAGAGAGGCTGGTTGTGGTCTTCAGAGATCATAGAACCATGGAATGGTTGGAGTTGGAAGGAACCATAAAGGCCATCTGGTCCAACCCCCTGCAGTGAACAGGGACACCTACAGCTCCATCAGTGCTCAGAGCCCCTCCACCTTGAGTGTCTCCAGAGATGGGGACGTGAAGATGTCACAAAGGAGAGGATATATGGAGCATTGCCTTCATAAGGCTGCAGAACCCAGTGTGTTCTCACAGCCTGGTTGGTCCTGGATCTGAGCAGCCAAGATAGACACAAGTGTCTGGCCTATGGCTGTTGCTGCTAAGACCTCTTCCATCATTCCCCATAGGACTTCAGGATGATGCCTGCAGGTCTACACCAGGAGCTTCCCAGGAGGCCAGAGAGTCTCATTGCTGTGGTCTGTAAGTGCCTGCGAGTGCTTGCTCTGTTTTGGAGGGTGTTAGAGAACAGAAGTTATCCAGAGGAGAGCTTTGAGGAGCTAAAGGGAATGATCTCAGCACAGCAGTAAATGCTGCCTGCCCGTGGGTTGTCCTGGGTGGGGGCTGAGGCAACCACAGATTCTGCAAAGCGAATTTTTCTTGGAAGCTATGAGATTTGTGAGTATCTTTCTCACAAATTTCAGAGAAGAGCTGGCTGCCATGCAGAGCTTACTCCAGGCCAAAGAGGCTGCCATTGTGGGATTAACAAAGGAGCTCTCAGAAACCAGGGCCAGGATGTCAGACATGAGAGGTTGGTGAGCTGTGTGTGTGATATCCAGCCTGTTCCCATTCCTGCAGAGCTATGGCAAGGCTAAGTAGGAGAAAGGCATGCACAGGTAGTAGGGAATAGACCCACTTTCCTAAATGATGCTGTTGTTCAGCCCTGGGTTAAGCAGGATGTCCATTCCCTTTAGCCATGTAAATTTCATAGAATCATAAAATCATTAAAAATGGAAAAGACCACTGAGATCTCAAGTCCAACTGCCAACCCATCACCACCCTGCCCACTAAACCGTGTCGCAGAATCACAGTCATAGTAAGCTTGGAAAAGTCCACCAAGATCATCAGGTTCAACCGTCAAACCGAACTACAGATGCTGCTGTGCTGAACGCAGAGGGAGTCATGAACCCATGGCAACTCTGCTGTGCTTAGGAGAGCTCAGTGAGAAGCAGAAGGCAGAGCTGGAGCAGAGCCTGCACCGCGTGAAAAGCCAGGAGCGTGAGCTGGGCATGCTCAGGGGGAAGCTGTTGAAGATGTCAGACCTCGTGGCGAAGAAGGATCGAGAGCTTCAAGCAGCAGCTGCAGAGTTAAGGTAGGACCTGCTGGGAGGTGATGGCCTGTGGATTCCCAAGAGTTGAGTGCGTGTTGGTAACTTCCATGGGGCAAAAGATAGGTTTGAGAATGAACGAATCGAGCTAAGCTACGTTAACTCTATGGAAACGTCCCATGTTCTGAAGGTGAGATGGTGAGGAGCTCGTGCAAATGGACTTGTAATGAAATCCCTGCTTGGTGCTATGCTCTGACATACACCGTGGTTGCTGTCTCTTGGCACAGGGAAGCCCAAGAGGACTGCAAAGCACTCAAGGATGCATCTCGACGAATGGCAGAAGAGCTGGAGATGCTTCCACAGGCGAAGGCTATTCCTGCCACACCAGAGGAATCCTCTGAGCAGGTAATCCTGCAGGGACACGTTGAAAAAGTCAGATGTTGTGTATGCTAACGGCCGCTGTAATTGGCAATTAGAGTTGTAACAGCTCCCTGAAAGATCTGTAACTCTTCCATCCCTTTCCCAACCTTGCTCCACAATGGATGTCGGCAAAAGTAGGTTGGGGTGAGCGTTTGGGAGCCGTATTTTCTTGTGCAGGAAAGGGAGAAACAGTCCTAGTTCTCCCATGCTGTGCTGAATCACCATCTGAATTCCTGAGTCTTAGAGAACTGAATAAATCAAAGGTGGTTCCAGCAGCAGATGGAGGGACTGCAGAAATGGTACAGGCTGTACCGAAACAGCGGCAGACATGGTGCCAGCTGGAAGGGTTCGTGTTGGCCAAGTGGTGACTCATGGCTAGATGGGAGCAGGAGGCAGTGCCTTCCTCCTTCTCAGCAAGAGGTGGTGAGAAACACGAAGCTAGAAATCCTCCAGAGGAGAATAAATTGTCACTGCAGTGTGAAGATGGTGAGATCACGGTGGCAGCTGGCAGCTCTCATTAGGGTTTTAATTGGGTGCTCACCCTGTTCTGTAACATGTCAGTCGTCGTGCTGGTGGGGCTGGGAGGGTGAAACGTGAGTGTGAGTGCACAGATGTGTTGTAAAAGGGAATAACGTGTGGGATTGTGGATAAATGGTTGGGTTGGGTGAGAACCATCTGGGCTTGGACTTCCAGGAGCTGGCATTGGACCTGGCCAACCTGGGTGTGAGATGCAGAGGCCTCAGGCACGAGGAGACGATCCAACGGCAAAAAGAAGGCTTGGCGGAGCTCCGGGAGAGGATCAAGGTGCTGGAGAAGACACAGGCTGCTGGTAAGCACAGTGTGATGTGCCTTTGGTAGGAATGGAAGATGCAACTGCAGGCCTGGCTGGAGCCTTTGCACTGGCAAGTCTCAGAGCTGGTGTTGTATCATAGAATTGGAACGGTTGGGTTGGAAGAGACCTTAAAGGTCACCAAATTCCAACTCAGTGCCGTGGGCTGGTTGCCCTTCCACCAGATCAGGCTGCCCAATCCAACCTGGCCTTGGGCATCGCCAGGAATGGGGCAACCTCAGCTTCATGATTCCATGGTGCTTGGTTTCCTTCAGCTGTCGTGGGCAGGGCCAGCGAGCTGCTCGTGGTGCAGAAGGCAGCCCTACCAGAGAAGGTCTCCCAGAAAGCAGGACTCAAGGTGGAACCAACTCCACTGCCAGGTGCAGAATTCAAGTGCAGCAAGGTAAGTAGACATTGGTGTAAAGACGTTCAATGGAAAGGGAAGATGAAGCCCTTGGGATACAAGAGGGAAAAGAAACCAGGAGGGAGGCGTGGGGCCCATCAGTGTGCAGGGAGCTCAATCAGCATGTTGCTTCTGCACAGTGTCTGGGCCAACTTCCTGATGGGAGCTCATGTGGGGCCGTGAGCATGGAAGGGTTGGAGGACTCAGAGCTCAGCGAGAGGATGGTACGTCTGCAGCAGATGTGGTAAAAGAATCATTGAAGCATGGAATGGTTGGGTTGGGAGGGACCTCCAAGATCATCCAGTTCCAACCCCCTGCTGTGGAACACTCCATAATGTGGGGCATCATCTTCCCAGTGATCAAATGAATGAACCCATCTGGGTAACTCCTTAAGAGGGGAAACAATGTAGAATCGAAACTGGGAGTGCACAAATAGGTTTACATGCAGCATCTGAATCTCTCAAAAGATGAAAGCGGAGTGGGAGCAGATGGCTGAGTGCAGCAATCGTTTTTGAAGTAAGATTTGGCAGGTCTGGTAAATAATTCATCCTCTATTCTTTTTGCAGTACCTTGACTTAATCTGTGCTCTGGGAAGGCTGATGAATATGAAGGAGCTGGAAGGAATGCAGCCCATGGAGCATCTTCCCCAGGAAGAAAGGGAAAAAGTGGGGCAGCAGAGACGGAGGGAACTGGGGCTGTTGTATGAGAGGATCAGCAAGCTGAAGGATCGCCTGGAAAGGAAGGAGGAAAGGCTCCAAGAGTGTGAGACCAGCATCGAGCAGCTCAGGTACAGCAAGGTGATGGGGTTCCTCCCAGGAGTGATGGTGTGAGAGCCTGTAGCATGTTATGGCTTAATGGGGCAGCAGGAATCCACAACCCAACTCCATGGACGCTGGGCTCTGCTTTGGGTATGTTGGAGATGGGCTCTGAAATGCCAGGGAAGGGACCACAGCCAAGGCAGCATCAATGGGGTGTCCATATGGGGTGCACAGGGGGAAAACCATGAATGGAGGTTTCATCTTGATCCAGGCAGGAAGAGAGGGGCTGGGGTGGTGGTGGAAGACCCACATTGGTGTTTCCCAAAGGCTGAACCAAGAGTCCCTGCAAACATGCCAGGAAGAGATGCTGAGACTGGAAGATGAAGTCTACAGAGAAGCAGAAGAGAAAGCTCTGCTGAGAGAGGCTCTGGAGAGGACGAGGGCAGAGCTGGGCCAGGAGAAGAGGTTGAAAAAGGCAGCACGGCAGCGCAAGGTGGGAGTGCTGGGGTAGGAAATGTCAGTGTGAGAACAACCAAGGCAGCTCCTGCAAGGATGCAAAGATGATTTTCCATTTTTTTTATCCAGAGCCTTGCAGAGAATGGGGAGAAGAGAAAGGAAAAGGAGCTGCCCAACCGTGCTCACTCTTCCAAAGAACGTGGAGGGAAGGTATGGCACGCTGGTAGGCACTGAAAGCAAAGCACAGTGGGACTTGGAAGCAAGATGTCTGTGGCCACAGGGAGCACATCTCATGTAAGGGGATGATGCATGGTTCTGTGCCGTGTTCTCTCCCACACGTGGCAGGCCTGACCGTAGCCAGCCCTGGAAGTGTTTGTTGTGGAGAAGTGGCACTGAGGGATGCAGTCAGTGGGCACGGTGGGTTGGGGTTGGACTGGATGGTCTCTCAGAGGTCTTTTCCAACCGTAATGATTCTGTGATCCTAAGTTTATGCAATGTCTGCTTTGCAGCCCAGAGCCCAGCAGCCATCCCTCTTGGTGAAGTCAAGGGAGCGTGTGGTGGGAGAGCTCGAGGTGATGGGCAGCCCATAGGAGCAGCACCATGGGGACGTTCTGCTCACAGAGCTGTACAGCGAGGAACTGTGTTGGGGTTGGACATGGCACCATGTAGGCACGTATCGGGGGGAACAACACCTATGTGAGGCCATCCTACAGTGACCAGGACTGCTGGAAGGACCGTGACATGCCCAGGGCCAAATGATCCTGCAGGATGTGTATTGTAGAGCTTAGGGAAAGCGGCAGAAGATAGCTTATGTGAATACAGCTAGAATGTGTGGGTGAAGCTGATGGTGTCAAGTCTGATCTCTGTGCCACGGCGGCTCCTCCGTCCCCACAGCATCACAGGGGCACAGGGAGAATAAAAAGGGGGCAAGGGAGAGAAACTGGAACAAGGCACTGCAAGATGGGAAGAAGGCAGAGAAGGAGCTGTGCTCGCCCTACACTATGTGGCACTGGAACGTGTCTGGGGAGAGCAGGGCCAGGTCTGTGCCCTGAGTGGGGCATGGTGCTCCTGGGTACCCAGTGGGGTGCAATGGGCAGCTCCTGCTGCAGGTTTTGGGGTCAGGTGCTGTCCTGTAGATCTGAGCATGGTTGTGTTCAACTTTGGGACAGCCCCTGGATCCAAATACTGTGGACACAGAGCTGGAAGCCCATCCATGCCCTTCATGCACCCTGTGTCTGCGAGGGCTTTGGGTTGGGCTGTCCCATTCAAACAATGCTGGTGGGACCCTAAGGGGGGAAACACTCGCAGGCTGGCAACCCCCGAGCCTGGAGGTGCTGGGGGTGCCCCGAAAAGATGCGTCCCCCCCCCCCTTTGCTAGGCGGCTGCTGGGGCGGAGCGGGGCGGAGCTGCGTCTGTTCGCCCATCCATCCATCCGGGCACCATGGCGGAGGAGCTGGCGGAGCGGCTGGGCCGACGGTTGGGGATGCGGGAAGGGGATGCGGAGCAGCAACAGCAGCAGCAGCAGCAGCAGGATGCGGAGCCCACCCCGGTGCCCCCTGGCAGCCCAGCGATGCGGGCGGTGGGCAGCGAAGGTTCGCCCGGGGGCGGCCGGAGGCTCTTCAGCCCCGCGGCGGAGTTCCGTGAGTTCTCCCGGCGGCAGCTCCGTGACATGGAGAGACTCTTCCGACAGTGAGTGTGGAGGGGAAACCCCCCCCACGGGACCCCCAGGAGAGACCCCGGGGAGGGAGCACCGGACAGAGGGTCCCCATTGCCCCGATCGCATCCCCTATGCTTTGGAAGCCTGCAGCCCCTGGTTGGGAACTGCGCGGGGGTGGAGGGAGAGGGGGGCGGTTATGGAAGCCCCCAGCCCCTTTGCAGATCCCGCCCAGCCCTTGGCTGATGGTGGGAGGGGTCCTTTGGACTCCTCTGCAGGGGAGATCTCTGGGGTTCTCCCACTTCCTTGCAGGGGGCTCCCCTCATCTTCTCATCCCTGGGACCCCCTCTTGGCTCCCTGTGGAAGGAATCCATGGGACCCCCCTTGGCTCACCACGATGCTCCCCAGTTCTGCACAGGAGCTGAGTCTCAAGACCCCCTCTCAGCTCCTTGCAGCCATCCTCCCACCCTCCAAACTCTTACAGAAGGGTGCCCCTGGATGCAACCCCCCCACAACCTTGCAGAGGGGATCTCAGAACCCTCAGAGCAGTCTGGAAAAGGGACACGGGACCCCCCAGCCCCAGGACCCCCACCCTGGCTATGCACACGGCTTTGGGCTGCGGCAGTGGTGTTGTCACATCCTCGGTGCCATCCCCACGTGTCCCCACGTGTGATGTTGCAAGCTTGGGTCAGTGGAGGGGGGAGCTGAGCAGAAAGGCGTGGAAATGTGCAGGGGGAAAATAGGGGCTGTAGAAGGAGGGGATCAGCCTCCCCCCAGCCCTATGCACTGTGCAGCATGTGGCCGTGGGTGCTGTGCCCGCGGGCAGATGGCAGCAGCACGGGGTCTGGTTGCAGAGCAGGACGTGCACGCCTGCACGCACCGCAGCGAGAGGAAGCAAAGGGGGCTCACCAAGGGGGGGAGCATGGGGATGGGGTGACGGTGTGGGGCCGAGCCTAGCCCCTGCCTCGCTGCATGCATGGTTTGTCCTCTCTCCCACCTTCCCCCGCTGCGTTAAAGGATTGCGACGCAGGAGAGCCCGCCCCAGTGGATGCAGAGCTGCAGCCAGGGGCTCAGTTTGCAGCAGCGGAGCTCACAGCCCTGCGATGCCAGCAGGAAAGCACGAGGGTTCTGTGCCGGGGCACAGTGTGAGCTGCACCATGCTGCGGCTGCGGGGACAAATGAGTCACAGCCCCGCAGAGCTGCATGTCGCTTCCTGTAGGCTGAGCAAAGAGAAGTGGAAAGTGCATCCTATAGAGCCCAGCTCAGTCCTACAGGCTGCACGGAGCTGGTGGCACACTTGGCAGCAAGCTGCTGGGTACCCATGCCAGAAACCACACTCCATGGGCAGGGAGTGCTGAGGATGCTCCTGGGAACCATTAGTGGTTGGATAGAACCAGCAGTGGTTTGGCACAGCAGCCCAACGCGACAGTGAGGATGTGCCCCGCGATGAGGATTTACCACCTCCCCGCAGGTATGACGCAGGGAAGGATGGCTTCATCGACCTGATGGAGCTGAAGCTGATGATGGAGAAGCTGGGAGCGCCGCAGACCCACCTGGGCCTGAAGAACATGATCAAGGAGGTGGACGAGGACCTGGACAGCAAGCTGAGTTTCCGCGAGGTGAGCGCAGGGGTTGGGTTGTGGCTGTGACCCTTGGCGAGGAGCTGGATGCCACATCCCTGGTGCTGATATCCCACCCCATGCTGCAGTTCCTGCTGATTTTCCGCAAGGCAGCAGCAGGTGAGCTGCAGGAGGACAGCGGGCTGCATGCACTGGCACGGCTCTCCGAGATTGACGTCTCAACAGAGGGCGTGAAGGGAGCCAAGAGCTTCTTCGAGGCCAAGGTAAGTGTTGAGCAACACAGCAGCGACCATTGGGCGTTGGGGACATGACCAACGTGCCACCATGCTGCACGCAATGGGGACGGGGCCAATGTGCCACCATCCCCAGGCACAGGCGGTCACCGAGGGCAGCCGCTTTGAGGAGGAGATCCGTGCAGAGCAGGAGGAGAAGAGGAGGCAGGCGGAGGAGATGAAGCAGCGCAAGGCAGCCTTCAAGGAGCTGCAGTCAGCATTTGCTCAATGACCACAGCACGTGGAAGGAGCCACGCCGTGCCGTCACCATTCCCTGCGTGTCATCATGCCCACGACTCGTGCCAAGCTGGTGGCAGCTGTCCCTGTGCTTGGTGCCACGGAGCAGGCGGGTGCGCCCATCCCACTGCACCCAACGTTGGCTTGGAGGTGGCCTTGGCTCCCCTTGAGCTGCTGGCTTATTATGGTGAAAGACGCCCATAAAGGCCACCGAGGGGAGAGAAGCTTTATTTTTTGTCTGTCTGTCTTCTAAGCACCCCAAGGGACGGCGTCTCACCTGCTGTCCCTGCAGCAGTGCTTGTGCCGATGCTGTGATGTCCCACAAAGGTGTTGTCTCAACAGCTGCTTCCATTCTGTCCTATGGATGTGTTCTTTGCCGTGTTGTTTTCTTTCTTTTTTTTCTTTTTCTTTTTAAATCCCAAATAAATATTATATTTCCTAAGTGTTGTGCTTATCCATGCCCAGGGTTGGGTGTCAGTGTGGGACCCCCACGTCCCCTCGAGGCTGGGGTCACGGTCAGGGCCACATCTGTGGGGTTGCACATGGGACAAGTGTATCCATTCCCAGGTGGGTCCCGATAAGAAATAGAACAAGGTGGGCACACAGGCTGTGGGATTTGGCCACCTGTTAGCAGGCTGAAGGCCACGTTCCCAACGGCTGGAGGTGGCTCAGCAAACACATATATAAGATGGTGGGCTCCTTGCTTCTGCCACACTGGAAGCCTACAACCATGCTGGGGGCTGTGTGTATCACCGTCCTGCTGGGCTACGGTGGGTGAGGGCATGAGGAGGGGGGTGTCTGTGGGGCTGGTGGCCGTGCCCATGCTGATGTCCCCATGCTTGGTGTCACACAGCCTACGGACGCGGGCAGCCGGCAGTGCAACCGGTGTTAGGCTCTCGCGTGGTGGGCGGTGAGGAAGCCACTCCTCACAGCTGGCCGTGGCAGGTAAGGGGGACGTGTGCCACCTGGGCTCCATCTCCACTGTTGGTGACACGGGGATGGGTGGCCACCACCTGTCCTGACTCCGTGCCGCCGTCCAGGTCTCACTGCAGTACAAATACTCTGGTGGCTGGAGCCACACCTGTGGAGGAACCCTCATTTCTTCCAGCTGGGTGCTGACAGCTGCACATTGTTACAGGTAGGGTTGGGGGGCATCCATGGGGGACAGAAACCCCCACGTCTGCCCTCATGCTGATGGCCATCGGCAGCAAGAGCCTGATGTACCGCGTGGCGCTGGGAAAGCACAACCTGACAAAGGTAGAAGACGGCGAGGTGATGGCTGAGGTGGAGGACTTCATTGTGCACGAGGAATATGACTCCATCAGCATCACGTAGGGCAGCAAAGTGGGGAAGAAGGGGTGTGCCAACCCAAGGCTGGGTGTGAGGATGGGTCTGGCAGTGGGCTGTTGTGGGATGGGCAGGGTCTGGTTGGAGGCACTCTAAGGGGTTTGATTGGTGGTGTTCTACAGAATCTGTTAAGTGACATTCTACAGGGTTAGGTTGGAGGCATTCTATTCAGTTTGGTTGATGGTTCTCTATGGGGTTTGGTTGGCGATCCTCTACAAGTTTTGGTTGGTGGCTCTCTAAAGGGTTTGGTTGGCTGTGTTATATGGGGTTTTGTCATTGCAGCAACGACATTGCATTGATCAAGTTGTCAGAGCCAGTGGAGGAGAGTGACACCATCCAGGCTGCCAGCCTGCCACCCAGCGGGCTGGAGCTGGAGAACGGCTACCCCTGCGTGGTCACTGGCTGGGGAACCCTCTGGAGTAAGAGGGTTGACCACAGAGGGAACTGAATGGGGTCAGCATTGGACATGGGTGCAACTTGAGGCTGTCATTGCAGCTAACGGGCCGCTGGCGGAGGTCTTAATGCAGGCCGTGCTGCCAGTCGTGGACTACGCAACGTGCTCACAGAGAACCTGGTGGGGCAGCCTGGTGACGACTTCCATGTTGTGTGCTGGTGGTGACGGCCAGGTCGGGGCATGCAACGTGAGTGAGGGGGCTGCTGGCCATCCCCAATGGCTGCGGTGAGGTTGGAAGAATGGAGATGGGGAGCTGTGGGGTGTATGAGTGTGACACGGCGCCATGCCTGGGTAGGGGGATTCGGGTGGCCCTCTGAACTGCCAACGGAACGACGTGTGGGAGGTGCACGGCATCGTCAGCTTCGGATCCTCCTGGGGCTGCGCCTACCCCAAGAAACCAACAGTCTTCACAAGGGTGTCCGCCTACATCGACTGGATCAACGAGGTGAGAGCAGAGCTCTTGGTGCGTGTTCTCTCCGTCCTTCTCCACGTGAAGGCCTGACCACGGTCTCATCCTTTTGTCTTTGGCAGAAAATCAGTGAGAACTGAGGATGCGCAGAGCAGATCACGTATGGTGGTGTGCAATAAAGGGAAACAACCGGCCTACAACCGGCCTCGTGTGTCCCTGTGGTCATTGGAGGGGTGTCAGGGGAGCACGTGGAGGGATAAGAACCCCCAGGGGGCTGAGTCTACCCCTCTGCACTCTGTATTTCTTTAATCTTTCCTGCATTGGAAAGATTCTTTAATTTACAGAGTGCCAGCAATGTGGGGTGCAATTAGGGTGCAGGACAGGCATTTGTGCTATTGACAAGACTGACAGAAACATTTACTACTCTGACCATTAGAAAAACAGCAGTTGCATAAACATCGTTTGCTGACTAACTCACAAATAACACCTTCCAAGGGGAAACAGCTGGCAGCCAAAGTGCACAATAGCTGTATAGACTGTAAAACCTGGGATGTTCTTCCTAGTTTTACACCAAGATCACCAAATCCAATCCCAACCCATCCGCCCCCCCTTCATCCCATCCCTCAGGGACACATCTACAGCCACTAAACATTAAAACTCTTTCTGGTTTGATTGCCCAAAGATGGTTTTGGGGTGTAATCTGTACTCCTAGGTACTGGGGACTGTGTGCATCAAGGTCATGACGACAACGCAACTGAGCTTTCTAGAGCTAACGCTCTAGGACACAAGAGAGAACAGAAGACAGAGTACAAAGCAAAAGTTTCTGTGTTTGTTTTTTTCCTTTTGGTTTTTGTTTCGCTCAAACAGAAAAATCCTTTGTTGCAAAAATCATGTATTTCCATTGACTCCAGCCATTGGTTCCATTCACTCCTCCAATCCACTGCAGTCGCACCAGGAAGGAGAGCACAGCCACAGCACAGCTGGAGGCCCTCACTCCACAGTGCGATCACTGGGCTGGCACACTCTGGGGATTCCAACACACATCCCTTCCCCCTTCCCACCACTGGCATAGAATCACAGGGGTTGCAAGGTACCTTTGGAGAGCATCAAGCCCAACACCCCTGCTACGGCATCTTCCCTACAGCAGATTGTCCCTACAGGTTGGAACAGGGCCACTCCTCATCTTGGGGGTGATCACCCCAACCGCAGCACTCACAGATTGCGTTTCTCAGCAGAGACCCCTCCAAAACCAGACAGCAGTCACCAGGAGCACCTGGTGCAAGTCACAGCAGGGACAGCTTTCATCCAGCCACAGGGAAGCTGTCCCTCACGTTGACTGGGACCTCGACAACCCCACATCATTTGCACAGGAAGAAGAATCTCTTACGTAGAAAGTTGAAACAGCCTGGGATCTGCTTGTACTTCCCCTTGGTGGACACGATGTCTGACACCTGGGAACACAAGGTGCACTGCATGCTCAGTATCACCACCCTTTACAGCCTGCCTGCCTACCCTGACACATGGCACCTCTGATTATTGCCCTCACTGCTGTAACACTACACAAATAAGGCTAAGGAAAAAGACATTTACCCGGAGCAGCATGGTTAGCAGGTCTTCAGAACGGGCAGAATGTTCCAGCACACTGTCCAGGGTTTCCACATACCACGAGCCACTCACCTTGTCCCTCCAGGACACAAAACCTGCAGAGAAAGGAGAAAATCACTCTTGCAGTCAGTCTTGCTGTGTCTTCATCTCCCTGCGTACCACCTCCAACAGGTGGCTGCCCATAACTTCAGTAGCAAACACTGACTATTGGGGACACTATGCTGTGGCACAGCAGCTTGGTGGTGGCTTTCTCCAAAAGCCAGTGCCAGAATTAGGATGTCTCGAGTTCTGGCCAAGCACCCTCAGCACCGACTGCTTCTGCAAATCATTTGCACTTATCTCACAGAATCACAGAATGCCCAGGGTTGGAAGGGACCTCAAGGATCAGGAATCTCCAACCCCCTGCCACAGGTTCGGCCACCAACCTCCCCCACTTAATACCAGACCAGGCTGCCCAGGAAAAGCAGCTCACCTGGAAAGGTTGAGTAGGACACCAAGATGTCACCAGGAGTGGGCAAACTGGCAACGGCGTCCGGCTCGTCCAAACTCCCCGATGGAGCCTGGAAAGGAATCGCATCCGACTCTACGCAACCTCGGCAAGTTTCATCTTGGGGTGATTCACAGCCCACCTCAAATCCATGGTCCTTTTCTTCTGCAAAAAATGGCAGCAACAACAGCTCTCGCTCACATCTGACACGCTCTGCACCCATACATCCTCTGTTAACAACTGCAGCGGAAAAAATCCTCCAACAAAACCACGCTTTTCTGCTCTCTGACAGTGCTGCGAGAGTCACAGCCATCACAGAATCACAGAATCACAGAATTGTAGGGGTTGGAAGGGACCTCCAGAGATCATTGAGTCCAACCCCCCTGCCAAAGCAGGTTCCCTACAGCAGGTCGCACAGGTCGGCATCCAGGCAGGTCTTGAACATCTCCAGAGAAGGAGACTCCACCACCTCCCTGGGCAGCCTGTTCCAGTGCTCCGTCACCTCACTGTAAAGAAGTTCTTGCGCATGTTTGTGCGGAACTTCCTATGCTGCAGTTTCTGGCCATTTCCCCTTGTCCTGTCTCCACTCACCACTGAAAGGAGTCCGGCCTCGCCATTCTGCCCCCCACACCTGAGATATTTATAGACCTGGATCAGGTCCCCTCTCAGTCTCCTTTTCTCAAGGCTGAACAGACCCAGTTCACTCAGCCTTTCTTCATAGGAGAGATGCTCCAGGCCCTTCACCATCTTCGTGGCCCTCCGCTGGACTCTTTCCAAGAGATCCCTGTCTTTTTTGTACTGGGGAGCCCAGAACTGGACGCAGTGCTCCAGATGAGGTCTTACCAGGGCACAGTAGAGGGGGAGGATCACCTCCCTCGACCTGCTGGCCACGCTCTTTTTAATGCACCCCAGTAAGCCATTGGCCTTTTTGGCCACAAGGGCACACTGCTGGCCCATGGCCAACCTGTCATCCACCAGGACACCCAGGTCCCTTTCTGCAGAGCTCCCCTCCAGCAGCTCATCCCCCAACCTGTACTGGTGCATGGAGTTATTCCTCCCCAGATGCAAGACTCTACACTTGCTTTTGTTAAACCTCATCCGGTTTTTTTCTGCCCAGCTCTCCAGCCTATCCAGGTCTTGCTGAATGGCAGCACAGCCTTCAGGCGTGTCAGCCAATCCTCCCAACTTCGTATCATCGGCAAACTTGCTGAGGGTGGCCATTATCCCCTCATCAAGGTCATTGATGAAGATGTTGAACAAGACCGGACCCAGCACAGACCCCTGAGGAACACCGCTGGTTACAGGCCTCCAACCAGACTCTGCACCACCAACAGTGACCCTCTGTGCTCTCCCAGTCAGCCAGTTCTCAACCCACCTCACTGTCCACTCATCTATTCCACACTTGCTCAGCTTTGTTATAAGGATGTCATGGGGGACAGCATCAAATGCCTTGCTGAAATCAAGGTAGACTACATCCACTGCTCTCCCCCTATCCACCCAGCCAGAGACAACATCATAGAAGGCTACCAGGTTGGTCAAGCACGACCTCCCCCTTGTGAACCCGTGCTGACTGCTCCTGATAACCTCCTCTTCTTCCAGTTGTCTGGAGATGACATCCAGTACAAGCTGTTCCATCACCTTTCCAGGGACAGAGGTGAGGCTGACTGGCCTATAATTGCCTGGGTCTTCCTTCTTGCCTTTTTTGAAGACCGGGGTGACGTTGGCTATCTTCCAGTCTTCAGGCACCTTCCCCGTCTTCCAAGACTTCTCAAAGATGACCGAAAGCGGTTCAGCAATCACCTCTGCCAGCTCCTTCAGCACCCGTGGATGAATCCCATCGGGTCCCATGGATTTCTGAACATTGATGTTGCCTAGGCGCTCCCGGACCACCTCTTCCCTGACAGAAGGGGGGTCTTCCATTCCCCAGATCCTCTCACTAATCTCCAGGGTCTCAGATTCCCGAGGGGGAGCTTTTCCACTGAAGACAGAAGCAAAGAAGGCATTCAGTATCTCTGCCTTCTCAGCATCCCCCGTTACCAGAACACCCCCATCACTTAGCAGGGGAGCCACATTCTCCCTAGTCTTCCTTTTACTGTTAATGTACTTGAAAAAACCTTTTTTATTATCCTTTATCCCCTTTGCCAGATTTAATTCCAGGCGGGCTTTAGCCTTCCTTGTCGCATCCCTGCAGACCCTGACAACATTCCTGTATTCTTCCCAAGTAGTCAGACCCTTTTTCCACATTTCGTGGGCCTTCTTCTTTCCTTTGAGTTTGTGCACGAGCTCCTTGCTCATCCACACAGGTCTCCTGCCACCCTTTCCCGATTTCTTCCTCACAGGGACGCACCGATCCTGAGCTTGGAAGAAGAGCTGCTTAAATGCCAACCAGCTCTCACAGGCCCCCTTGCCTTCCAACACCCATGAGACAGCTCCAAGTAGGCCCCGAAAGAGATCGAAGTTGGCTCTCCTAAAGTCCAGGATAGCAATCCTACTTTTTGCTTTACTTCTTCCACTCAGGATCTTGAACTTCACCATCTCGTGGTCACTACAACCCAAGCTGTCCCCGACCTTTACTTCCCTGACAAGCCCTTCTCTATTAGTGAGAATAAGGTCCAGCAGTACCCCTCTCCTCGTCGATTCCTCAACCACCTGCATCAGGAAGTTGTCTTCAACACATTGCAGGAACCGTCTGGACCGTGCATGCCTGGCCACATTGCTTTTCCAGCAAATATCTGGATGATTGAAGTCCCCCATAAGCACCAGCGCCTGGGATCGTGACGCTGCTTCCAACTGTTTGTGGAAGGCCTCATCAACCTCCTCCTCCTGATCAGGGGGCCTGTAGCACACACCCACAACGGTGTCAGCCATACCAGCCCGCCCCTTGATTCTTACCCACAAGCTCTCCACTGCTACACCACTCTCCCCCAGGTGGAGTTCAATACATCCAAGCTGCTCTCTTACATAAAGAACAACTCCACCACCCCGCCTTGCCGGCCGATCTTTCCTAAAAAGCACACAGCCCTCCATGACGACATTCCAGTCATGCGAGCTGTCCCACCACGTCTCTGTGATCGCAATGAGATCGTAGCCATGTGACCGCACGCAGATCTCTAACTCTTCCTGTTTATTTCCCATACTGCACACATTAGTGTATAGACACTTCAGGGAGGCAGCATTCCCCTGCCACACTCCATCCCTTCGAACTCTACCCTCGTCACCCATCAAATTCACTTTTGAGCCTTGAACTACCTGAACCTCAGCAGTGCTCATTTTGTCCCCTTCCCCCTTCTTACCTAGTTTAAAGATCTTTCAATGAGGCCTGCCAGCTCCTGGGCTAGGATCCTTTTACCCCTTGTAGACAGTTGAGCTCCATCTGCAGCCATCATGCCAGGAGCCGAGTAAATTGCCCCATGATCAAAAAAACCAAAGTTCTTCTGCCTGCACCAGCCTCTAAGCCATTTATTGATGAGGAGGGCCTTTTTGATCCTTTCAGAGTCCTTCCCCGCCACTGAAGGGATAGAAGAGAAGATCACTTGCATTCCCGCACCATCCAGTACCCTCCCCAGACCCTTGAAGTCATTTTTGATTGCCCTTAGGCTTCTCTTGGCAGTATCATCACTGCCAACCTGAACTACCAATAAGGGGTAGTAGTCAGACGGGCGAATAAGCCCAGGCAGCTTTCTAGAGATGTCCCTGACCCGTGCCCCAGGAAGGCAGCACACTTCCCTCCGGGTGGGGTCAGGACGACATATCGGGCCCTCAGTTCCTTTTAGAAGAGAGTCTCCTACAACTATCACCCTCCTTTCTTTACCAGAAGAGGCGGTCTTCAAGCGTGGAGCCGACCGCCTCTCCTTAGCAAAGCTCAGAGGCTGTTCCACCACCTTGTTCTCAGCCTCCTCACCCTCCAGTTCCAGGGTTTCAAACCTATTACTTAGGGGCACCTGAGGAACCGAGGTAGGTCGGGGAGGGCGCCGCCTGCGTCGCTGAGGTGGGACATGCTGCCATTCCTCTTCTCCTCCCAAGTCAGCTCTCTCGTTTTTACTACGGGAAGGCAGAGAGTCCACTACAGGCTGGGGGTTGCAATCTCTGCTTGTTTCTTGCAGAGAGGTACACCACCAGTCTATCTCCCTCTCGCAGTCCCTAATGGATCTTAACCGCTCCACCTCCTCCCTAAGCTCTACCACAAGGCTGAGCAGCTCATCCAACTGTTCGCACCTCACGCAGGTGCCATCCCTCCCATCGTCCCCCGGCAGCAGCAGACTCAGGCACTCCCTGCAGCCAGAGACTTGGACCGCTGCACATCTGGGCAGTCCCTCTGTCTGGGTCGCCACAGACTTGTTGGAGCGTGCCCGACGTCTGGTAGAGACCATGTTTGAACTTACAGTCACTGCGTCAGCGAGTGGGAGAGCGGTCACCTGCCCTGAAGCTGGTCTCCTTCCAGGGGAGTGCAGACAGGGGTACCTTACAAAAGCACCAAATTCATCTCTCTCCTTCTGCCCCTTCCAATTGCACATTAGAATTCAACTGCTCGGGTTCCCCTTAAGGACCACAGCTTGCAGCTACACCACTGCAAGGGCAGATCAAAACCATCTCGGTTTTTCCCTTATCCGACTTCAGTGAGGTTTCTCATGACAGCTGTATGAGCTGCATCAACAGATAAAGGGCAAAACAGGAGTAGCAAAGACACAGTGAAGCCCGTTTTCAGCGCAGCAGTACAAAGGCTGCATGTGAAAAGCAGAAGAAAAAGCAGACACCCATAAAGGCCACCGAGGGGAGAGAAGCTTTATTTTTTGTCTGTCTGTCTTCTAAGCACCCCAAGGGACGGCGTCTCACCTGCTGTCCCTGCAGCAGTGCTTGTGCCGATGCTGTGATGTCCCACAAAGGTGTTGTCTCAACAGCTGCTTCCATTCTGTCCTATGGATGTGTTCTTTGCCGTGTTGTTTTCTTTCTTTTTTTTCTTTTTTCTTTTTAAATCCCAAATAAATATTCTATTTCCTAAGTGTTGTGCTTATCCATGCCCAGGGTTGGGTGTCAGTGTGGGACCCCCACGTCCCCGCATGGCTGGGGTCACGGTCAGGGCCACATCTGTGGGGTTGCACATGGGACAAGTGTATCCATTCCCAGGTGGGTCCCGATAAGAAACAGAACAAGGTGGGCACACAGGCTGTGGGATGTGGCCACCTGTTAGCAGGCTGAAGGCCACGTTCCCAACAGCAGGAGGTGGCACAGCAAACATATATAAGACGGTGGGCTCCTTGCTCCTGCCACACTGGAAGCCTACAACCATGCTGGGGGCTGTGTGTATCGCCGTCCTGCTGGGCTACGGTGGGTGAGGGCATGAGGAGGGGGGTGTCTGTGGGGCTGGTGGCCGTGCCCATGCTGATGTCCCCATGCTTGGTGTCACACAGCCTACGGACATGGGCAGCCGGCAGTGCAACCGGTGTTAGGCTCTCGTGTGGTGGGCGGTGAGGAAGCCACTCCTCACAGCTGGCCGTGGCAGGTAAGGGGGACGTGTGCCACCTGGGCTCCATCTCCACTGTTGGTGACACGGGGATGGGTGGCCACCACCTGTCCTGACTCCGTGCCGCCGTCCAGGTCTCACTGCAGTACAAATACTCTGGTGGCTGGAGCCACACCTGTGGAGGAATCCTCATCTCTCCCAGCTGGGTGCTGACAGCTGCACACTGTTACAGGTAGGGTTGGGGGGCATCCATGGGGGACAGAAACCCCCACGTCTGCCCTCATGCTGATGGCCATCGGCAGCAAGAGCCTGACGTACCGCGTGGCGCTGGGAAAGCACAACCTGTCAGAGGAAGAAGACGGCGCGGTGGTGGCTGAGGTGGAGGACTTCATTGTGCACGAGAAGTGGAACGCCTTCCTCATCACGTAGGGCAGCAAAGGGGGGAGGGAGGGGTGTGCCAACCCAAGGCTGGGTGTGAGGATGGGTCTGGCAGTGGGCTGTTGTGGGGTTGGCAGGGTCTGGTTGGAGGCACTCTAAGGGGTTTGGTTGGTGGTGTTCGACAGGATCTGTTAATTGACATTCTAGAGGGTTTGGTTGGAGGCACACTATTCAGTTTGGCTGATGGTTCTCTATGGGGTTTGGTTGGCGATCCTCTACAAGGTTTGGTTGGTGGCTCTCTATAGGGTTTGGTTGCCTGTGTTATATGGGGTTTTGTCATTGCAGCAACGACATTGCATTGATCAAGTTGTCAGAGCCAGTGGAGGAGAGTGACACCATCCAGGCTGTCAGCCTGCCACCCAGTGGGCTGGAACTGGAGAACGACTACCCCTGCGTGGTCACTGGCTGGGGAACCCTCCGAAGTAAGAGGGGTGACACAGAGGGAACTGAATGGGGTCAGCATTGGACATGGCTGCAACTTGAGGCTGTCATTGCAGCTAACGGGCAGCTGGCGGAGGTCTTGCAGCAGGCCGTGCTGCCAGTCGTGGACTACGCAACGTGCTCACAGAGAACCTGGTGGGGCAGCCAGGTGACGACTTCCATGTTGTGTGCTGGTGGTGACGGCCAGGTCGGGGCATGCAACGTGAGTGAAGGGACTGCCAGCCATCCCCAATGGCTGCGGTGAGGTTGGAAGAATGGAGACGGGGAGCTGTGGGGTGTATGAGTGTGACACGGCGCCCTGCCTGGGTAGGGGGATTCGGGTGGACCTCTGAACTGCCAACGGAACGACGTGTGGGAGGTGCACGGCATCGTCAGCTTTGGCTCCGGCTGGGGCTGCAACGTCGCCAAGAAACCAACAGTCTTCACAAGGGTGTCCGCCTACATCGACTGGATCAACGAGGTGAGAGCAGAGCTCTTGGTGCGTGTTCTCTCCGTCCTTCTCCATGTGAAGGCCTGACCACGGTCTCATCCTTTTGTCTTTGGCAGAAAATCGGTGAGAACTGAGGATGCGCAGAGCAGATCACGTATGGTGGTGTGCAATAAAGGGAAACAACCGGCCTCGTGTGTCCCTGTGGTCATTTGAGGGGTGTCAGGGGAGCACGTGGAGGGAGAGGAGCCCCCAGGGGGCTGAGTCTACCCCTCTGCACTCTGTATTTCTTTAATCTTTCCTGCATTGGAAAGATTCTTTACTTTACAGAGTGCCAGCAATGTGGGGTGCAATTAGGGGGAAGGACAGGCATTTGTGCTATTGACAAGACTGACAGAAACATTTACTACTCTGACTATTAGAAAAACAGCAGTTGCATAAACATCGTTTGCTGACTAACTCACAAATAACACCTTCCAAGGGGAAACAGCTGGCAGCCAAAGTGCACAATAACTGTATAGACTGTAAAACCTGGGATGTTCTTCCTAGTTTTACACCAAGATCACCACGTCCAACCCCAACCCCTCCCCCCTTCCTCAACCCCATCCCTCAGGGACACATCTACAGCCACTAAACATTAAAACACTTTCTGGTTTGATTGCCCAAAGATGGTTTTGGGGTGTAATCTGTACTCCTAGGTACTGGGGACTGTGTGCATCAAGGTCATGACGACAACGCAACTGAGCTTTCTAGAGCTAACGCTCTAGGACACAAGAGAGAACAGAAGACAGAGTACAAAGCAAAAGTTTCTGTGTTTGTTTTTTTCCTTTTGGTTTTTGTTTCGCTCAAACAGAAAAATCCCTTGTTGCAAAAATCATGTATTTCCATTGACTCCAGCCATTGGTTCCATTCACTCCTCCAATCCACTGCAGTCGCACCGGGAAGGAGAGCACAGCCACAGCACAGCTGGAGGCCCTCACTCCACAGTGCGATCACTGGGCTGGCACACTCTGGGGATTCCAACACACATCCCTTCCCCCTTCCCACCACTGGCATAGAATCACAGCGGTTGCAAGGTACCTTTGGAGAGCATCAAGCCCAACACCCCTGCTACGGCATCTTCCCTACAACAGATTGTCCCTACAGGTTGGGACAGGGCCACTCCTCATCTGGTGGCCGATCACCCCAACCACAGCACTCACAGATTGCATTTCTCAGCAGAGACCCCTCCAAAGCCAGACAGCAGTCACCAGGAGCACCTGGTGCAAGTCACAGCAGGGACAGCTTTCATCCAGCCACAGGGAAGCTGTCCCTCACGTTGACTGGGACCTCGACAACCCCACATCATTTGCACAGGAAGAAGAATCTCTTACGTAGAAAGTTGAAACAGCCTGGGATCTGCTTGTACTTCCCCTTGGTGGACACGATGTCTGACACCTGGGAACACAAGGTGCACTGCATGCTCAGTATCACCACCCTTTACAGCCTGCCTGCCTACCCTGACACATGGCACCTCTGATTACTGCCCTCACTGCTGTAACACTACACAAATTAGGTTAAGAAAAAAGACATTTACCCGGAGCAGCATGGTTAGCAGGTCTTCAGAACGGGCATAATGCTCCAGCACACTGTCTAGGGTTTCCACATACCACGAGCCACTCACCTTGTCCCTCCAGGACACAAAACCTGCAGAGAAAGGAGAAAATCACTCTTGCAGTCAGTCTTGCTGTGTCTTCATCTCCCTGAGTACCACCTCCAACAGGTGGCTGCCCATAACTTCAGTAGCAAACACTGACTATTGGGGACACTATGCTGTCGCACTGCAGCTTGGTGGTGGCTTTCTCCAAAAGCCAGTGCCAGAATTAGGATGTCTTGACTACTGGCCAAGCACCCTCAGCACCGACTGCTTCTGCAAATCATTTGCACTTATCTCACAGAATCACAGAATGCCCAGGGTTGGAAGGGACCACAAGGATCAGGAATCTCCAACCCCCTGCCACAGGTAGGGCCACCAACCTCCCCCACTTAATACCAGACCAGGCTGCCCAGGAAAAGCAGCTCACCTGGAAAGGTTGAGTAGGACACCAAGATGTCACCAGGAGTGGGCAAACTGGCAACGGCGTCCGGCTCGTCCAAACTCCCCGATGGAGCCTGGAAAGGAATCGCATCCGACTCTACGCAACCTCGGCAAGTTTCATCTTGGGGTGATTCACAGCCCACCTCAAATCCATGGTCCTTTTCTTCTGCAAAAAATGGCAGCAACAACAGCTCTCGCTCACATCTGACACGCTCTGCACCCATACATCCTCTGTTAACAACTGCAGCGGAAAAAATCCTCCAACAAAACCACGCTTTTCTGCTCTCTGACAGTGCTGCGAGAGTCACAGCCATCAGGCTACCCACTAACCAAGCCCTTCCAACCAACCTCCCAACGCTCCTTCCAACCCAAGCCATTCTACAGTTCTACCCTTGTTGCTAAATACAGAGAACAGGAGGAATGCGCCTGGATGTGGGGCAAGGGATGCCACTACTGCCCTCCTGCCATCTCACAGCCCCCACTCTGCACAGTGAAACCACCCCGCTGCACGACAAAACCACCAGTGCTGCCCTCCTGCAAGATGCTCCTGACATTCAACCCATCTTAGCAGCAGAAATACATGGCTGGGAATGCTAGGAAACACCTGGATAAAAGGGCAACAGACATGAAAGGAAGACGACCACAAAGCCCAACTGTGTCTCACCAGCCTGCTCACACCTAACAGCTTATTGCCAACACAAAGATTCACCTCCTCCACACGCCTGGATGAAGAAGAGTTTGGGTTTTCCTCTCAAACTTGGGCACTGGGACCCATTGAAATAGTTCACAATCTTTTCAATTGGAATGGTTTTGCCATCTGTTCCATAAATCCCTCCGGGAAATTGAATATGGCTTGTCTGGAAGAGGAAAATCCAAGAGCTGTTAACACAGAAGGAAAGGCAAGCTCAGAGGGAACCCGTCTCTGTCCAAGTGTTCTCCCTCCCCCATCACTGTCTAGCATAAAGTTTCCATATATGCATAAAGTGAGAACAAATCTCACTTCCTCATATCTGTGCAAATATGCATACTGCAGCAGGGCAAAGGGATTCCAGCAGACAATACCCAGAAATCCAACCCCTCAATATAACCCAACTCTTACTCCACCTCCTCCAGCAAGGGGATTCTTTATCCTCCAGGACAAGGGGCACACAACACACAACCCTTTTAGGAACAATTTATCTCTTCTCCTCTAACTCCAAGGTCTACACCTTGTGATGATTAGTCTTAATCATGACTAATGACTCCCCAGGCAGAACCAGAGGATCAGGAAGCACTCGAGGACTACAGTATGAAGGTCAGCACCACCTCCTTCTGCTCTTTGCCCCCCACTCGGTTCTGATGTACAGATCCCACACTCAGAAGCTAACAACTTCTGACCAAATGCCACCAACCTCTGCAAAGGCACTGCAGCAGGGAACCTCGTGTCTGCTTTCACCCAGACACAGGATCAGAACTCCCCATGATGTCAGAGGAGCACAAACCCACCTGGCAGCCGTGGGAGAGGATGACAACAAGGCAGCAGTCCAGGGTGCTGTGGTCGAACTGTGCCAGCTTCCGCAGCTCCAGATCAATTTCCTACATAAAAAACATCATGCTTTAAACTGGCCACAGATGACTGGCAAGCCCTGCCCTATCAGACCCAGCTGCATCTCTGCTGCTTTCTGTCCAGTAAAAGTGTGATAACAGACCCTCCACATACAGACCACAAAACCCATTGGCACAAAGTAAGACTCACACACATCCCTATGCATCGCATGCAGGAATCACACTTGAGCCTGAAGAGTAACCAGGTCTTCATTCTGCCACCCTCACCTGAGCTTTGAGGTTCCTCAGGGTCCGGACGTGGAAGCACAAGGACTTGAAACGCTTCTCCAGCTTCTCACAGTCTATGTCAGAGCCAGCCCGAGCTGACAGATCAGAGTCTGTGCTGAAGTTGACGTTGTTGAAGATCAGGCAGTGCCCACAAGGGTCTGCTCGCAGCTGGTACACCTGGCATGCATGAGGGAACTTGTCAGTCACAATTAAACACCCCCTAATTCAGAGCATTCGCCAGCTAGTCCACTGGAACACGCTGTAAAAGTGGAAGAGGAGTCTTAAAAGCAGCTCCTTTCTCAGTTCTTTCGCATCTCTAAGCCTAGGGACGGATAATAGTGTCTGTTCTCCATGCTCACATTATTCAAATGTGCAACCAGAGGAAAAAAGAATTGCCTAATTCACAGGAAAATGGTCACGACTTTAGCCACAAGGTTAGGTTTTCAGGTTGTTCAGGCACATTCATCAAACCTCACCATGAGACCCCAGGGAGTGTGCTCTAGGAGCCAAGAAAACAGGCAGATCCATCTCCTGTGTAGTCAGATTCAGCATCAACTCCAACACATTAATTTGGGGAGGCCCCTCCAAACTCCAGCCATGTGAACACAGCCAAATTCCCTGCCCTGCCTCGGGGGTGAGTTGTGCTGTCAGAAGGCAGCACACACACTTCTCAGTGCCTGCTTCACCGTCAGCCTCCTAAAGCTGCCACAAATGTTGACTGTTGTTTTCTCAGCTTGTTTCCCAACACAGTGATTACAAAGTCAAAACACTGCTTTACAAATGACTTGGTGCCTGAGGAAATCACTAGCTGTCTTGCTAGAAACTCTGTCAGCACCACATTTAGCTCCATATCACGTTGTTTGCAGCACGGTTCGTGTGATCCCAAGGTGGAGCTGGCTAATGATTGACCCACCCTGAGCACATTGCCCTGGTTACAGCCTTGTCAGCCTCAGCACGATTCCTCACGTCCCAGCACCAAGGACTGGCTGTCACAGCACTGCTTTCAGCTGCAGCAGCAGCTCAGGAGCTCTGTGGGACTTCTTTAGTCCAGGTAGAAGTTTAAGCCATGCTAAGACCTTTTTTTGGACATTCTGTGCCTTGCATCGTGAGGGTGAACACTGAAATATCTTCAGCCTTGCTCGGCCTTTTCAATTCTTAAAGCACAAGCTCCTTGCAAACAGAATCTCTGAGATGACTGGCAGCAAAGAACCCCAACACAACCACAAATACACTGGAAAAGAAGAAATATCTACAATACTAACCAGTCTCTGGTCACCCCTGTCAACAGCTGAACCTACAACACAAAACAGAAATGGGATTTAGCTCTTAGCGCTCAACAGTGAGATGTTAAACCTGTTCTTCAAAGAATTAACACCAACTTTCTCCTGTCATCTGTCACACAGGGGTGACAGACACCCCTTCCCACCCCACCACACACCACAAGCACCGTTTGGCTCTCATCTCTCAAACCACAAAGAGGAAGAGTGTCAGCAGTTAGAGCCTGGACCTCAAGCACATGCTCATCCCCACCTGGGGCACCATACACCATTTAGTTGGGGTCACCTCCCACCCAGCACACATCTCAGCTGCTCTGCAATTCACACAGACACCCAGCACGGTGTGTCTCAAGCAAGGAAGTGACCAACAAGCTCTACAAGCTGCCAGATCTCCCTCAGGGCTCCAGGACAATCCTTACCATGGGCTGCTGCTGGAGACATCCCAAATCGCTGACTCTCACCTTGGACTGGGATGGAGAAGCGTTCCGCAGTGCTCACACCTGTCATGGCATGGCAAAGTCATCTCTCTCCTTCTGCCCCTTCCAATTGCACATTAGAATTCAACTGCTCGGGTTCCCCTTAAGGACCACAGCTTGCAGCTACACCACTGCAAGTGCAGAACAAAACCACCTCTGTTTTTCTCTTATCCGACTTCAGTGAGGTTTCTCATGACAGCTGTATGAGCTGCATCAACAGATAAAGGGCAAAACAGGAGTAGCAAAGACACAGTGAAGCCCATTTTCAGCGCAGCAGTACAAAGGCTGCATGTGAAAAGCAGAAGGAAGCTGCTAGAGCACAGCTGGGGCTTCAACACTTCTGCTACCAGAAAGCACATCATTCTCCCACAAACTCAGGCAGTCGCCACTACAACCTGTGCCAGAGGATAACAAAACCAGGACTTCACAGCCTACTTTCTACACCAAGAAGGAATCCAGCTGCTGCACCCCATCCTGCACTTCACCATGCAAAGAACCACCTTCTCACTACTTACTTTTGTCACGCCTTTCTCCAGGCGGCTCCAGCTGCACAGGCCTCAGGTCCACAGGTGGGGAGATGGGGCTTCCACACCCCTCCTCTAGCATGTCAGCCAGGTCATCGTGTCCGGTGTCCCTCAGGATGGAGAGGAATATTGGGAAGGCCTGCTTCCCACGGGTCTCCAGGTCTATGACCAGCTGTCGTGCTTGTTCCCTTCGGGTGCCAGCACTCTGCAGAGGAGGGAAGGCAGGGACAAGGCTCAGTGATGCTTCCTGAGCCCTTCAGCTTTGCCACAGCCAACAGGAAACAAAAGGAGGGTACTGGAAGCCCTGGTTCTGGGGGATGGGAGGACCAGGGGACACCCCCAGCTTGACAACACAGGGATAAAAGACACTTTCTAAATCAGCTTGCCACCAGTATCATGGAAGGGGAACAAAGGGGAGGACAAGAGGGCACCATACAGACGGCCAGTGGAGGACATAGGGGTGCCATGGGCCATGTCATGGGCATGGAAGGGACACAGAGGGCACCAGGGCTTTGTCACTGGGCTGCAGTGATGCAGGGACTCACAGGGACCTGTCAGCAGGCAACAGGGACACGAGGACCCGTGGGGCTGAGAGGATGTTGCATCTCTCAGGGCTCGTTATTAGACTGTGGGAACACAGGTCCTTCCCAGGGCCTGCCATAGGGCTGGGGGGGGTGAGGGGACACTTCGAGTCCTGCTACTGGGCAGAGAGGAGGTGAGAATCACAGAATGGCCAGGGTTGGAAGGGACCTCAAGGATCTTGAATCTCCAACCCCCTGCCACATGCAGGGCCACCAACCTCCACATTTAATACCAGACCAGCTTCCCCAGGGCCCCATCCAACCTGGCCTTGAACACCTCCAGGGATAGACGGGGCATCACAGCCTCTCTGGGCAGCTGTTCCAGCACCTCACCACTCTCATAGGAAAGAACTTCCCCCTGTCATCCAACCTCAATCTTCCCTCCCTCAACTTAAAACCATTTCCCCTTGTCCTGCTGTTATCTACCCTTTTCAAGAGTTGACTTCCCTCCTGTTTGCAGGCTCCCTTTAGGTACTGAAGGCTGCAATGAGGTCACCCCACAGCCTTCTTTTCTCCAGGCTGAACAAGCCCAGCTCCCTCAGCCTGTCATCACAGTGGAGGTGCTCCTGTCCCCTGCTCATCTCTGTGGCTCCTCTGGACCCTCTCCAACAGCTCTCTGTCTTTCTTGTACTCGGGGCTCCAGACCTGGCCGCAGTGCTGCAGATGGGGCCTCACAAGAGCAGAGCAGAGAGGAACCATCAGCTCTCTGTCGCTGCTGGCCGCCCCTCTGCTGATGGAGCCCAGGATCCCACGTAAGGACACCCCGAGCCCCGTCACCGAGCTGAGGGGACACGAGGCCCTTTCACCGGACCGCGAGGACGCGGGACCCCCGGCCGCGCCCCGCAGCCCACCTGTATATCCTCCACCATAGCGCTGGTGAAAACCCCTCGGGCCTGCAGCGGCCCCCAAAGAGCCTCGGGCCGCAGCCCCTCCACCAGTCGCACCCGGCCGCGCCGCAAGGCGTGCCTCTGCGCCTCCTCCATGGCGATCCACGTCACATGACCGGAAGCGGAAGCGTCGCTATGGTGACGGCGGGCGGGCGCGCCGGAAGCGGCGGCTGCGGGGCTGAGGCCGGTGCCGGTGCCCGCCATGGAGCTGGGCCGCGCGGGCCCGGCCGGCCTGCTGCTGGTGTTGCTGCTGCTTCTGGCGGCGCAGGCCGCGCCGGAGCGGGACCCGTACCGCGTGCTGGGCGTGGGCCGCTCCTCCAGTCAGGCCGACATCAAGAAGGCGTACAAACGGCTGGCACGGCAGTGGTACAGAGCGGGACCTGCGGCTGGGGGGGGCGGGGAGGCCTGGGTGCGCGGCAGGGAGTAACGCCTCGTCCTTCTAACCCCGCTTCAGGCATCCGGACAAGAATAAGGACCCGGGCGCTGAGGATAAGTTCATCCAGATCAGCAAGGCCTACGAGGTAAGAGAAAGGCGCTGCAGAAAGGAGAAAGGAACGGGACCGAAAGGGGGCTGGAGTGCAGCGCTGGGATGGGTGAGGCTGGGGGACGGGAGGCTCAAGGCAGACCTCATTGCTCCGTACGGCTCCTGAAGGAAGGCTGCGGTGAGGCAGGGTTGGCTTCTGCTCCAGGTGACAGCGATAGGATGGGAGGTGATGGCCTCAAGGTGCACCTCAAGGTGTGGGTTAGATGTTAGCAGTGATTTCTGCTCTGAAAGAGCAGTGATGTGCTGGCACAGCTGCACAGGGAGCTGTGCGGTCACCATCCATGGAGGTGTTCGAGGAATGTGGGGATGTGGCACTGAGGGATGTGGTCAGTGGGCACGGTGGGTGGGGGTGGGTTGGGGTTACTCCGGTCCCCACCCCTCCACACTTTGCACTGCGCCACCTTTCTTCTGTCCTTTGCTTCCCAGATCCTCTCCAACGAGGAAAAGAGGGCAAACTTTGATCGCTACGGAGATGCTGGGGAGAGCCAGGGCTATTCCCAGCACCAGCAGCGCCAGTTCCACCACTTCCATGAAGGCTTCTACTTTGATGAGTCCTTCTTCCATTTCCCCTTCAATTCAGAGAGACGTGACACCTCCGACGAGAAGTATTTGCTCCATTTTTCACATTACATCAATGAAATCGTGCCAGATAGTTTCAAGAAACCATACCTCATTAAGATCACCTCAGATTGGTGCTTCAGCTGCATCCACATCGAGCCCGTGTGGAAGGAAGTTGCTCAGGAACTGGAGGCACTGGGTAAGGACGAGGCGTTGGGGTTGAGCACGAATTTCCTTGCAGAGTGAGGTATGGGAAGGGTGTCCACCAGCAGCTGGTCCATAGAAGGACTCAGGGATTTAGGCCACAAGCCTAACACTTTCCTGTGTGTTAGTAATAACTAAATCAATGAGGCTAAGCATTGTAAACAAGGAAACATTAGGCTTTCCTTCTGACTCATGCAGTTTCAGCCCTTTCTAGCTGGTGGTTTCACTGTTGTTCCCTCGGTCACCCCCGATGTTACAAGGGGAAGATGCCTTTTCTCCCTAATTGTAGTCCATCAGCCATGGTAATAAATAACCACATTATAATTAAAGCTCATAGGTAAATCCTGCATGGCTCTGTCCTGAACTTGGAACAAGCAGAATACAGCACCTGAGTCACCACCATACAGAGCTGCGAGGGAAGTCTGGGGACTTGTCAGCCCTACTGGAAATATATTTGTGTGCCAACAAGAAAGCTGGGAATGCAGAGAGCAAGTGGAAATTTAGTTTTTCGTGCTGATGTCTCCTGCATGCACTTTCCAAAAAAACACAGCAGGACACAGAGGTGGTCCAGTCCCTCCTTACTGAGCTTGTTCTCCTTTGGGTTTTACTGTAGCACGTGTGACATCGGTGGGTAAAATAAAAGAGGCCATCACGTTCCCTCTCTCCCTCGATAAAGCTTTCAGTACAAGTTCCAAGGGACTGCAGCGTGAGGAAAGCACAGAGCTGGGAGGGACCATGACACAGATAACTGCCAAGCGTGGTGCTGAGCAAGGGAAGGGGTCTTCAAACTCAGCTGCCTGGTCCAGGCGTGGGCTCATGGTCATCGTTTAGGTCAGTTTGCTCTCCTTTCACAGGGGTGGGCATCGGGGTCGTTCACGCTGGGTACGAGAGGCGCCTGGCCCATCACCTCGGCGCTCACAGCACGCCGTCGATCCTGGGACTGATGAACGGGAAGATCAGCTTCTTCCACAGCGCCGTCAGTCGAGAAAACCTGCGGCAGTTTGTGGAGAACCTGCTGCCAGGGAACCTCGTAGAAAAGGTACACGTGAGGGGGGCGTGCAGCGCTGCGGCTGCCGTCTGATTGGGGCAGACAGAGCTCGTTAGCTGTTGCAGCTGCTCATCCAATTAATGCAGCCCTGATGTGTGTCACTGACGTGAGAAGAGCCAACTGGGGAACCAAAGTGCTTCAGGAGCTGTAATTATGGCTCCACACCCTGCTTCCCTGCTTGGAAGCAAGGACACCACACTGTTCTGTAACTCTTATTTTCTTTGTGACGGGGCTCATTGCACTACTGCACATTTAGGCCAGCAGTGCAGTCTGTATGCTGCTCTTCCAGCTGCGGTCAGTGCCGAGTCAAACCAGCACACACGTCAGGCATACCTGTGGCAGCTTTTTCAGACCTGGTTCTCACTCAGGCACCTGACCCTACAGCACTGCACGCGTCTGACTGTTCTGAGGTTCAACTGACAGTGTGACTCCATTTAAAGATTACAGATAAAAACTACATCCGCTTCCTATCTAACTGGAAGAAAGAAAACAAGCCCCACGTCCTTCTGTTTGATCACATGCCAGTCGTGCCGTTGCTGTACAAGGTAAAGCAATATCTGCCTCTGGATTTTGACTTGCTACTAAATCCAGCACATGCCCAATGGCATTTAAACAGTGGGGGGTGTTCATAAGCAAAGTCACCACGAGCACTGGGGGGACAAGGTGCTAATTTTGTGCTAATGTGACACATTCTGGTGCTTTCTTCCCATCCAGCTGACTGCCTTTGCATACAGAGATTACTTGTCCTTTGGTTACGTGTACGTGGGGCTCAGAGGGACTGAAGAGTTGTCCAGTCAGTACAACATCAACGTCTACACGCCGACCCTGATGATCTTTAAGGAGCACATCGACAAGCCCGCTGATGTGGCACAGGTACAGCTCTGAGCCCTCTCCGAGTGCTTCCATGAAAGGAAAGTTTTTTCTCTGACCAAAATGAGAGGTTGGTTGGCTGCATTCTGAGGAATAAGTGGCATTGATTCTCAGTGGTACCTCTGGCTTCAGCGAAGGCAGTGAGCGAAGCCCCAGGAGGGAGGGAGCTTGGTGGGCATCAGGTGTGGGGTCTGAGCTTTGTAGGATAGTTGCAGGTAACTTCTTGGTCCTCTAAGTGTCTTTGGGGGTTTCAGTGAGGACTGTGATGGCTGGCATCCTCCAGCTCTTCAGGTGAGAGGAAGCCTTAGAATAGCTTTGCTCTCCTCAACCCACTCGGTACCAACTCTGCTTTCTTTCTTTTCTCTAGGCACGGGATATGAAGAAGCAGCTCATTGATGACTTCCTTTCCCAGAATAAGTTCCTCATGGCAGCCAGACTGACCAACCAGAGGCTGTTTCAGGAGCTGTGTCCTGTGAAGAAGTCACACCGCCAGCGAAAGTAAGGCTCCTTGGGAACCCATTTTGTCCCCTGAGGCTCTTGGGTTGCTTCTAAAGCCATCTCTTGTTGGATTGAGTGAGATATGGAAGGTCTCCAAGGGAAGGAAGGAAATGACTGCACTGGAGATTGCTGGGTATCCATGCAGCTTGATAGCCTTTGTGCCTCCACTGGGCGCATCTTGGGACAGAGGACAGGGAGAAGGGAGGAGGAGTGGGGCAACAGCCTGGAGAGCTCAATGTCTGGAAGGCAGAGGCAGGCTTTCAAAAATAAGCCCAAAAATGACAAACAGGGTTTCCATCCCTTCAGGATCATTCTCATTAGCAGAAAGAGGACAGCTGTTTCCTCTGGCAGCCAGAACAGCTCTTCATTCTCCATCTCTCTGTGTTGCCCAGGCACTGTGTGGTCCTGCTCACTGGAGAAGGCGATAAGTTTGCTGATGCTTATGAGGCATTTTTGACCTTTGCTGTGGCCAACACAAAAGACACACTGAGGTTTGCACACATCTACAACGACAGGCAGCCGGAATTTGCAGATGCCTTGCTGATGGATGAGGAGAAGTACCGTGGGAAGTCAGCTGTGAGCATTACCTTTCTTTTCTTCTGCTGTGCTTTTCGTCTGTCGTTGTAAATCTCTTCGCTCTATGTAGGCTGCTGTAACTTGACCTGACTCCTAATTCTGGGCAGGGATTTGAAGCTAATGTCTTTCTCAGTAAAAGTGCTGTCCTGTCAGACATCTGATGTGGTTGGCTTGTCCAGGTGGTCATTTTGGAGAGGCGCAACAACGCAGGGAAGATTGCCTATAAAACCTTGGAGGAGGCCTGGCAAGGCAGCAATGAGGACAACTTCATCCTTCTGGATCTCCTGGACCAGCTAAGAACGGACCCTGGTCTTCTCTCCTCAGAAACTGTCCTGGAAGACTTGAATGATGAGCTTGCTCCTGTAAGTGCACAGCCTTTCCAGCCACTTAACAAGCATGTTACCTCCTTGAACAGTTCTGTTATGCTCATTAGTGGGAATCACACTCTGCAGGTGTTTTTGCTCAGGAAAGGTGAGCTCATGGCATAACCTAAAGCTGATTTGGGGCTGGGGTTCAGTTCAGGGGCTGGGGCTCTCACTGGTGCTGGGAATAACAGCTTTATCATTTGCCTTTTTTCTTTCCCCTCCCTTCTCTTAAACAGATGTTTCTTATCCGGTGGTTCCATTCCACGCTGGACTATATCTTGGACTGCTGGGACAGCTTGTTTCATAGCAACTGGTATGGAAGGGGCACTGACAATTCTCAACAGGGAGCAGGATTGCTGTTCTTTTGTTCAGATGCATGGTAGAACCAGGCTTGGGTTAACAGGAAATGAGAATGCACCAAGTGCACGGGTGCCTGTATGCTCTTGAGATTAAGGTGAAGAGCAGTGGCAGCACAATGACATTAGCCTCTGCCTGAAGTACTGGGTACTCTGGCCTAGAAGATGACTGTGATATTATGCCCCTGAAAACATGCCAACCATATCATTTGATGCTTTCCACTACTTCCCCATAGCCTTACTTTAACAATGTTCCATTTTTGTCCTCCTTTTGGATGGGAACAGGACAGTGCTCCAAAATCCCGATCATGTTTAAATTCAAGAAAAAAACTGTGCTGCTCACAGACCTGTTTGCAAATCTTCCCTTAGGCGAGAAATGATGCCCCTGCTGTCCTTGCTCTTCTCTGCACTCTTCATTCTCTTTGGCACTGTCATTGTTCAGGCCTTCAGGTGAGTGCACATCCAAGGGGATCTCACAGTCCAACCAGCAGCAGCTCAAAGCAGTCCTTAAAACAAGCCCCAAATCATTTTCCTTTGCAGTGATTCCAGTGACACAAGGGACTCTCCTGCCTCCGAGAAAAAAGACACCACTGCAAAGACTGAGAAGAACGACACGAGCTTCAGCAAAGAGAGTAACAGGTTCCCTTTCTCTTCAAAAACATTTTTTGCTGAATTATTGTTTGTGAAGAGTAGTACGAGCAGCACAGCAAGTAGTAGGTAGAGAAGTGCATGGTAGAGAAGTGCCAGAGCTGTGTGGATGGAGCAGTTGTTGCAAGGGCAGTGTGGGTACAGAAAGGCAGGAAGGAGTGGTGTTAGCAGGGCAGAGAGGGATGTGGATACAGAAATTTAGTTATTAAGTGATTCCTGCTAACATGGGAGAGGAAGCAGCTGTTCTGAGATGGACTTGGGACTCTGACAATCCAGGGGAAGCTGTGACTTTACACCAGGTCTCATTCTATCCAGCCACTCTTCTTTGCTCTGCATAAATCCATTCTTCCTCTCTGCAGGTTGCACCACCAACACGGGCTGTAGCTACAGGGCACAGGGCTGGATCAGCTTAAGGAGGGGGGAATGAGTTCATGCTTGATTCCCCTTTTACTCCATCTTTGTTTTGTTGCAGCAGGGTTCCCAAAAAAGGCTTTGTGGAGGTGACAGAGCTGACAGACATCAACTACAACAGTAACCTGGTGCGCCTCAGGCCGGGCCACATGAACGTGGTCTTGATTCTCTCTAACTCCACCAAAACTGCCCTTCTCCAGAAGTTTGCCCTGGAAGTCTACACATTCACAGGGTAGGTTGGGGTCCTCTCCTGAGTTTACTTTCCTGTTTTAACACCTTGCATAAGCAAAGCTGCTTAGGTGGAAAATCAGGGGGGGATTTATGCTTGACCACCTCTTCTCCAGACTAAACAATCTCAGTTCCCTCAGCCACCTCCCGTAGGACTGTGCTCCAGCCCCCTCACAGCTCTGCTCCCCTCTTTGGACATGCTTCAGGGCCTCCATGTCCTTCTTGTAGCAAAGGGCCCAAAACTGAACACAGCACTCAAGGTGCAGCCTCACCAGTGCCGAGTACAGGGTCCAGTTGGCTAAACCAACACTCACCAGCCTGACTTGGGAGCCATGCTCATCCTGCTTCTCTCTTCTCCCCCTAGGAGCAGCTCTCTTCATTTCTCCTTCCTCAGCCTGGACAAGCACCGTGAGTGGCTGGAGTACCTGCTAGAGTTTGCACAGGATGCTGCTCCCATCCCCAATCAGTACGACAAGCACTTCCTTGAACGCGACTACACGGGCTACGTGCTGGCCCTGAACGGCCACAAGAAATACTTCTGCCTCTTTAAGCCTCACAGATCAGGGGATGAGGGGGGAACCCTGGGGTCAGGCGAGGATTACAATTCCTCGCTGCACACCGAAGCCAGAGGGAAATCCTCCTGCAGCCCAGGATCGAGATCCATTAAAAACAAATTACATAAATTGTCCTTTTGGATGGAACGCCTTCTCGAAGGCTCCTTACAGAGGTTCTATATCCCCTCGTGGCCTGCACTAGACTGAGGGATTTTAAGAGATTCTAACAGACACACTTTTTATGAAGATGCTGAGGGACAGCTCTCTCCAGGTCTAAACAGATGATTGTGATGAATGGACCTTAGGTTTTAGGTGAACTCTCCAAGGGCCGGTGACCAGAAGAATCTCCCTGCATCCAGAGCCCGGGAGTGCAACGAAGCGTGCTGAAACGCCCTCCACCAAACCATCCTCACGTTTGGATGCTGTACTGTCAAAAAGCCAAGAAGTCCTTTTTTCCCTTCTCATCATGCCACACCTGCTTCCTGGGCCGTCCCCGAGCCATCCCTCATTTCACCTCAGATGAATAAAAGCCGTGATCACTGCTGCGGCGACGCTGCCGGTTACACAGGGCAGGTCGTGGCTCTCCTCTCGCTTCCTTGTGTGCTTATTAGCCCATGGTGCATGGTGTAACCCTGGCAAGACCCTCCAGACCCTCCCAGCAGACAGCCGTACCCCTCGGCTCCCCCTGGGTAAGTGACCTGGAACGTGGCTGGGAGCACTCCTGCACAGCAGCCCTGAAGCTGGCGCTCACCTGTGGTGTGGGCAGGGAGGTGATCTGCATGCATCGTGCTCCTTGCGTGACAGTTCCACCATAACCAGGGAGGGAAGGGGTTTTGCACAGCCGTAAATACTGTAACGGTGTCGAGCCATTTAAATGTCACATTGTTTTCCAGATGCCTTCCTGCTTCTGTCAGTTTTAGAGGATGTATTTTAGAGCCATAACTTTAACCGTGTCCTCGGATTGTAGGCATATGCTGCTATGAGCCAGTAGATGTGTAGAAGAAACTCTACCTAGCTGCTAGAGAGCCAGTGGGGGCTCCTTTCAAACACCCTTACATCTGTAGTACAAACCAACCTTTCTTTGTATCAAGGAACCTAATTTGTCAATGATTGTACTCCTGAAACGTCGCCCCAGAAGTGCTGTACCACCAGACCGTCGCTTACGTGTGAGGCTCCTTTTGTTTCAGGTGTGGGTTTAAGATGCTTTGTCATCTTGCCCATTCCGTTCCTGCCACAAACCTTTGTTTCTCAACATGCAGGCTGCCTTGGTTTTTTTCTGTTGGTTTTTTGCTGTTGTTTTTACACACAGGTCTGTGTAAAGCTCGTGCAGTCACAAAGCACAGAGTCCCACACTGGGGTACAGGCTGCCTGTTGTGAGCTGGGGGAGGCCAGCAGCAGGGGCCGGCATGCTTTGTAGCTCCTCCAGCCACAACACAAAGCCAAAGGGTTTCCAAAGGGACTGAAATCCTGCAGAGTCCCAACCTGGAGCTCAAGCCACTTTGCTGCCTGCATTACTTTGATGCACAAAACCTTGGCCTGCTGCATTCCCAGCACGCTGGGCACAGCTTTGCCAGCTGTTGGCCATCCCAGCACTGCGTGTACTCCCAAATAAACATGGCTGTGCTGCCAACCACCCTTATGTGAGGCTGCTGGATTTTAGCTCAGCAGGTCCTGGGCCTCAGCTGCAGAAATGAGGCACTGAAATCAGGGGAAGGAAGAAAAAAAATGAGGTCTTCTCCCTGCTAATGAGCTACAAGGCACACACGTGGTGTGACGGGGTTGGGGCAGGACACTGTCAGCCTGATGGTGACACACAAACACACCAAATTTGGGTGAGGAATGAGGATGGACAAACCCATCTGCCGTCTCTTCAGCGAGTCAGAAACCCGAATAAACTTTTGACATGCAACTTAAAAAGACAAAGTGCCTCGTTGTGCTACAGCAAGGGAATTCACCCCTGGGCCAAGTACAGAAAAGATCTGGCCTTGTGGCCTTCAAAATGTAATTTCAGTGCACTGCAGCAATGCCAAACTGTTCTAAAATCACCCACTGAAGGAGTTCTGGTTGTCATGGAGCACTGGGCACTTGCTTGCCAGTAGAAGAGCGTGGTCAGAGGCCCCTCAGCTGCTGCTTACGCCTGAGCTCTGCCTGCCCTCTCCCAGCAGTCATAAGCTGAGATCCCCAAATCACCCCAGGTTGTAAGGTATCATCAGCAACACGCACCTGCTGCTCTGCTCTGCACGTGGCAGTTTGTAACCCAAAGATTGAGGCAGTTCAGTCCCAACGCGCTATCTGGCGATGAAGCAAGCAGCCCCGCTCACAAGCTGGAACAAAACATCCTTACAGCAAAAAGGGAAGCAGCCCCAAGTCAGAGGTTGTCCCAAAGCCCTTCTCTTTCCTCTGCCAGCAACTCGTACACTAACACAGCCTGACAAGTGGGACTGAAAACAAAGTACATCTTTTGCACTTTTGATACAGGGAGGGAGGTGGGGAATTAACTTATTTGGCAAACTTGTCTCTTTTTATTTTTGGTTTGGGTTTTTTGTTTGGTTTTTTGTTTTTTTTTTTGTCATGTATTTGTGATCAGGCACTGATGCCATTTTGTTTTAAAGACGATTACAGATTCGCAACCAAAATAAACTATTTTAATGTGTGATGAAATTGCTTTTGTGTTTTTCCATGTGCCAAACGACCCCATGTCTGTACCAACTCACACATCCAGAGGGCAGCCAAACCCTTCCTGAACACCAGAGGTTGGCCCAAGGGACACCCAGCTCTCCCCAGCTGCTAGGCTTCACTACCTCTTCTAGCAGCACACAGCATTTATTCCTTACTGCAAAGCACATGTTCACTGCACCTGGAGGAGAGTAGGGCATCAGGAACCTCATCCAAGGTCTGCGATGGCATCTGCTGGTGGTGGGTCACTGTTGTGCAGGGTTGGGGCCCAGACAGCAGCTGCCCTCACATGGTTTTCACTCCAGGAAGGACACACAACATTTCAAAGAGCAGATTGGCTCCTAGCAGGGCAGTGTTACCTAGGAATAGACAAAAAAAGATGCAAGAAAAATAAAAGTTAAAAAAAGAACAGTAATAAAAGTTGTGGTATGAGTGCCCATCTGTTTTCACCTGCAGATCTCAGCCACCTCTACCAGCTCCTACCACCCTGTGACAGTTCCTAGAGCCCAGGGCTGCCCTTGGCCTTTCAACACTAGGTGGCACCTAGCAAAAACTGAAGACTTCAGTGCAAGTGTCCTTTCAGCCCTGCAGCCCCACAGATTTCCATCAACCCACCAGAGACATCATATATGGGTGCCACCTCCACAAGGTCACATCCCACTATATTGAGTCCTTTGCAGCCACGAATAATCTCCAAAGCCTGGGAAGAAAACAGATTGGGGTACAATAAATGATCAGAATTCCTCAAACGGGAAGAAAAACATCCTTATCTTATTAGGAAGGGAGCTTTGTGACCCTCACCTGCATAGGTGTGAGCCCAGCAATCTCTGGTGTCCCCGTTCCCGGGGCATAGGCAGGGTCCAGCCCGTCGATGTCAAAGCTGATGTACACCGGGCCATCCCCCATCTGCTGCCTCACCTCTCCCATCAGTGGAACCAGGGACTTCATCCAGCACTCCTCAGCTGGAACCACCCGGAATCCCTGCGGCAGCGCAAGCTCAGCGTTCATCATCCCACAACCAGCAACCCAGATCCCACTGGGGATTTACAGAAAGGAGACCGGGCTGCATTTCCCAAATAAGCTTCAAGTCAGAGCAGCTGCCAGAGGTTACCTGGTCCCAGCAGTACTTGTACGGATCGGGGGCATAGGAGGAGCCACGGATGCCAATCTGAACCACACGGCTGCAGTCCAGCAGCCCTTCATCCACGCAGCGCCGGAACGGGGTCCCATGGTAGATCTTCTCCCCCAGGGCCACGTCACTGGTGTCAGTGTGAGCGTCCACATGCACCAGCCCCACAGGTCCGTGCCTTGGTGGGATCAGGTGGGCACATCAGTCCCCAACCCACACCCGGTATCCCAAAACTTACACCATCACTGCCATCAGTGGAGGGGCTGAGCAACGTTAGGACGGGGCTGTGTTCTACACCTCTGGGTTGGAAACTTACTTTTCTGCCACTGCCTGCAGGATGGGGTATGTAACAGTGTGGTCTCCACCTGTGACAGAATGAGGAAGAGGACGTTGCATATTGCTCTCAGCACTCCTTGCATTTGTTTTCCAGTGTTTTTTTCCCCCCTGTATTTATGCTGCACTTGTTTATATGCTCAGACCAAATCAGGAGAAAATGGAATCAGGACAGGATTAGAAGCTCCCACAGGGCACTTACCCAGAGTGAGAGGCACGCAGCCAGAGGCCACGATCTTCTGGTAGGACACGTAGATGCGGCGGCAGCTGTCGGGCAGGTTGTAGAGGTTGACATTCACATCTCCAACATCAGCCACCAGCAGGGAGTCGAAAGGCGCTGCCCCAGTGCTGGCGTTGTACCTCCTCACCATCACTGACTCAGCACGGATCTGCTGAGGACCAAACCTGAGTAGGAGAACGCATGCAGGGGAAGCTGCAGGCAGAGCCGTGCTGCCAGCAGGAGCCGAGCAGCAGCCGCCCTCCTACCTGGCTCCGGGCCGGTTGGACGTGCCCACATCAATGGGAACGCCGACAAAAGCTGCGTTCAGTCCCTCTGCTGAGGTCTGAACAGGAAGCCTCAGCATGGAGCAGAGCCCCACGGGCCGGGCCACGCACTCAGCACTGGGAGGCACGTTGAACCGCGAGGCACGGCGGCAAGGAGCAGCAGCGGATGCAAAAAGCCACCGAGCAGAGAGCCTGGCTGGCCTGAGCAGGCAACTCATCCTGCCACACACACAGCAAGACCCCAAAGCCTGCCCTGCTCCTGCAGCTGGGAGCAGAGCCAGGTGGCTCCCTGTGTCACCCTGCCGGGTTCGAAGTGCGTCTGGATGCCCTGCAAAAGGCAGAGTGCTCAGGTTCCTGTTCCCACGCATCTTTCTCATTCCCCTTCCACATGCTGATCAGCTGCAGGAAGAAGGCATCCATTTCTTACCTGCCTCAAACAAAGCCACCCCAAGTGCTGAAGTATCATAAAAACGTCCCACTAAGGAAAGGCAGTGGGACAGAACAGAAAGCATCTGACCTCACCAGAACTGCAGACACACAAGGTGCAAACAAATGAGATGCAACCCCTGTGCAGTGCCAAGGCTGAGTGCAATGTTCTGCTCACTGCCCTTCTAACACCTGGATCTGGGAGAGATAAGGAGACACAGGGGAGAAAAAAAATAAAAGGAGTACATTCACAACTGAAAGCCTGCTCTATGTAATTTGTTTTCATGTGAAATACGTCTGTATCAAGCTGCAGTGACATGTAAGCAAGTGGGAGCTGTGCTGTGTTCTTCTGAGTCAGCACAAGCTGATGGGTTGAACAGCAAATCAAAGGGAAGAGAGGTCAAAGCAGGGCTCCTCCAGGAAACTGACAGCATTTACACTGCAACGAGCTCCAGGGGAGCAAGGGGTACAGGAGTTGGCTTCCTGGGGATTTCCTTGGATAGCAAACAGCTCTCCGTTGCTGTAAAACGAGCAGGGCCATTCCTTGACAGGCAGCACTGCACTGTCAGCTCAACCAGAGAGCACTTCAGAGTGACAGGTCTGACAGCATTGCTGTGTGATGGTGTGCTGGGATATCAGCCACCTGAGCCACAACCTGCACGTCAGTTGCCAGCCAGAGGAGTGAGGATATGCATGATCACAAGGCAGGGCCCGTTCCTCAAACAGGAGGGGGCTCTCGCTGGGGAACTCCCTCTGGTTGGAATAAAAGAACACATTTCAGAGACAGGACTTTGAGACTCCAACACTGACCCAGCACTATGCAGCCAAAGACCTGGATCCGGTGAACAGAGATGAACTGGATTTAGAGAATGCTCAGAACGTCATCATCCATTTATTGTGCAACCAGCAGCAGTAACATTTTCCCCCAGCTCCCCTTAACACAATTACAGACATGAAATCAAACGGTGTTTTCATTAACATGGCTGTTATCGTTCCAACAGTGGTGTCTCCTATCCTCTCCAAGCAAAGGATGTTACTTCATTGTTAAGCACAAAACCAGGTTCAGAAAGCAGGTTAGCATCACAGGACACTCCCTAAGCTAGCACTGCTCCTCAGCCCTATTCCACATGCAGTATTATCCCTGACAGTTTGACTTGGCCTTGGCAGAATTAGGACAGCCACTGCACAGCAGTCAAGAAGTTTGTATGTCCTTCTGCCAGCGCAGCTTTCTTTGTGCATCGTTTAAATCTGTGATATTTGTGTGTAAGAGCACCTAGACAGCACCTCCTTCCCCACAGACCCTCTTCTCACAAGGAACTTGCTTCACCCAGCGCGTGACTTCGAAGCCAGCTCTGAACTCCTGACTGAACACAACCAAGCACACACCCCAGGACACATTCTGCAAAGCCTGACTGAAGGAGTAATGACGAGGCAAGGGCATGTCCTCTAGCAGGAAGAGAAAAGCAGCGTGTACTAAAACTCGCTACAGATGAACTCAACCTCTCGGCGCAGGCCTGCAGATATTTTCCCTAAGTTAGTACAGGATTCCAGGCAGACAGAACAGACAGATTCCTATGTGCTTTCAGCAAGTGCCATTTATCTACTGCACGGTCACGGCCTGCCCAGGTAGGACTGACTCTTCACCCAGACTGGTTTCTCCAGGCCAGCAACAAGAAAACTGCTGTCCAGAGGTCTTCGAAGTCGAGGTTGGCCAAAAAGCACATCTTCATTTTGGTTTCTACCCTGCTTTTGTCCACCAGTCCGTCCATGAGCAAAGTGGCTGCAGACTGGCAGAGAAGCCAGGCAGTCATCTGGTCTGGCTTCAGGGCCTTGGACGCCAGAATGCTTTCACCCCAGAGGCTCAAGTGGAGCACGTTAGCAGCAACTCTAGCAGACAATCTCTGCAAAAGAAGTGAGAGGGAAAATTAGCTGTGCTCACATCACATCCTGTCCCATCTGCATCGCTAAAAGTCCCCTAGACCTTCTCTGAGGACAAAAAAGCCTTCTGTTATTATTATTCAACACAGCAGGGGGGGTTGAAACTAGATGATCATTGTGGTCCTTTTCAATCCAGGCAACTACATGTGAACACCAACCATGGACACAAACATCTGAAGTCACTGAAACGTTCAGTGAGCGCTGTGCTGTGCTCCCAGAAAGACCCACATTCACCTTTGTTTGTTATCTACATTGCAATTACATCTGCATTACAGGAGCACCTGGAGCACTAGAGGGTAAGGCAACCTACAGACAACGCAAAGAGCAGCTGGATGACTTCAAGGCAGGTTTCTGACCTTGTTGGGATCCCTCTGCAGCAGCATCCTTATCACCTGCTTCACCTCACAGGGCACACCAACAGGCAGGCTTGGCAGCTCCTCCTCACAGTAACTTCTGCTCTCCAGGAACGAGTCCCCACAGCTGTAGAAAGGATTGGGCAGGCCCAGGATTTCATAAGCAATTGCTCCAACAGCCCAGGCATCAGCTTTGCTGTAGTCAATCACCATGCCTGGACCTGCTGATGCTGTGGTCACCTGCACGACAAGTTCAATGAGGTGGAAAAGTTAAAGCAAAGAGTTCTAACTGAATATGTTCTGTTAGGCACACCTCAGGTTTTTGCTGCTTCTCAGCCCACCACAACATGTGGAAGATTTTGATCACTACAGCTAGGATTTAGTTGTTACCTCCCACCAGCATTCCCACCGAGTCCTAAGAGACATTTCACTCTGAGGTTTAAGACAGACAGGAGACATGGAATAACAACCAGTACTGCACTTGCATGCAGGAAATACAAGGCAGGGTGCTCCGGTACACGAAGGCAGCCAGACTGCCTTAGGCTTTATCAGTGCTATCACCAAAGGACCAAAAGGCAACTATCCATCATCTCACCACCACCTTGAACTTCGTTCAAAAGCTACATGCTGCCCCACTGCAAGGACAGCTGCAGGAACTCCTCTAACAGCTATCTGGAACTGAGCCTGAGAAAAAGGCTGCAGAACAAACTTTGTGTGGGAAAAGTCAACACTGCCTCAAAACACCGATTGATTTTCATTTTGTGGCCAAAGTACCCATTTGACAAATATTTAGTGTGGATTCCAAGAAAATTCCATTCATTCTTTCCAGACCCAATCCCACACTTTGCCAAGATCTCACATATTGCACCTCAGCTGGTGCTGAAGCTTTTATCCCCAGAAGCAGCACAAACCCACAACCAGCAGGATGAATTTACCTCAGGTGGCATGAGAGAGCTATTGCCACCACGATCCATGTCCATGCTGATGAAGGGCAGCCTCAGACCAATGCTGTCGTCTGCCAAACAGCAACCAAAGTCTGTGATCACCAGCCGGGGGCAGCCAGCTGCAAGCAAGAGGGACAGCAGTGAGCATTCAGCTTGGGAGCACCTGGCTGCATGAGACAGCAGCATGGCAACAGCAGGAGCAGGCAGCATGGATACCCTGACAACCAGGACACACGGATTAGGAACTCTTCAGTGATGAAACAATCTTTTCATTTCCCTACTTTCATCTTTATCTACAGCAAAAGCTGTAAGGATACACACCGAGCTATAGCAAAAGGCTGGAAAAATTTTGCATGAGTTGACAGTTCCTGTCCTGAAGACAAGCCAAACATTGCAAAGCAAAATCATTACATCTCCAGAGTCTCTGAAAGGGAAAAATCAATGCTTTAAATCATTCCTAGTGTAGCTCCAGAGGAGCTCTTCCTTCAAGAAAGATGACATTAGCACTGCCTGCCATAGCTGCTGCACTAAGACTTATAATTACAAAGAGCTGGCTTCATTCTATTGTTTTCTGCCCATTTGATTTCCAGTCACACTGAAAAAAAGTAATTAAAATCTCACTTAGAAGGGCCAACAGGAGAAGCTGGTGACCAAAATGCTGCTTTTGGTTTTAATACTCTGCCAGTTCCTTGTCTTTCAACAGATATGCAGCCATGGCAGGGTGCAGCAGCACTGTAAGAACTGCCCTGTGCTGTTTGGCAAGCAAGGAATGGCACAGCCTAATGCCAGGGCACCTCCAGCTGTGCCAGCTCTGTATACCTTCAAGCCAACATCCTCTTTGCTTGTGCAACACCCAGCACCTCTCCCTCGGGCTCCAGCACAACCTTCTACGTCCACAGACAGACTTACACCCAGTGATCTACACACCAGAATCGAACTCCACCAAGATGTTGTCAGACTTCAGGTCTCTGTGCGCTATCCTGTGTCGAACGAGATGGTCCACGCCTTCCAGCAACTGCAAAATCATCATGCTGGACAGACGGCTATCCGGGCTGTTGTCCCTCAGGTACTGGCGCAGGGTGCACGGATAGCTAGTGAGAACATGGAAGATACCTCAATTAGCATCCCAGGAGCTCTTCCCTTCCCATCCGACCTCAGTGCTGCCTGGCTGGGGTTACACTGCACTCAGAAGTGACAAATTCTTACTGAACTTTGCCACATCTTTCCATATTTGAGTCACCAGCACGGTGAGGGTCTCCAGGTACACCTTGTTACAGGGTTCTACACGCATACAGGTTTTATTCCTTCCATCAGAGAGGGGACACATCACTGATACAGACTGTAGGAGTGTAACAGAGATGTGCAAATTGAGCGAAAGAACATTTTCTTGAGCTACAAAGAGGACAGAGGGCTCCTCCAGATGCAGACAGAACAGAAAAGTGGGAAACAGAAAGTGGTTTTACATCAGTGGCACAGCCATACCCACTGAATAACAAAACCCAGCTGAGGCAGACAGAGACACCAAATCTCATCTTCTCCTCTGTCTCTAGCAGCATGTTACACCTAGAGGCAACATTCACTTTTTGGGGCAAGTTTTGCATTCCTTTGTGGCAATTATTACTGTGGACAGCTTGTCTTTATTGCTGAAGAGCTAAAATCTCAACAGCTCTCAGGAGCCATGTTTCCAAGCACATACCCTGGCTTTTGGCAGCAACCCAAGCCAAATCTCTAGCAGGACCCATGCGGCAGCAGAACACACAGCCCTGCTGGGCAGCCCCACAAAGTCCCAGCTCCCAGCACGCTTCTCCCCACCTACTTTTTCATCACTAAGAAGAGCGTGTGGCTGCGACCAATCCCTCTGGGATTCAGGCTCACTGGAAGAACATCAGGATAGTCTGTGAGGGCTCCAGGCAGCAACGGGACAGAGGATGTGAAAGCTCGGATCACCTGGATTATGTTTGGATGAGGTCTCAACCTCTTCCTCCCAAGGACAGGTTCTCTGTGCAAAATACAGACATCACAAGTTACACCAATCCCTATCACCTCCAGGATTATTTTTCATTACTGTGCCACATCCCCTCCACCAAAGGGTTCCAAACACGTTTGTTCTGCTGTCACCTTGTGACTGGATTTTCTGCAGCCTGATAGATGAGCAGAAATGCTGCTGCTTTACCTGCACAGCAAAGGAAGATTTGGTGGAAACGTTCATATTTGACGTGCAGCCTTTCATTTTCCATAACCCTACCCTGTTAGACTGAAAATAAAGGCCAGATTCACACTAAGCAGATCACTTTAGACCTCTTATTTACTGGCATAGACAGGAAGCATTCAGGTTACTGAATATGCATCTGCAAAACAGAGCTCTCCTCTCTGAATGTCAGATAGCTCTTTGGCTTCTCTGTTGCATTCCCAGGCTAAGGACACACTGAGAAAGATTCATTATCCACCTGCACTGGCACAGACATATTTGAAATGTAAATCAGGCAGTCTGGACTGTGAATTCCACTGTTTCCAGTTGAAAAAAAGACAAGTTTTTGAACAAGAGCACAATTAAACTCAAGATCCCTGAAAAGTTTCCGTGCAATCTGCCACCTCAATGCTGCCTGCCTACCCACAGCTCAGGTGAAGAAGAGTTAACAGCCGCTTTCCATCTGCCTTCTCACCAATGTCATTTCTGTGCATGCAGCAACCTGCACTGCAACAGCTTCCACCTCCCTTCCCTTGCACCTGTTTTAGAACCAGATCAGCATTAGGCCAGGTTTCACAGGGCTGCCCTTTCAATTCAGCACCAAACTACTACAGAACATCAGTGTTTAATTCTGTAATTATAAAGCACAATTATACTTTTAGATCACTTCTCAGAAACAGCTCCTCCCAGCTTTTCCAACAGAGTTAACCTTTTCACTGTCAGAAGCAGTGCAATTTATGCACTTTACACACGGGGAAACCGAGGCACGGTGCCCCATCAGACCCAAAGCAGGTGGGTCCCTGATCATCCCATGTCCTTTCAAGTCTTCAAGACTAAGACACTGCAGGGAAGCATACAGCCAAGCTGCAGGGATCTCCTGCATGCCAACAGCTCCTCAAAGCAAACACTGTTGAATTATTATTTGAACAGCACCGCTGCTATGCTCACTAGAGAGAAAAGTCACTAGGATAGGCAGAAGCGTGCTCCTACATAGCATCTCAGGCATACAGCACTACCAAAGGCAGTGCCATTTAGCTAAGGCATTCACACACACGGAATAATGCCAAGGATTCGTGCTCATTTCTTCCCAACAACCATCTCAGAAACCTCCAGCTGCATTCTCTACAGCACTGACGTGCTGCAAAATGAAAACCGATGGATCAAGTTGGATAGAATTAGCACATCACACTTAGAGAACAGCTGCCACTGCCATGGTTACCAAACCTGTGGTGGAAGACAGCTCCATACTCCCCAGCTAAGGCAGTCCGTGTGGCTGGAACGAGCTCTCGGTGCATGTTGCGCAGAATGGCTTCACTTGAAGAGTCAGCCTGCAACAGCAATGTGCTGTCAGCTAGACAGAATCACAGAATGCCCAGGGTTGGAAGGGACCTCAAGGATTATCAATCTCCAACCCCCCTGCCACATGCAGGGCCACCAACCTCTGCATTTAATAATGACTGCTAATCACTGGCTGTGTGATTAGTCACTAATAATTGGCACTGAACGTCATCTCCTTATAGAATAGGTTAGGCTGGAGAGGACCTTAAAGATCACCCAGTTCCAAGACATTGTGCAGGCTGGGTGCCCCCCTACCACATCAGGCTGCCCAGGACCCCATCCAACTTGACCCTGGGCACCTCCAGGGATGGAACACACAAGAAGATTAAGAGCTGACTCCTTACCGAGATGTTCCACATCATTTTGATAGCCAGGGGGAAAGCAGCTTGCTGCTGGTGTTTGTCAGACGGCTCCTCTTCAGACACAGACAGATCTGAGCTCTCCGTGCTCCCCCGGTGATGGAGGGATGAAGGAATCGCTGCTTCATAGACAGCTGCATTGCAGCCCTTCCCGAGGGGCTGCCCGATCAGATAGTCCTCCAGCTTGAAGCCCTGCCAGCGCAAAGAGCTCAGAGGATCTTTTTGTGGCTTGTTCTTCTCGACAAACACAGTCTGAAAGGAATAACAAAAGAGAAGCATAAAGAGAAAGCACTCAGTTATTCAAGACTGCACAATGAAGGCAAACCCGAGTGATTGGAAAGAGCAAAATGCCTTTTTTTTTTTAACCAGCCCACAGCAGGGGTTGGCACCGGATGGGTTCTGAGGTCCCTTCCATCCCAGCCATTTAGTGATTCCACACACGGGGACAGGCATGGTCCAGCCAGGGGCTGACATTCAGGCTGTAACCATAGGGACAACAGAACAGAACAGGCAGGAAAATGCCGCTAAGATCATCACCAAGCCCCTCTCCCCCCCTCAAGGCCCCACACCTGGATGCGGCCACACGCGGCCCTTGCCCGGCGCTGCTCCTCCAGCGGCGGCTCCAGCAGCGCCAGCCCCAGAGCCAGAGCCATGCACGGCCCGGCCCGGGCCCGCCGCACCGCCATGGCCGCCAGGCCGGCCGGGCGCCGGAGGGACAAGAAGCGGACAAAAGGCAGCCGGGAGAAGAGCGAGGCAGGAGAGGCGGCTGAGGGGATGGGAGGAGGAACGGGGATGGGAACGGGGCGGCGCGGCGCAGCGCCGGGCAGCAGGCGGAGGGCGCGCGCAAACAGCACCCGCAGCAACATGGCGGCCACAAAGCGCCTCACGGAACGGCGGGGACCGAGCGCCGGCGGGAGGGGCGGGGGGTGGGAAAGGGGCGTAGTGCGTAATGCGCATGCGCAGTGAGTCAGGTGGTGCGCGGCGCACGCGCGGTGCGGAAGGAGACAGTGCCCAGAGCGCAGGCGCAATGTGAGGTATTTAAAGCGCATACTGCGCATGCTCAGTGCGGGCTGCACGCGAAGGGCGGAGATGCAGTGCGCAGAGGCGATGCACGGAGCGCATGCGCAGTGTGGACGGAGGTGATACTGCGCAGGGAGGCGATGCACAGACCGCATGCGCAGCGCGGAGGGTCAGGTTGTTTTGCTGGGTTGGTGCATGGGATGCTGCTGCAGAGTGAGTGCATGGTGGATTGGTGCTCAGAGCACAGTATAATGGTGCACGGAGCCCTGTGCACAGTGCATGGGGCTTTAGTGCACAGAGCACGGTGCATTAGTGCAGAGAGTGTTGGTGCACAGAGCACTGAGCAGAGCACGGTGCTTTGGTGCACTACATGCATTGCACAGTGCATGGTGTGAGGTAAAGAGCACTGTGCATGGTGCACTGGCTCACAGCTGCTGTGCGTGGCGCAGCATCAGTGCAAAGAGCATGTGCACAGCGTGTGGTGCTTTGGTGCACTGAGTTCAGCACACAGTGCATTTGGTGTGCTGCACTCAGTGCATTTGGCACACTGTACAGTGCATGGGTGCACAGAGCTGGATGCATTGGTGCACAGTGCATTGGTGCACAGGGCACAGTGTATGGAGTATGGCTGCATAGCACACGGTGCACTGAGCACAGCATGTGGTGCACAGGGCATGGTGCACACAGCACAGAGCACACTGCAGGGCACAGGGCATGGTACACAGGGCATTGGTGCACAGAGCACAGCCTGGCTCATTAAAGTAACATTATTTTTTTTTTTTTCTATTGCGCGTAATTTAATTGCCAGGACAAACAGTGAACACCCCCAGAATTCCTCTTTGTCCTCACAGGAGCAAAAAAGGAGAAAAATAGGCAAAAAGGAGCAGTGGCACCACAGTGACAGCCCACTGAACACCGAGCTGCCCGTGCACAAATGGCTGATGGATAATGTTGGGGACTTTGAGCTGAAATTGCTTTTTGTCCCCAGTTTTGCAGCCTTGGATCCAAGCAACATCCACTCAGCAAACCCTTTCACGTGGCATTGTTCCCGTGGAGCCACGTGCATAAAGGGAAAGTTGGGGGAATAATCCATGACCCCCAGCGCTGAAAGGGAAATGCAGGTGTGCAGTTCATGCCTTCTGCAGGTCCTCAGGGCCGAAGGAGAGTGGCAGGAGCTCCTGTAGTGTCTTCACAATGTAGGTGCCATCAGGTTTGGTCAGGTAGAGGTCCCAGTCTGTGCCAAACTGCAGGAGAAGAGGGGGAGAGAGGCTCAATGGGGAATCCATGCTTCTTCCCCAGCTGGCTGCAGCACCCACAGAAACACCAGCAACTGCTGGGCTCCCTCAATTTGTTCAGCTCATAGCAGAGGAGGTGGAGGGGAGGCCCCGTGGTGGCCTGCAGCTCCTTGTGACCCTACAGCTCCTCATGGCAGCCTGCAGTCACAGCATGGCAGGGACCCCACTCACCTCTCTCATCACCTGTCTGCAGGCTCCGCAAGGCGTGATGAAGTCCTCCATGTCGCTGCCAAAAAGAGAACCATGCCAGGCTCAGTCCCACTCCACCCCAAAACCGAAAGGGAGTAAACACCTCGAAACCCAAAGAGATTCCCCTGAACCCAAAGGGATCGTCCCAAAATCAAAGGCGGAACCAAACCGGAAAAGAAAGGGATCACCCAAAACCCAATGAGATCACCCAAAACATAAACAGGGCACCTCTCCAAAGCCCAAAGGAATTGCCAAAAACCTAAAGGGAGTAACAGACCAAAACCCAAAGGGATTTCCCAAAACCTAAGGGTATCACCCAAAACCCAAAAAGGGCACTGTTCCAAAACCCAAAAGGAGTAACATCACAAAACCCAAAGAGATTCTCCCCAACCCAAAGAGATCACCCAAAACCCTAAGGGAGAACCACCACAAAAACCAAAGGACGCCCAAAACCTAAATAGGACACCTCTCCAAAGCCCAAAGGAATTGCCAAAAACCTAAAGGGAGCAACACACCAAAACCCAAAGGGATTTCCCAAAACCTAGGGGTATCACCCAAAACCCAAAGGGGACACCACCACAAAACCCAAAGGGACTGCCCCAAAATCAAATGGGGAATCACTCCAGAATTAAAGGGGTAACCATCCAAAAAAACCAAAAGGATCACCCAAAAAAACAAAGGGGGTACCTCCCCAAAGCCCAAAGGAATTCCCAAAAATCCAAAGGGAGTAATACTTCAAAATCCAAAGGGGTTCCCCAAAACCCAATGGGACTGCTCAAAACTCAAAGGGAGAACCACCCCATAAAACAAACCCATCAGCCAAAAACCCAAAAAGAGGCACCACCCCAAAAGGAAACACTACACCAAAAACCCAAAGGAACCTCCCAAAACCCAAAGGAGGCGTCACCCTAAACCCCAAAGAGTGACACGGTGCCATTGGGCCTCACCTGGCAATGGCCATGGCCCTGAATCTCGTGTGCCCCTCGGAGATGGCTTTCTGGATGGCGGTGCGCTCAGCGCACACCCCGAGGCTGTAGCAGGCATTCTCCACGTTGCACCCTATGGGGAAGCACCGACACCACTCACCACCCCTCACTTGGTGAGACACCTTCAAACGAAGCCCATCCTGAGCTCTGGCCAATGCACGTCTCCTTTCCATGATTTATTTCCCATATTTTCCTTCTCTTGGGCTCTTCTGGTGACTACGACTGGTAGGGAGCATAGGGAAGGGTTGTGGCACCCACCTGGAAGACCTCAAAACCTAAAGGGAACGCCACTCCAAAAAGGAAAGAGATCACCCCAAAATCAGAGGGGGAAACACTTCAAAAACCAAAGAGATTTCTCCATAATCAAAGGTGGAACCACCCCAAAAGCAAAAAGGAACTACTCCAAAAAGGAAACGGATTGCCCAGAGAGCAAAGAGGGAAGCACGCCAAGAAGCAAAGGGATTGCCCAAAAGTCAAAGGGACGCCGCCCCAAAAAGCAAAGGGAACACCCAAACAGGAAAGGGATCACCCAAAAAGAAAAGGGGGAACTACCTCAAAACCAAAGGAATCACCCAAAACCCAAAGGGAGCACCACCACAACACCCAAACAGATCAGCCTGAAATCAAAGGGGGGACCACCCCAAAAAGCAAAGAGAGAACCACCTCAAAACCTAAAGGTGCAACACTCCAAAAACTAAAAAGGATTGCCCAAAACCCAAAGGGAGAACCATTCAAAAACCCAAAGGCACTGCCCCAAAATCATAGGGGGAGCCACCAAAACCCAAAGGGAGAACCACCCAAAAACCCAAAGGGTTTGCCCCAAAATTATAGGGGGAACCACCTCAAAAACCAACCGGATTTCTCAAAACCCACAGGGGGAGCCACCCCAAAACCCAAAGGAGGCACTGCACCCAAAAAAAAAAAGAAAACAACACCCACAAAGAGATTGCTAAAAACTCAAAGCAAATGCCACCCCAAACCCCAAGGGAATCGCTCCAAACCCAGAGGGACCAGCACCCTAAAACCTCCAGAGATCGCCCAAAGTCTCCGCCACCCCACAGGGATCAAGGCAAACCCAAAACAGTCAGCACCCCAGAAACCCATAGCGGGCATCATCCCAGAACCCAAAGCAATCCCCCAGCACCCAAACGGGCCACCATCCCACACCCCCAAGGCGACGTCTCACCGGAGAAGATCTCCCCGCTGGCGGTGAGCAGCGCGGCGCCCACGGGGAAGCGGCTGTAGGGGCAGTAAGCACAATCTTTGGCCTCACGGCAGCGGCGAAGCAGCAGCTGTAGGCACTCACTGCCCTCCATGCCTGCACTGCCTGCCCCACACGGTGACGCCGACGTGGTTAAATATTTCCCCGAACGCAACGCCCTGTCAGGATAACGCCCCATGCGTGCGCCGGGCATCATCCCCAACCTCGAGGTTTTGGCATCAGGGTGGAGGTTGAGCTCTCTCTGAGCCTGCTTTCTTGTTTTATACATATATCTTCTTTTTTCTAGCCATTTTTCTACGTGCTTTGCTTTTCTTTCTGTGTGTGTGTGTGTGCTAAGCTTTCTCACACCGCCTTCTTTTCCTTCCTCCCCAGCAGGAATTTGGTGCTGGGAACGTCCTGGGGGGAGCCACAGAGAGGTCAAAGGGGAGAAAACCATTGGGTCGCAAACAAGAAATAGCACGTTTCCCCCCTCACCCCCCCCTAGTTTCTCATTGACAGCCAACACACAGCAGGGGAAGCGGATGGGAAGTCTCCCTGACGCTGCTTTCCCCTGCTGCTGCACAATCCTATTGCTGAGTGCAGATAAGGACTGTTCTGCACCATCCTAGGGGGTGGTCACGTCTCCCCTGTGTGGCTGAGCACCATTTCCCATCCCTGATATCCCCACAAGTGGGGATAATAGGACGATCGCCTTCCTTGTTCCTTGTTCACTCTGAAACCTAATGATGGCGATGGGAAAAAAGCCATTTTATAGCCAAAATCGCCTGCACCACTGTGCTATTCGCAGAACTCAAAGGAGGCAGCACCCCAAAAGGCAAAGGGATCACATGGAAAGCAAAGGGAGGACCACCTGAAAACCTAAAGGGTGCAACACAACAAAAAATAAAGGGATCGCCCAAACCACAAAGGGGGAACCACCCCAAAACCCAAAGGGGTCACCCAAAACATTAAGGAGGCACCATCCCAAAAATCCAAGGAATCACCCAAAAACCAATGGAAATGCCACACCAGAACCTATAGGGGACAAGCACTTCAAAACCCAAAGGATTCACCCCCAAAATCAATGAGGGATCAACCCAAAAACCCAAAGGGACTGCCCCAGAATCAGAGGGAGCATCACCCTAAACTGCAAAGGAATCATCCAAAGCCCAAAGAGAGTAACACCCCAAAACCCTAAGAGACCAACCAAAACCCAAAGGAGGCACCACCCCAAAAATAGATTGCACAAAAAGCAGAGGGAGAACCACCAAACACCCACAGGGGTTGCCCAAAACCCAAATGGGGCACAACCCCAAAACCTAAAGCCAAAACCCAAAGGGACTAATGCCCCAACAACAAAATGGATCACTCTGAACCCAAAAGGATTGCCCCAAACTCACAGTGGATTCCACCCCAAAACCCCATAGCTTGAAACCTGGAGGGAGTAAAACCCCAAAAAACAAAGGGATCAAGCAAAACTCACAGGGGGGAACACCCCAAAACCCAAAGGAATTGCTCCAAGCCCAAAGGGAGTAACACCTCAACAGCCAAAGGGACTGCCCAAAAGCCAAAGGGATCAAGCAAAACCCAAAGGGAGCAATACCCCAAAAAACAAAGGAATCACCCCAAAATCAAAGGGAGAACCATATGAAAAAAGAAACAGAAGGATCCCCCCAAACCCAAAGGGGGCAGCACCCCAAAACCCAAAGGGATCTCCCCAAATTCAAAGGAAGAACGACCCCAAAACCCAAAGGGATCTCTCCAAACCCAAAGGGAGCTGCACCCCAAAACCCAAAGCGATCTCCCCAGATTCAAAGGAATAACGACCCCCAAATCCAAATGGATCTCCCCAAAATCATTATCAGCACGGAGCACGGCTGGGGCTGCTCTCTGGGCTCTGCAGGGGCTGCTCTTTCTCCCCGTAGCGGAGCAGCACATCTCCCGCCGGCAGCAGCAGCTCGGCAGCATCCCTCCGTGTGCGCCGATGCGTTCTCCCTCCTCTCCACGCTTTGGGCTGCGCGCGGCGGCTGCCTGCACGCCCGGGGAGGTGGAGCAGAGCTCCGTTCCGCAGCAGCAGCATCACTGCCTCCTCACCCAGAGCATCCCGCTGGGGACCGGCCCTTGGGAACGGGACACGGGGACAGACCCTCGGGTCCGGATCCGGATCCGGCAGCGAGGTGATGCTGCCCTGGCGCCGCAGCAAGTTCGTGCTGGTGGAAAACGAACGTAAGTGCAAAGGGAAAAGCTTGGGGCCAGGGTTGGGCTATGCCTCGTTGCTGGCCGGCTTCCTGCGCTCCTGCCCCGATTTGTTGCCCGAATGCCCCTTGGAGAGGTTGGGTTCTGTGTTTGGAGGCCGGCGGCAGAAAGTGGAGCTGAACAAGGAGGATCCCACCTACACCGTGCGCTACCTGGGTAATGCAGTCACACTGCACGCCAAAGGAGAGGGATGCACCGAGGAGGCGGTGGGGAAAATATGGGCCAAAAGCGACGCGGGCGCTGGTGGGGCCAAGATGAAGCTGACCTTAGGGCCGCACGGCATCCGCATGGCACCGGGTGAGAAGGGTGCCAGGAGGTCGGGCCACGCATACCTGCTGCACCGCATCACCTATTGCACAGCCGACCGCCGGCACCCGAAGGTTTTTGCGTGGGTTTACCGGCACCAGGTGAAGAACAAAGCCGTGGTGCTGCGCTGTCACGCCGTCCTCGTCCCCAAAGCCGCCACGGCGCGCGCCATGGCCCTGCTCCTCTTCCAGACCTCCGCTTCAGCCTTTGATGAATTCAAGAGGCTCAAAAGGCAGAACGACGGCCGTCGCCTCCAGCAGCAGCTCCTGGGTGAAGCCATCGTCCCCTTGGTGCCCCTGCGCAGGCTGCTCAATGCCAAGTGTCCCTACCGCCCGCCGGCCGAGCGCGCCCGCTGCGCCCCACGGCTCAGCTCCATCCTGGAGGAGGACGAGGAGGAGACGGGGGGCACGTGGGGGGACGGGGGGCCCACCGTGGTCTCTTTGGCCAGTGAGATGAGGGGGTGCAGCTTGCGTGGCCCAAGGGCCCCCATATGCTGAGCATCCCCATTGGCGTCCACTGCTTTGGCCACACCGGGTGCCCTCGGGACACAGCTGGACAATAGGGCTACGTCCCTAGCTCTGAAGGGGGGGACACCTGGATCCCCCCATCCCTCTCCTGGAAATAAACCCAATCTGTGTTTTCTGCCTGTGACAGCGCCTGTCTCTCACCAGCCTGGAAGACTCGCGATGGTTTGTTGCTTTTCTATTTTGTATTTACCCTTTTTTTTTTTTTTTTTACTCTTTTTTACTTTAATTTCCACCCTGGGGGGGATGGAGAGGAGGGCGGGGGGGGTTCTGCACCTTCCATGCCATTCCACGTCAAGTGATGCTCATATTGCCATGGCAACGTGGGGGTTTAAATAGAGCAGGCCCACGCTTTGGGGGGGGGGCTGCAGTGGGGACCCCAGGCCTGAAAGCTAGGTCGCAAAGGCAGCCCAGAGAACCTAAATCCCTGGAATTTTACCCGAAATAGTTTATTTTCACCCAGTTCTTGCTCTCCCTTCCCTGACAGGAGCAGCAATGTGGGGGCACAGTGGAAGGAGCTGAATAAATGGGACAGTGGGAGAGGGAACAAGGGGCAGTGCTGCCCCACAGCCTGAGGAAGGGGACGCATCACAGGGATGGGGTTTGGGTGAGCTGCCCCCACATACAACAGCCAGGGAGAGGACAGGCTGTGGTCCTGATTCCCTCGGAACTTTGGGAGCTGGCATCTGGCTGCCCCCACAAAGGGCTCTACGGGTCTGGGGTTTGAGATACTGCCCCCCAGAAGCACTATGGGGCCGAGATTTGGGCTAACACCCCTAAAAATAAACCTTCGGAGCTTAGATAGAGCCTGCATCCTGCAGAATCCTAGGGTGAAAGACTGGGATTTGGGCTAAACATACCCTGAAAGCCTTGTAGGACTGAGATACAGGCTAATCCCTTCCAAAAAGTGCCATAGGGCTGGAATTTAGCTTGTCCACTTCCAAAATCCTGGGGGTAGAGTATGGTATTTAAGCTAAACCCACCCCAAAGGCCCCATGGGCTGGGATATGGGGTATCCTGCCCTAAAATGCCGTGGTAAAAGGCTGGGATTTGAATTAAACCCACCCCAAATATCCAGTGGGGCTGGGATTTGGGTTAATCTGACCCCAAAAAAGCCCTGTGAGACTGAGACTCGAACTATTTCCCCCAAATAAAGCGAAGTGGGGCTGGGATTTGGACTAACACCTCCACAAAGCATCACAGGGCCAGGATTTAGCCTCTCACCTTCCAAAATCTTGCTGGTTGAACGCCGGGATTTGGATTAAACCCACCCCAGAGACCCTGTAGGGTTCGGCCAAGCCTTCCCAAGGCTCTGCGGGGCTGCAGTGGGGCTCCATCAGCCCTCCACCCTGTCTGGAAACCCTCCATCCATTTCTCGGAGGACCGCGCACTCTATGGTAACGGCGCGCGCCGCCGCGCGCTGTACGCCATCAGTGACGTCATCAGTCCGCGCCGCGCGGTTGCCGCGGTAACGGCGGCGATGGAAGGCGGCGGGCGGCCCTCGGCCTTGCAGGCCGCGTTGCTGGCGGCCGGCACGGGGCTGACCGCGCTGTTCTACTCGGTGTACCGGCAGCAGGCCCGTCTCGCCCGCGGCCTGCAGGTGGGTACGGGAGCTCCGGAGCCGGGTTGCGGCCTGCAGCCTGCTGCGGTGGCCGCTTCAGGCCTAGGCCGCGGCCTGCTCCCGGGTCCGGGCCTTGCGGTTGATCCTTCCGTCCCATAGGGCGCCCGGAGGCTGCGGCTGGACGGGGAGCTGCGGGCCGTGCTGCTGGAGGCGCCGGGCCGCTGCGTGCCCTATGCTGTCATCGAAGGTATTGGCGTGGCAAAACGCTGGGCCTCTTTCCCCACCGCCTCTTTGGTTCAAGCGTTTTTGCCCAAAATCTGATGTTTTGCGCCAAAAAAAAGCTTCCCGCATGCAAGTCGTGGCAGTAACAGTAATGGGGGGCACGGAGGAAGGAGCTGAGGAACTGGGGCTGTGCTGCGTTGGGGCATCACTGCCCTGCAGCAGTGGGGAGGGGGATCCGGGCTCCTCCTTCACAGCCCCACAGAGATGGGGTTGGGGTGAAATGCCCCCAAAAATGGCACCCAGGGAGGGAACAGATGTGGTCTGATTCCTTCTAAATTTCAGAGGGGCAAATGCCAGCCCTAACAGAGGGCTCTGTGGCTCTGACTTAGGCTAGGGCTAATTCCTTCCGTATACACTGCAGGGGTTTGGGCTAGCACCCCTAAAAACAAATCTATGGAGCTTAAGCCTGCTTCCTGCAAAACCATGGGGTGAAAGACTGGGATTTGGGTTAAACGTACCCCAAAGGCCCTGCATGGCTGGGGTTGGGGCTGATCCCTCCCTAAAGATGCCATGGGGCTTGGTTTTAGCCTGTTCTCTTCCAAAATTCTTGGGGATGGGATTATGGAGTTTAGGTTAAACCCACCCCAAAGGCCCTGTGGGGTTGGGATTTGGGTTAATCTGGCCCCACAAAAGCCCAACAAGGCTGTGATTTGAGCTAGTTCCCCACCAAAAAAAGCCCCGTGAGGGTGGTATTTGGGCTATTTCTCCCCCTAAAAAAGTACAGTGGGGCTGAGATTTGAGATAAGGCCTCCACCAACTCCACAAGACACATTTGGGCTAGGATCTAGCCTGTCTCCTTCCAAAACCTTGGGAGTGAAAGACTGGAATTTGAGCTAAACGTATCCCAGAGCCCTGTGGGGCTGAGTTTTGGGTCTGTAACCCCATATTAAAATAAAAAATAAAAAAAAAGAAAGAGAGACCTGCAGCACAGCTCAAGCACTCCACGTGTTCCAGGCGTAGTGCGCGCTGTCAAGGACACCCTGAGCAGCCAGTTTGTGGAGAACTGCAAGGGCGTCGTGCAGAGGCTGACCCTGCAGGAGCACAAGATGGTGTGGAACCGAACGACTCACCTCTGGTACGTACCCACAGAACCATGGGACATCCTAAGATGGAAGGGACCCATAAGAACCCCCAAATCCAGCCCTTGGCTCCACACAGGAATGCCCCAAATCTGAACCCTATGTCTGAGAGCAGCGTTCCAACACTCCTTGAGCTCTGGCAGCTCAGGGCTTTGCCCACTGCCCCACACATATGGAACCTGGAGGCCGCCCCGAGCAGCTGTTCAAGCATCCTTGTGCTGCACTGAGCAGCCCAACAAAGCTCTTCCAAAAGGAAACTCTTCTCACCACACTGCAACTCATCACAGCTGTGAAGGTGATGAGCACTGGCTGGGTTTGGCTGCCCCGAGAGCTTTCCCTGTGACAGCAGAAGGTTTTGCATGGGGGACACCACGAGGACAACAGGCAGCGTGACAAATACTGCTGTGCTGACAGCTGTGGTGTTTCCCTGCTGCTTGGCTTTTTGTAGTATCACAGGATGGCTTAAATTAGAGGGAACCTTAAAGATTATCAAGCTCCTGGGTAGATCAGGCCCCACCCAACCCAGCCTGGATTGCCAGCGTGGAAGCACTAACGCTTGTTTTATCCCCAGGAATGACTATGAGAAGATCATCCACCAGAGAACCAACACCACTGCCTTTGACCTGGCCCCACTGGACGACGGCACCGGCGTCTCCGTGAGGGTGATGAAACCTCTGGAGGCCGCTGAGCTCAGCCTGGAGACGGTGCACGAGAAATTCCACCCCTCGGTGCAATCCTTCCCTGATGTCATCGGGCACTACATCAGCGGGGAGCGCCCGAAAGGCATTCAGGAGACAGAGCAGATGCTGAAGGTGGGAGCGGCGCTGACTGGCGTTGGGGAGCTGGTGCTGGACAACAACACCATCAAGCTGCAGCCACCCAAGCAGGGTTTGCGCTACTACCTGACCAGCGCCGATTTCGACGCTTTGCTGAAGAAACAGGAATCGAGTGCCAAGCTTTGGAAGATCCTGACCATCCTTTTTGGTTTCAGCACTTGTGCCGTTCTCTTCTACCTCCTGAGGAAGCAGTACAGGCACCACCAGGAGAGGCGGCACCTCAAGCAGATGCAGGAGGAATTCAGGCAAGCGCAGGAGCGGCTGATGCGCGAAGTGAACGCCGAGGGTGGAGAGACGCTGAAAAATGCCTGTGTCATCTGCCTGAGCAGTGCCAAATCCTGCGTCTTCCTGGAGTGTGGGCACGTCTGCTCCTGCAGTGAGTGCTACCGAGCCCTTCCAGAGCCCAAAAGGTGCCCCATCTGCAGACAGGCCATCAGCAGGGTGGTTCCCCTGTACAACAGCTAAAGCGCTGCGGCTCGGGGGGGGGTTTCTTTGGAGGGCTCCCTCAATGAGGGTTTGCTTGCAGCCTGCCCCTCTTGCCGCTGGGGTGGTTGGATTGCTGGGAATGAAAGGATTGCGGAAGGGGGAGGGAGCTGGAGGGGAGCTGGGCTTGAAAACGATTGCAGGTGCTCAGGGTTCACGTGGTGCTCCTGGAGGCAAAATCAGTTTGTTTCTGCAATACCCTGGTGATTAAAAAAAAACTGTTATAAGACATGAGGAGTCCTGAGGCTGCGCAGTGCTGCCTCCCAGCAGCTCCTCCAGCTGGCTGAGCAGGGGGTCAGAAGAGCTTCTGCTTCATGCCAGTGGTTTTGTGATAAATGGTGAATACAGGCAAGGAGCAGCGTTTCCATCGTCCCCTCCTGCCAGCACTGCCAGGGGCTGCACTTTGGCCACACGTGATTGTGTCGTGCCAGAATGTGGGAATCGGGACACGGCAGCGCTCTGGTTGATTTCTGCAGCGGGGTTTGGGCTGGGGTAAGGCACAGCTTGTAATAAAACTGATTGAAAAGCGTGTTTGTCCTGGCTTGTTCCGTCCCTGCGACCCTGAGGGCGCTGCCTTCCTCTGCTCCCGCTGCATTCCGCGAGCTGCAAGAAGCAGCATCCACCCCAGAAGCGCGAAGTGAGGCCGGGGGCTCTCCGCTTCCTCTTTGAAGAGACTGAGGTTGGAGCGGGACGCGGAGAAAACCCAAAGGCAGGGCCGCATCCAGCCGGGCTGCAGGTGGCGGTGCGCTCCCGCTGCGGGAGGAGGCGGAAAAGAAGCAGAAATAGCAAGAAATCCGCAGGGACGGCGGCGCGTCTCCTTCCCTTCTCCCGCTGCCATCAATCCGTCACCCCGCGGCGCGCTCGGCAGCACTGGCTGAGCCCAGGTTCTCCCCCGGCGCCACAGACGCAGGAGGGGATTCTTTTCTTACCCCGTGCAGCACCAAAAAGCCGTTTTTTCTACCCAAACCCCGTGCGGGTCCTGCGATGGGGGCTGTAGGGAACGCAGCCATCCCCGCAGCGCCCAAAATAAGCTCCTGGGGGCTGCGCTGCCCCCGCTGCCTTTTGCCTCCTGTTCCCCAGCTTCCCCCGCGGGATGCTGGGCGCAGACGCAGCGTTATGCAAGGAGCTGGCAGCGGGGCTCTGCGGCTGCGTTCCCAGCGAGTCCCGGCCCCAAAAACACGGGAACCCCGGCCTTCACCTGCCCCAAAACGAGCTGTTCTGCCCCCAGACGAGCTGAAGTTGGTTGCGAGCTGTTCGCAGAGATGGTGCGAGGCTGCTTCGTGCAAACCGACTTTTTGTTGCTATCCCTGCTGTCCCCTCCGACTTTTTGCAGGGGTTGCGTCGAGAATGTGCCGGGGATGCAGCACTGCCCCCAAAACTGTTGCTCACCCCGTGTCTGTGCTGGTTTGCGTTGTCAAAAATAATCCCCTCTGCAGCCACCGGGCAGAAAGATGAGTGTGAGCTGGGAAAGGTGGGTGTGGGGACATGGCAAGGGGATGTGGCACAGGGATATGGCATGGGGACATGGCATGGGGACATGGCACAGTGACACACTACCGGGATGTGACGTGGGGGCATGGCATGGGGACATGGCAGAGGGGCACAGCACAGGAACGTGGCATGGGAACACAGTACGGTGTCATGGCGAGGGGACATGGCATGAAGACATGGCATGGGGACACAGCGCAGCGACATGGCACAGAGACGTGGCACGAAGACACAGTAGAGGGCACAGGGACGAAGCATGGAGACGTGGCATGCAGACACAGTACAGGGCCATGGTGTGGGGTCATGGTGTGGGGATGCAGTACAGGGACGTGGGACAGGGACACGGTATGGGTATGTGATATGGGGACACAGGGACATGGCATGGGGACACAGCACGAGGACGGGGCATGGGGACCCAGCATGGGGACACAGCACGGGGAGGTGGTATGGGGACATGGCATGGGGACAAGACACAGGGGCACGGCATGGGGACGCGGCACCGGGAGATGCCATGGACACACGTCACGGGGACACGGCAAGGGGACACAAATGGTCCACGGCACGGGGACGGGCACGCTCCCACGGGCAGCGCAGGGCAGCGCCGGGCTCCCCGGGTCGGTTCCGGGGCATCACCCCCTCCCGGCTCGGGGGATCCCCGCACCCTCCGGGAAGGGTTGCGGGGTGGGGGGTTGGGGGGGGACCGGCCCATCCCGGGGGCGTTCCCGAGCCGCCCCGCCCCGCTCCCGCCCCCCGCTCCTCTATCGCCGCCGCCACCGATTCCGCCGCCGCGGGACCGCCGGAGCCGCGGGCAGCGCCGGGCGGGCAGCGCCGGGATGTGACGGGGCGGCCGCCCCGCTCCGCCGAGCCGCAGCCCCAGGGGGGCTCGGGACCCCCCGCGGCCCGGGAGGCTGTCGGGGGGGGGGGGGCGGCGCCGGGCCCCCCTCTGCCACCGCCGCCACCGCCGCCCCGGCCATGGCGGAGGGGCCGCCGTACGGCGGGGGGCAGCTGGCGGGGGGCGCGGCGGGGGGCGAGCTGCCCTTCCCCGTGCCCCTCCGCCACGGCCCCGACGCGCTGCTGGCGGCCGGGCAGGGCAAGCGGCCCCCCAAGCTGGGGCAGATCGGACGCAGCAAAAGAGGTGGGTGAGCGGGGACGGTGACTGGGGGGCCCTGGGGAGAGACTGGGGGTTGTGGAGGGAGCGGGTCAGCCTGAACCGGCGGCCCGGGGATGCGGGGACTCCGGGGATGCTCGTCCTGCTCGTCACTATGGGGGGTGCTCGCCTTGCAGCGTTGGGATGCAGCACATCCTGCACCCTGGGATGCTCCCCGAGGTACCGGGGCTGAGCATCCCCTGCGGGACGCCATGCCATCAGTCCCACCCTGGGGACGTGCCCTAATGTGCTCACCTTGCACCGAGCATCCTCGGGGACTCAGCACATCTCACACCCTGAGGACGCAGCACATCCCGGGATGAGCATCCCGTGTCCCCATCCCATCCCTCCCCAGATACCAGCACCCCGTGACCCCAGTCCCTCCGCGGGTTCCGGGCTCTGCCACACCGCGTTGACGGCCGTCCTTTTGTTTTCCCATTTTCCCCATCCTTCCAGTGGTTATCGAAGACGATAGGATCGACGACGTGCTGCAGAACCTCTCCGAAAAGGCCCCCCCCGGCGTCTAATGCCCCCTCGGCAGGGATTTCTGCTCTCTGAGGTTATCGGCCAAAATCCCAGCACCGCCGGCACGAGGACGAGCGGCGCAGAATCCCCCCAAATGATGCGAAATTACACCTAAAAATAATAACAAAAACCGAGAACAAAAAAATCATCGTCATCATCACCCCCCCCCCCCCTTGCTCCCAAATGCCCCCGATGCAGTTCTGCCGTGGGGCTGCCCCACGGGGGGTCCCAAGCCCCTCCGAAGCTGCGTTCAGGCGGTGGAACCCAAGCGCAGGTTCCCTTCCCGGCGCTCCGTTCGTTTCGGTTTTTAATTTGATGTCTTTGGATGTTGGCGAATGCTATAAACCTATAGATATCTCCGTTTCATTTCGGTCGCGTTTTGAGGTTGGCGGGGGGGGGGGGGGAAAGAAACTTTTATAAAGGGATGGGTTTTGGGGATGGGGTGGTTGGGGGAGGGGGGGGAATGGGGTTTTTATTGACGGCGCTTGCACAAGGGAGCGATGGGAGGATGTCTATGGGGTCGCAGCTTTCCTTACAGCCATGCAGTGTGGTGTGGGTGACCTTCGTTTGGTTCATTTTTCTTCCCTCGTGGCAATTTCCCTCTCTCTCACAGACCGTCCGTAAGGAAACGGATCGACGCCGACGAGAACTGCTGTCATCCGGAGTGCCAAAACGCAGGGCTCCGTCGGGCTCTTGTGGGGTTCTTTATTTTTTTCTTTCCTTCTCTTTTTAATTTTTAATTTTTAACTATTTCGCATGAGATGCAAAAAAAAAAATAAAAAAATAAAATAAAAATAAGAAAAATTTAAAAAGGGAAAAAATATATATATATATATCTATTCCCCTCTTGTGATGAGGGTGATTTTGTTGTATGTTTGCGGCTCGGAATGACGGAGCGTGGCCGGGTGTCCTCTCCTCCTTTATGGGAATATCGTGTCTGGTGCACTGTCCTCCACACACAGGGCTATTTCTGCAATGATGTACCAATAAAAAAGGAAAATGAGACAAAAGGCGGAGTGCTCCCGGGCTGCTGTGCTTTGCTGAATAATTAATGGGTGTTAATATTCATTAGGGATGGGGTCATTGGGGTGATCGGTGGGAAAACACCTCCGGGGATGGGGATGCGGTGATTGATTCAGCATGAGGTGGATGGGATATGGGGATTCTGAAGGGTGGGGGGGACCCCAAAAGGCTGGGGGATCCCAATAGTCGCTCAAATTGGGGACCCCAGTAGTTCCCTTGGTTATGGTGAAGGGACCCCGAAAGGCTGGAGGACCTCAGTGGTCCTCCAGATGGTTGGGGACCCCAACAGTCCCCATGGCTCTGAGTGGAGAGACTTCAAAAGGTTGGAGGACCCCAATAGTTCCCCAAATTGGGGACCCCAATAGTCCCGTTGGCTACGGGTGGAGGGAATCCAAAAAGTTGGAGGACACCAATCATCCTCCAAATGATTGGAGACCCCATCAATCCCTTTGGTGATGGTGGAGGGACCCCAAAAAGTTGGAGGACACCAATCATCCCGCAGACTGGGGAGCCCAGTAATCCCCTTGGTTATGGTGGAGGGATCTCAAAAGGTTGGAAGACCTCAATAGTCCTCCAGATGGTTGGGGACCCCAATTGGGGGTTTTTTGCTTGGCTGTGGGGTCATCTCACCCTACAGAGTCCAGGAGGCCCCCAAAACAGTGCTGTGATTGCACCCAGGTTCATAACCTGGAAGTTCCATTGGGTGATTTTGGCCACGATATTCACCTTTTTGGGGTTGGGATCAGGGCTGTCACTGGGATCGCCTTTGTCCCCCTTGGGGCTGACCCATGCAGGGCAGCTCTGCTGTTCGTTTCTTATTACTTCTTCCAGCCCACGCAGCTTCCTACAGGTGTAGAACAGATGGGAAGATCAGATGAAACTTTCCCTTAAAAACTCTTACTTTAATTATTGTTATTTAACCTCTCTGCACTGCGTTTCCCATGGGTTCAGCTCCCATGGCTGCAGCTGGGATGGGCTCAGCACTATAGAAAAAAACCCTACAGGAGGAAATCCACAGAAAACCCTAGACCACAGGAAATCCTACAGATGGATGGCACCCGCTTGGGTAGATTTACCAAAAAGCCCTCGTTTTGCATGAAAATGGGGTCTGTCCTCACTGACTGTTGGATGCATCTGCCCATTCCCTTCCCCTATACCCAAATCCCCCAAAGCCAGGAGGAGCTGGTAGGAAGCAGAGCCCAGTGCTGAGCACAGCGCGATCCTGCAGAGCCCCAGAGCCGCTGCCATGCATCTTTCATGTGCCATAAATAAGTAATGGGGCGGGCAGCAGCGGGGCCAGGAAAGGGGGGGAGCAGTGCTGGGGGGGTGAGCGTGGTGCCAAACCCTGCAGCGCTCATAGGAGGACGATCCCACATCCAGGTGGGCACTTCCATCCCATTCCCCTATGGGATTTGGGGCCGTGCGATTGCCTGTGGGCTCTGAGCCCTCCCATCCCTGTGTATGGGGCAGGAATTCAACATCTGCAGTGGGAAAAGGATCCCATGGAGAACGCCCTATAGTGGGATGCGGGTGGGGATGCCCCCCATCCTTGGGGTCCTCAGCTCCTTATGGGTTTCACCCTTCCCTAAAGCAGCCGACTGATGGGAAAAGCCATTTCTAACCTCGAAACAAAGCCTCTGGGCAGCTCTGCCAAAAAAAAAAGTGGGGGGGGGGGGGGGGAGGGAGAGGGGTGGAGAAGCAGAGCATGGCTGCTGCAGAGCAATGGTGCAACATGAGGGCTGCCCCGAGAAGAGCCCCGCTCTGCAAAACCCACAGAAAGCGCGGGCACTCACGGCACCACCCGAAATAAATCCTCATCCCCCAGCAGAAGTAGGGCACAGAAAGTAGGGCAGCAGCTCCCTGCAAAATCTTTTATTTATCGCCCAGGGAGCGGTGGCGCAGGGCACGGCCGTGAGAACAGCGGGGTCCTGGGGGTGGGATGGGGCCGTTCTGTCCCTAAATGGTGCCGCTATGGGATGGAAACGGGGTCGGGGTTGGCTGGGTTGTGCTGTTGTGAGGGGAGTGAATTGCCTGGAGGGAGAATAGGGTCGCTGTTATTGGGGAATTGGGGAAATCAGTGGGAAAAACACGGAACTGATCGTTCCAATGGCATTGGACAGAACTGGCCGTTCCATTGGCATTGGTTGTTCCAACAGCACTGGTTGTTTCAATGGCACTGAACCCTTCCTGGGCAGGAGCTGGAAAAACCCGATGGCTGATCACTTACCCATGGGTTTTTGCCCACCCCTGCCATTGGGCCATGGCCACTTCCACATCCCCACGTAGGGATTTGGGGGCTTTGCCCCCATCATCCTCCATCCACAGCATCAGGAGCTCATGGGGCTTTGGGGGGCTGTTCCCGACTGCTTTGGGTTCTCCTTTAGAGGAGCAACATCTTGCTGTGTGGAACCAAAGCGTTGGGTTGAGTTTTCCTTCCAGGAAGGAGGATTTAGGACTTTCATTCTGGGAGGGAAATAGGAAGAGAAGCCCTGAAGAGACACATTGCTGTGGGGGGAAACACCACCAGCAGGAAAATGAGAGCTTCCCAACCCAGATTTGGGAATGACCATAGCTATAGGAGCCAGGTGCAGTGGGGATGCCCCATAGAAGCATCCCACAAAACCCCCAGATCCCTCCTATGCGCTGCACTGTACCTCTCCCCCCCCGGGCATTTCATTTTCCTTCAGCCTGGAGTTAGAATTCCTCCACTCCTGCCAGCTGTTCCCGCTAATGAGGACGAAGCAAAACATCAGACATCTTAATTCATGCATTGCTGGAGGTGTCGAACTGTTGCTTTACAACCACACGTGGGAGGCACCGCACCGAAAAGAAAAACCAACAAAGACCATCATTTTTCACCAAGGGACCCGAATGCAGCCCCAAAGCCATGGCCAGCATCAACCCCTGGTTCGGTAGTCAGAGATTTGAGGGGAGGGATTCTTGTTTGGAGGGGGTGGGCACACACACAGCCCTGCATCTGTGGGTTCAGGGGCGTCTGACTCACCTCACCTGAGCATCGCTGATAATTTTTGGGGTGGGAGATGGCTTTGCAATTTCTGACGGGTCCCAACTTGGGGAGGGATGATAAAATGAAACAAAAACAACCAACATTGGGGAAATCAGTGGGAAAAACACGGAATTGGTTGTTTCAATGGCATTGGACAGAACTGGTCTTTCCATTGGCACACGTGTGAAATTTAAACCAATAAATAAATCAATAGAAGCCCAACATGGGATGCAACACCTTAAATACAGGGCGGTGAGTCATGGTGAGCTGGGGCTGAGAGGGGGGATCCAGGTTCTGACTCAGTGTGATGGTTCTTGTTTCCCTCCATGGGTGCTGAGGAGCCTTGTGCCAACGTGACCCTATGAATATCTCTGTGCTGTGGGGAAGGAGAGGACTGGAGAGGCACAGTCAAGCCCAAATTTAGGGATAAATGGCCCCAAATTTAGGGACGTGGTTAGTGGGCATGGTGGCGATGGGTTGGTGGTTGGACCTTGTGACCTTAGAGCTCTTTTCCAACCTTAATGATCTGATGAACCAACCCAAGGGATGGGGACCAGAGGTGTCATCCCGCATCCTGCACAGGCAGATGGGGAAAGAAACAAACAAACAAACAAATCTCCCCAAAATACAATTCCTAATGGATCTGAAGCCCATCCAAAATCCACCCTTCGGAAAGGGTTAACCCAAAACAGAGCTGCAAAACCCCCAGTGCGATGGGTAGGGAGGAAGGAGAAGCTTGCAGAGCTCCAGCTTGGCTTTTCTTGCTCACCTGCTTCGTGACACTGCTGCATTCAGGAGGTTTAACGACTCAAACCTCCCCAGAGGTGCAGCCTGCAGCCCAAATGCTCACCCTGTGAGAGGGGATTTGGAACGGGGCCGAGATTGGAAAAACCACAGGGGTCCACAGCACCATCAGCACGAGCCCCCCCCCTTTTTTTCTTTTTCCCCTAATCCTGATTTTCCCAGTTAAATTGCAAACCTCAGAACGGACTCAGCACAGCAGCTGCAACAGAACCTATGGAAGGAAGGGGGCGAGGGGAACCTTTCTACCACCTGCAGCTGTCCCTGATGTCCTCACCGCTGTCGGCACAGGAAAAAAAACCCCATGGGAACAGCATTAGGAACAGCCTGACCCCAAGGGAGCACTGCAGAGCCCGCGACCCCCATGGGGCACCCAAATCCAACCCCCCCAATGCCCCTTTTCTCCCGTGGGTCGAGGCGTTGGTGGATGCAGCTATTTTCAGGATGTCAGCGCCCACTGACAGCCCCACACGGCGCAGGGTGCATATGGCTCTTTATATATATAGGATGCACGCGGGGACACGTCTCTGCCAAGCGGTTCCCCGGCTCTCTGCTCCCAAAACCTCAGGAGTTTGAGTTCAAAGTGCATCATCCCACACCCAATGAGGGTCTGCATTTGGGGGGGCTCTGGATCCCAATGGGCAGAAACCCATCGGAGCCACGTGTGGGTCGGTCACCCCGCGTTGTTCTCAGTTGCTGGGATTTGGAGGTGCAGCCAAGGAAAAGCGACCGATTGTGTAACGTTTGGCTCCAAAAGCTCCTTACACAGTCGCATCTTTCTATTGGATTTCCCTTGCCCCGCGCCGCTGATTGCTGCCGTATTTATGTATAAATAGAAGCTGTCTTCCCATAATCTGCTCGTTTCTCCTCATTAAGTCGGGGCTGAGCTCTGGCTCTGGTTTTGGGGATGCTGGGACCCGGTGGTGCTCAATGGACCCAAATCCATCCATTTTCCCCCCAGACTGGGGTCAGTTTTAAGCTGTTCTCTTTGGGTTTCCAAGCGACCAACGCAATGCAGCCCATTCAGGGCACCAAGTGCCCTTCTACCCCTCACAACCAGATGGATGCTGAGGAGAGAGGGGAAGAAATCCCCCAATGCTCCCCCCACCCCATTCCCCAAATTCCCATTCCCAAAACCCACGTGTTTGCTGCCAGGCATCCCTCCTCATCCTCACCCCTTGGGGCACAATTCCTTCCCGTCCCCTTCCTCCATCCTCACGCTGCTTCTCCCTCATTTAGGGAACGTCTCGATTTGCTAATTATTTTTAATCATTATTACTCATCTCTCCCTTCCTCCCCCCCAACACTCGGTCCCGGCTCCGTCAATCACGCTAATAGCTGTTTACAACCTATCATCAACTCTTGCATAACATCCACATGACTGTGCTCGGATGCCTCCGACACCCAGAGCTGCCCTGGGCTCTATTTTGGGAGAGCTGAGCCCACGGCACCGAGCGGCCGCGTCCCTCCTGAGAAGCATCCCTCGATGGGGACGGTGTTGGTGGCTTTCATAACCCGCCTGCGCTCCGCCGACGCGCCCCATCTATGGAGAACACGAGGTTTGAGGTCTGGCCTTGGCTAGGACTGCAGTTTGGCACCAGGGACGCCCCACTCGGGTTGGTTCTCTCCCCAAAATCCCAACATCCAGCCCACCTGCCCTGTGGAACTGGGGAAGCCGCTCTCTCCCCACGCAAATATTTATTTTGCGCGGCACGGAGGGGCTCATTTATTAAGCTCCAGCTGATGACTGTATTCAGACTCATTTCTACTAATGAGGCACTCACGGTCACTCCAGCAACAGCATCCCAGCAGCCACACTGCATCCAGCCCTCAGCCAAACCAGGAGAGAGCCATGGGGACCTGTCCCCTCTCCAGGCAGACCCCATGGCCCTCATAGCAGCCCAATTAGGCAGCTGGAGGTGGCTAATGAGCCCAGAAAACAGTGGGCAGGCACGGCCTGGTGCTTGGCTGCATGTGGTAGGGTGTGAGGATGTGAATAAATGACTGTTTGTCATCCATGTGGCTCAGCCAAGGGAGCAGCCGTGGGGCAGGGAGGGGAGTGGGGAAAGGAATGGGATGTGGTGGGGAAACACCTGCAAGAAGGCACTCAGAATCACAGAATTGTAGGGGTTGGAAGGGACCTCCAGAGATCATCGAGTCCAACCCCCCAAACTCATATAACCCCCCACTCATATAACTGCTCATCAAACCCCGCAGCCATCAGTTCTCCACACACCACAGAAGCTCCAGGTGCATCTCCTTCCCCTCTGAGCCAAAATGAGGAAATTAAAAGGTTTTAGGATTTTTTTTTTTTTCTCTCCTGTTTTGCACAATCTGCACCACACTGCAGACAGTGGGGGTGACCCCAAAACAAGGCAGGCTTGGTTTACCCAGACAACACGGCAGTGCCAATGATCCCATCACACAGACCCCAAAGGGTGACACTGATGCTCACAGATCCCTGACTGCACACACACACACACACAGAGCACAGAGCACAGAAACCTGAAGCACACACTGCAGGAGGAAAAGGCAACGTGACGTGCCCACATCCTTGGAGCTTTCCAGGTGGGATCTTTGGGGCAAAGTAGGATGCTGGGAAAATGTTCCTTTGCAGCCTGTCCTCTGCTCCCCACAGCTCTACAAGGAGTGACACGGACAATACATTGGTCGACAGCACAACATCAGAGCACTGCACACAAGGGATGCAGCATTTTGGCAGGGAGCACAACCCCCCGAGTTGTTTTGGCACAGGGTGCCTCTATTTGGTGCCTTGGGGGCTGCTCTCCCTGCCCACCCACTCTGGCAGCCTTGGGGCTACAGAGCTCAGCACCATCCAGATTTATGGTCCCCATCTGCAACTGATGCAGCTGATGGGGCTCAAGGCAAGGCAGCATCCTCCCAGCTCCGTGGTCCATCACACAGGTTTCCCTTATGAAATGCTGAGGGATGCCCACTTCTGCTACGAGACAGCTGAGATAGGAGAAGCTGAGGATGCATGGATTTCTGGAGGGGACACAGAGTCCTGGCAGCAATGAAGGGGCAAGAGCTGACTGGGAACCAGAAGCACACAGCTAGCATCCTACTGCAGGGACTGTCCTGGGGCAAAGCACCAACCCCTGAGCACAGCATTCTGCCCAGGCTGCTTCTGTTTGCTGACCAGCTGGAGGCTGCCTGGTCAGCCCACACAGGTCCCTGTGGTGGCATCCTCAGGGATGGGTCCCTATCCTGCTGCCCCATCTCACACACTGCCAGGGTTGTAGCACAGCAGGTTGAACTCCAGGTTCTCATCCCAGTGCCTGAGCAAGACAAAGAGCTGCTGGGCTGCAGATTTCACAGCAGCCAGGCTGCAGCCCTGTGGGAAGTCCTGCTCACCCAGCCACAAGCTGGCCTTGGCAGCCACCAGCTCCCACTCAGTGAAGTGGGATGCTGAGCTGTGCTCCAACCAGGCCAGTGCTACAGCCGTGGCCCACAGCATCCCCTCGGGCTCTGTCTGCTTCTGCAGCTCGATATCCAGCAGCAGCCTTTGGACATCAGTGCTGTCTGCCTCGGAGATGCTGGCATCCCACTGCTTGGCTGGGGAGTGGCGGACGGTGATGGCAGGGGGGGAGAGCTCGCTCTCAGCTTTCAGAGCTTTGGAGATGCTTTCCATGGCACCTCCTGCATCCCATGCAGAGCTGCTGTTGGGGGTCAGGAGCCGCTGGCTGTGCACAGGGCTTCCACACTGCTCTGGCTTCTTGGTGATGGAGGAGCTGGAGGGGCTGAGCGCCAAGCGGTGGCAAGAGAAGGGTGAAGTCCAGCAGAGCTTCTCCATGGGGATGCTGACTGCCTTGCAGAAGGCACTGTTCATGAGGAAGGCACCGCAGGCCAGCTGCAGGGACACCTGCAAGGAGAAGCAAGAAGCTCTGAGATACCAACCACATGCACGTCGTGCAGGGAAAGAGGAGATCCCCATCCCAAAATAGACCTCCTGACACAGTGCTGGATGGCCCAGGGGTTCCCTGCCCAGGGCTGAGCTGCTCACCAGGGGAAGGTAATCGGCGCTTTCGCTGTCACTCTCAGAGCTGGCTTCTCTTGCTCTGGCTGGAGATTTGCTCATGAAACCTTTGGCAGCCCGAGTCAGCAGCCTGGTCTTCTGGAGGGTAAGCCTGCAGGAGGATGGGATGGCAGCCATCGTCTGTGCATCCCCTCCTGATGCCCACCTCCCCATCCCATCCAATCACCCCTATTCTCAACCAACACAGTGATGGTCACTGCTCCGTGCCGGACACATGAGACAGACATGGCAGAGGAAGGCAGGGTGCACTCATACCTTGCAGCAAAGATGCTCTCGATGGATTTTGGGGAGCGTGTGGAAGAAGCAGATAGGCTCTGGAATGGCACTGGGAAGAAACACCAAGAAAATGAGACAGGAGAGTGACTGTCAGAGCAAGGGAAGCAAAACCTACAGTGCTGGGGTGTGAGCTGCTGCGTCTGCTAAAATCCTGCCTCTCTTCTTGCTTGCGTGGGATTCAGGGTAACCGAATTAAAAAATGAACGTGAGGAAATCTGCACCAAAGGCTCTGTGCCTTTCACCTCTGGAAGCAGCCAGGTCTTGTGCTTACAGGCCTAATTGTAGGCAATAGAGTTTGAAAAATAAAAAACAGAATACTCAGCAGAAAACCGGGTGAGGAGCCCAAATCACTGACTCAATTTCCCAGCAATTATGCAGCAGCAGCTCCAAGCCGTTTTCCTGCCCATTCCCATGCCCAGACCTGACTCCAGAGAGCAGGAATCACGAGGGCTGAAGCTACGTGGAGAGCAAGAACGGTGCTGGAGCCCAAAATGTGGGGCCTGGCACGTAGCTGTGAGCTGCCCCACCTTTGGGCACCCTGGAAGCCTTCCCTTACCTTCAGGGATGCGGCAGCGCTTCCAGCTGGAGGACAGTGGGGTGCTGCATGGCGACAGCCTGGGCTCTTCCATATCTGCAAGGAAGGAAGCACAGCAGCATCACTACCAACCTGAAATCTCCCTTGTGCCACCTCCAGCCCCTGAGCACGGAGGTGATTTTAGTTCTGCCGCATCCCTGACAGCAACAGATGCAGTCCCAGCCCAGCTTGTCTTCATTAGCAGAGGATTTGGTGACAGGCAAGTGCCTCACAGCCCCTTGCCTTTAATTATGCCCCGCTTCATCCCTCATGCTATCCGTGCTACGGCTGCCAATTAACTTCCAAGCATGGTTGGCAGCCACTGTATGTGGTTTGGGAGTTTCAGGGCAAATTGCAGCTTCTTCCCTGTTTAAGGAGAAGGATTCCAGCCAGACGTGTGGTTAATTGCTCTGAGCAAATGGCTGGGCTTTTTTTGGGGGGGGAGGAGAGGGGGGCAGAAGCAAGGAGGGGAGAGCACTGTACATAACAGGTCAAAAGACCAGAGAAGATATCAGTTACAAAAAAAAAAACAAACCTAAAAGGGCATATCTTCATAAAATCATAGAATGGTTGGGTTGGAAGGGATTTTGCAGCAGGCTGGTTGCCAACCACTGGACCAGTCCATCTTCATGGACCGAGGCAATGAGAACAACAGCAAGGAGACACAGCCAAAGCCAGGTCTTACCCATGCCATAAAATCCATCATCTCCATTCTGGCCGCACGGTGAGAGGGGTTGTGCAGAGGAAAGGTCACAACACCTCCTGCGCCCTGAGCTGAGGCTCCTATGGCCACCTTGCTTGGACAAAACCCCTTGGTATGAGAATTGCTGGTGTTAACCAGGTACTGGGGCAGCAACAAACCCCGAAGGCCAGTGAGCTCGGTCCCTATGCCATCCCAACCCAAGGCTGGCCACAGAGAGTGAGGTTGTTGCCACCACCAGTGACAGGAACCCAGCAACGGATGGATGGAGCAGCCTTAGGGGCACAGATCTGGTGTTGGGTTGAGCCTTGGCGAGGCTCCTGGGGTGTCCCCCACCCAAGCCCCAGCCCCACGTTACCTGTGTGGCTGTACTCAATGATGGGGGGCAGGTAGGTGCCACTGCTCAGCTCCACCGGCACGAAGGCTGTGTATTTACTGATGACATTGCAGGCCTTGCTGGTGTGGACGGCATTGAGTTGGTATCGCCTCCCTGGCCCTGCATGGGACAGACAGCAGCATTAGAGACCTCTGCATCCTCTCTGAAAGAGCAGTGATGCGCTGGCACAGCTGCCCAGGGACGTGGTGGGGTCACCGTCCCTGGAGTTGTTCCAGAACCGTGGAGATGTGGCACTGAGATGTAGGCATGGTGGGGGTGGGTTGATGGTTGGATCCCTTGATCCAATGAGGCCCCTTCCAACCTGAGATGTTCCATGGCTCTATGGTGCTACATGAGGCCGAGGCTCCGTTACCGTGCTCGATGTCGCGCTCCCTCTCGGCGAGCAGCTCCAGGTCCCTGATGACGGCCCTGGCTGCCAGCTGGTGGAAGGTCTCACTCCACACATCCTCCTCGCCCTCCTCCTGCCCGTTCTGCTCTCGGAGGAGTGCAGGGAGGTCGAAGGTGATTTCCCACTGCATGGGCTCACCGCCCCACAGCCCCTTCACCACCGCCTTGCAGGAGGTGCTTGGGGAGCGCGGGGAGCCCCGGGTGGCACCGGAATCCCAATCCTGGGGCTCCCAGTCTGAAGAGGTCTCTGTTTCAAATGTGAAGGATGGATGTTGGGCAGCCTCTGAAGAGAGAAACACATAATTAACCACAAAGCCATATTTAACCCTCCCCAGTTGGAGGCACTGAGTGGTGGCACTGAAGGATGTGGTTAGTGGGCACGGCGGTGATGGGGAGGTGGTGATCTTGGTGGACTCTGCTGACTTTGGCGATGCTATGATTCTGTCAGTAGGGATGGGTTGAACTCGATGATGTTAGTTTGTCATTTCCAACCTCAAACATTGTATGATTCTATTGGCAACGCCACCCAAATCCCTCTCCCACATTACCCAGCTCCCCAGGGCTCCGGCTGTCGGATGAGGACTGCAGGCTGGCATCGAGAAGCCCTGAACTCCATCCCACAGCCACGTCAGGTGCTGGTGGGGACGTGGGGCAGTGGCAGGAGGACACGTGGCTCTGCTGCAGCAGGGAGGGCCGGCGGGTGCCTGCACCACAGATCCAGGTGGTGGAGATGTGTGGGGTGGCAGTGAAGGGCTGGGGAATGCAAAGACATTGAGCTTTACCCCCTGGCTGGGACAGACCTGGAGGGTGTCCCCGAAGCACCAAGGTCCCAGGGGCTCTTTCCCTATTTGCACAGAAGGTGAAATATGTGTTTCAGCCCTGCAGACATTTTAATGGCTTCATTTGGGAGACAAGGGAAAGAAGAGAGATGGAAAGATCAAGCACCAGTTACTTGGTAACGGGAGGAGGAGGGTGCAGAGGATGGGGAGAAGGGAGTCATTTTATTTTATGTTTTAAACAAGGCTGTTTCTCTACTTGCAGGATACATGAATCTCCCCTGCAGCATCTCTGATGCTGCATCCAGCACAGCAGCAAGCAGCCAGCCTCCATCACTCACCACCGAGGGTGTGATGCTCTGTGAACTCACCAAACAAAACAGGGAAGCAGAAAACTGTGTGTGTGGCCCAAACAACACCAAGCACCCCAATCTCAGAGTCAGTCAGAAGTGCTCCATCCCATCCCAAGCTCCATCTCCATCCTGAGCTCTCCTCCCAGAGGGGGAAGAAGCCAAGCACTGAGCCGCCCATTGCCAGCCTTGACCTTTCCATCCCAGCACGGCGTGTGTGGAGGCGAGCAGAGGGCTCACACTCACGGCCCAGTAAATGTCAAGCCCTGGCAGCCAGCCTCGGAGAGCCGCCAGGAGCCCTCGCAGCACAAGGGACAGCAAAACCAGGCTGCAATTAATTACGAGCAGGATGCACACTGGTAATGGTTTACTGCCCTCCAGAAGGGAGTCATTTCCATCTCTGCCTTCATGCTGAGCATCCCACGCACAGGCAGGATGCTCTGCGGGCCTCAGAAGTGCAAGGAAGGTCGCAGGTATCTCCCAAACCCATCAGCTTGCTTCTCCTGTGCTTTTTGTCACCCTCCCTGCTGCTGCTACAGGGCAGAGGCTTCATTCCCATCCTCTCGCCTCCAGCCCCCCTTCACCCCAGTGTCAGCAGAAGAGAAATGAGACCCCAGCATCCCTCTGTGTTTCCATGGGAACAGAAGTGCACGGCCGCTGCACATCCTCCCAGTGCAGATTTCAGCACTGGGCATCACAGTTATGCTGAGGACAGGAGAAAACCCATCCCCACCCTTCCACAGTGCAGCTCCAAGCCCTTTCCAGGACTGGGTTCAGCCTGTGGGTCATCACATGCATCCAGACCCCAGCCTGAAGCTGTGCTATATGCTTTGGGTCCGACCTGGGGACCTTGGAAGGCACAGATGTGCCACGGTCAGATTATACACCACAGCCAAATGCTGGGGAGATGGGCAGGAGGGAGCCTGGGGATGAGACAACAGCAAAGCTAAACACAAACCACGCAGGTGTGGGAGGAGGAGAGGCATTCAGCAAACAGAAGCAGGGAGCAGGATCCCATCAGCATCCCATCTGTGTTAGCCACATGCTTGTGGCGTGCTGCAGCACACCCACCAGGGCTGGCGTGACCCAGGCTCCTTCTCTTCCACAACCCAGACACTCCCAGTGCTGTGGGCTCACCCTATGGCACAGGGAGCATCTCTAGGGGTAACCCACCTGGAAATGCACAGGCTGTAGCTCAGGGCTGAGCTGCTGCAGGTCCTGCAGCTGGGTTTTGCGGAGGGGGTTCCTCAATAGCGCGCTGCCCGGGTCGCTGGCCGTGGGCTCCTTGTAGAGGGGCTGGTGGTCAGAGATTTGGTTGGCACTGTATGCACGTCTCCTGCAGGACGCTTTCACATCTGAGTGGGGGGAGAAAGGGTCAGCATCAGTCCTCCCGAGGAGGATAAGGACGTACTCAGCCCTGCTCGGTTCAAAGCAAAGCAGCAAAAGCGCAGAAGAAAACAAGAGCCTACACTCAAACCCCAGGGGATGGCAGGAGAGCTGGTTGGGGAGGCTTCGTCTGAGCAGTTTTCAGCCAGGAAAAAAAAAAAGAAAAAGAAAAAGGAAGAAAAAAAAAAGCTGACTGCATTTACCCAAACCTTCCTGGAGAAGACAAAGGGTTTACTAATGAAATTTCATTAGTGCAGACATTTTCCTGTCAGAGCAAGAGCAAAATTTCATTTGGAAACGCATGATTTCTCATTGTTTTTGACAAGGCTGAGAGGATGGGCTGCACAGTTCCTCTCTGACTATCAGCAGAGGATATCCCACAGGTAGCAGAGGTTTCCCCTGCAGCACGGGCCGAAGCTGGAGCTGCTTTGGAAACCTCTGGGGAAGGCAGATCTCCAGGGCTGCCATCGGTTTCCTGACAGCTTCGGGTAAAACATCCGAACCAAGCAGCCTCGTCGAGATGTGTCATCCTCCCACAAAGCCCTCTGACACTTTGCAGCTGGGGAGATGGAGCTGTCAGGCGAGCAAATCGGCAGAGCAGAGATGAAAGCTGGTTAGGAAGACAGGGGCCTGACCGGCATCCGTGTCTGATTCTCCGCTGGGGTCCCTGCCTGCCACCAGCTGATCCGGGGTGCTGCATCCCTCTGGGTAGCTCCAGCTCTCAGCACCAGTCCCCTCTTCTTGGGAATGAAAGAAAACGGAGCTGCCCGACTCCTGGGAGCGCATGGTGCTGTACCGTCGTCTCTTGTCCTGAGGAGAGCAGAGATGGGTTTGGGTTTGTGCATTGATGCCAAGGGGATCTCAGCCACGCAGGGAGCACAGCAACAGTGGGAGAAGCGTGGCACTCACAGCTCTGGGCTTGGAGATGTACAGCGAGGTGTCACATATGATGCTGTAGCCCACCAGGCGGTCCCCAGGGAAGAGGCAGCTGGTGTTGAGAGGGGAAACCAACACCTCGGTGCTTTCAGGGAAGACCCACTCCACTGACACATCACTCAGCACTGGAGCCATCGCCTTCTTCAGCGACCTGATCACCTGGGGTGGGGAGCAGGAGGAGGAGGAACCACACATAAAGCTGTGGGGCTGAGCCATGAACCCCAAAGCCTGTTGGGTTTGGTTGGGGTTCAATGCCAGCACAAATAAATGGAGATGTCAACACACTGCCCAGCGCCCCGATGGGGAAGGCCAGCATCTGTGGGGACACGTGGACTGCAGAGCCATCCCTGCACACTGTGGGATGTCAGCACCAGATTCACAGCTTTGCATCTCCTGTGTTCCCTATTGTTCCCACTGCTTTGTCACCGGCTCTGGAAGATGCACCAGGCTGTTTTATAAGGCTATTAATTGATGCCTCAGACTGCTGAAGGCAAAGCACTGTATTAATAGCTCTATTTAAAAAAAAAAAAAGAAAAGAAAAGAAAAAAGAAATCACCTCCCTTCACTGTCTTTGCTTTTAATTTACATCAGAAACGGTGATGCTCTTCTGTCTTAGAGAGGATTCTGTGTGCTACAGGTCCCTGCAGAGGGACGAGGGCTGAAGCCCTTTGAGATGGAGGATGCAGAGACAGAATTTAAGGACATTTCTGAGCTGAGGACCTGATTGTCTCACGGTTTGTCACTCAGTGTGCATGCTTTCACCAGGAGACGGAGCCCACAAAGGACCATTCTTACAGCACAGCCTCAGCCTTCGCGGGGAGAGCGAAAACGAAGCTCCCTCATTTGCTTTAAAGTCAGCTTAATAAGCAAAGCAACTGCAGCACGCTCCCCTCCCTCCAACCTCGGGTACTGCTCGCCTGAGCAGCGCCAGGGCTGAGCCTGACTTCAAAACTAATTGGCTGCTTTGATGCCGGCTCTCTGCCCTTCCTCTGCTCTGCGGCAGCAGCTGCTTTGAAGCCGGAGCGGCTGCACGGCGGCTATCGCCTCTCCCATCCCCGCGTGGGATAAACACCTCCCACTGCCTCCGCCAGCGGAGAGGAGGATGCTCCCATCCCCTCCTGCTCGTCCACCTGCTGCCGAGTGGGAGCTGCAAAAGCAGCAGCAGCAGGAGGAGGGGGAACGGGAGTGCAACGTGATGGTTTGGAGAGGTGATGGCACGCGGCCGTACCTTGGGCTGCAGCCTCTCGCCCTCCGCCAGGAACTCAGCGATGCCCCTGGACACAGCAGCTGCTCCCTGCACCAACCTCCTGCAGGCGTGGGGCCCAATGCCGAAGCTGTAGCATCTGCAAAGGGAAGAGAAAAGAGCTCCGTGTTTGCGTGGCTGGAGTGGGGCTGGGAGCTGCCCGCCCAGGGCCGGGTTGGATGGGGCTTTGGGCAGCCTGGGCTGCTATTAAATGGGGAGGTTGGTGGCCCTGCACGTGGCAGGGGGTTGGAGATTCATGATCCTCGAGGTCCCTTCCAACCTGGGCCATTCTGTGATCCTGTGATTCTGCAGAAGGCATCGCTGCCCATAACATGGGGTTGGGATTGAATGGGTTTTCAGACCCCTTCCAACCCAAACCACTCTCTGATTCTCAGGTTCCATGAAGGAACAACACTCGGGGCTTGCCAGCAGGATCCCCAACTGCTTGGCTGCCAGGTCAGCTCCTCTCCCCACTGAGTGCCTGCGGTCAATAGCATTAAAGAGCTAGTAATTATCTCTGCTCACAATTAAAACAAACATTTTCTCAAGGCAAGAAGAACCAGCTGGGTGAGACTGCTGCCATCACACAACTCAGCAAGCCAAGGGCTGCAAACCAGGGGCAGGCAGAGGGAGAAAACACCCTCAGCAGCCATCTGCATCTGCACCAGGGTGCTTTTCTCTTGGAGGTTTTAATCCCCAGGTGGCTGCAAATCTTCCAGAGATTCACACCCTCTTCTGATCTCCTTTCGAGCTAAGGGCTAAAAGCCCAGATTCCAGCACCAAGAGAGGGGGACAAGTAGTGCTGTGCTGCTGAGAAGCACTCAGTCCTCCATGGATGAAAGAAAGGAAAGAGCAGCTTCCCTGATCAGCCCTGGACTGGAGAGGAGTAAGGCTTTTTAGTGCTTGATTCATTGGTTGGCAAGCCTAATGGGTTTGGAACTAAATGATCTTTAGGTTCCCTTCCAGCCCAAGCCATTCTATGTTTTTCTCCCATTTTCCTGATGTTTCATCTCTCTTAAAGAGATGGAAAAGAAACCAGACCATGATTGTTGGGGAACAGGCTGGGAGCTCGCCGCATTCATTTCCTGCTCATCCCGTTGCTCTTTTTCAGCAAATTCAATTCCCATCCTGGAAGCAGCTGGGTCCGAGCCCAGATGTGCTTCAAAAATAAAAAAAAAAATTAAAAAAAGGAAAAAAGGGAAGGAAAAAAAGCAAACAAAACAGCAAGGAAGATTGCTGGTGTGTCAATCTCTCCTAGCAGGAAGCACCAGCAGAGAGCCTGTGAAGCTGTCAGCCCAATTCTCCTGTGCTTGATTGTTAGAAAAGCATCTGAACTTCTGGGATCTGTTCCAAACCCTTTGAGGTTCTGATTTCCTGACATGGGCTCGGCTGTGAGCTGCAGCCCCCCAGCCCTGTGCCCCATACCTGGTGGAGCAGGCGTGGTTCCTCAGCAGCTCCAGCACCGTCCCTGTGTTGCCCACAGCCTTGTGAGCCAGCAGGAAGAGCAGGCGGGGGTGGCCCCTGCGGATGGGCTGCCGGAAAATCCACTTGAGAGGAGACAAGATGTTGGGGCTCCCGGTGTCTGCATGCATCCTCCTGATGCTCTCACAGGCCACGGCCAGGCTTTCCTGTGGGAGGAGTGTGGGATCGCCCATCTGACCCCCAGCTCCCATCCCGTCCACCCAGCACTCACCTCGCAGTACGTCCTGCTGGCTGGGAATAGGATCTTGAAGGTGGAGCTGAAGGTGATGATGTTGAAGAGGCACGCTGGCATCAGGCTCTTGAGGGCCACCAACAGAGCATCCTGATGGAAAGAAGCAGTGGGTCAGCACACCGTGCCTCTCCTGTCCGCTTTGGCTTCATAGAACAGCTGGGTTGGATGGGATCTTAAAGCCCACCCAGTTCCAACCCAATGCCATGGGCCGTTTGCCACCCATGAGATCAGGTTGCCCAAACCTCACCCAATCCAGCCCTGAGCATCCCCAGGGATGGGGCACCCACAGCTCCTCCCATGGCAGTGCTCAGGGAAGATGTGGCACTGAGGGATGCGGTCAGCGGGCACGGTGGGATGGGTTGGGGTTGGACTTGAAGATCTTGGAGGTCTTCTCCAACCTTAATGATTCTAAATCGGTTTCTTTCACATGATTTCCTATGCTGAGAAATCTCTGCATATCGCTGCTCTCTTGCAAGTTCCCTGATGTTTTTTTGGGTCCTGATGCAGCGAGGACGGCGGGGTGCTTCCAAAGAACAAAATCCCTGTTTGCTCCAAGATGGTGAATTCTGTGCTCACCCCGCTGCACTGCAGCATGGAGTTGGGGGTGAGAAGCAGAGTGTGAAGCGGAGCCGTGCGACACATAATGCACTGCAGTGCCCGAACTGGCAGAAATAAACAAACAGCTTCGAGTCGCACAAAAGGAGAAGCCTCCCCCAGCCCCAACTCCCTTATAGCTGGCACAATTAAAATAGCAAGGAGAGGCTGCTTCCAGAACTTGTCATTACCAGCAGTGGTTATCTAACTCGCCTGCTCCTGAGCTCTTACATAAGAGGACAGAGCTTGGAGCTGCTGGGACGGCCACCGTGGTCAACTCCACCAGCAAGCAGTGCTGCAGGAGGGGAAGCAGAGAGCTGGCAGAGCTGTGTGTGCTCTGATAAAGGCAGACTTCTGCCTAGGGCAGCAGAAAGCCCACAGCCAGCCCTGGGAGAGGAGCTGCCAAGGTCACACAGGTCGCCTCCTGGCTTCATCCCAGGGCAGGGCATGGGCAGATTGCTGCGTGGTCCACGAGTGGGGCTGCCCTTTAGCAGCTTCACAGTGAGCTGTTATCTCAGCCCTACAGGGATGTATTTATATCGCTGCTCCCAGCAGGCTCTGGGGGTTCTGGCTCCTGCAGATCTGACATCGCGCCTTGGAACTCGTTACAAAGATTAAATAAATTATTTAAAAAAAAAAAAAAAAGGCATAAAAAACCACCCAGATTTCCAAATATTTCTGTTAAAGCGCTTCCCGAAGTGAGCTCCCAAAGCCTGCCTTCTGTTTCATCAAGCAGAAGGATTTATTGCTTCTTGCAGTAAATATTGATCCTGATCCCATTGCACTCTCTATCAATACGGCAGCTCAATAAGAAGAGATGTTTGCCTCCAGAGAAGTCAATTCCCAGTTATTTTGCCAGCTCGAGCAGTGCTGACGCAAGCACTGTCCCTTCTCCCTGCTGAAAGGGATCAGATGCAGAAAGCCTTGAACTTCCCACCAACGGGGTCAGATTAGAGACCTCCTGCCCAAACCCAGCCCAAGTCAAAGAACCCAGAGTGGATGCTTTGCAGCAAAGGAAAAGGGGGGGTGGGGGGACCTGTGGCCTTCTTGGGGCTCGGTGCCATCCCTCAGGGTGACAGCACGCTCCTCATCGCTGGAGGTGGATGTCCTCAGTCAGTTCCCATGGAAACAGGAGGAGGTTGGGAAGGAGATGGGCTCGAATGCTCCCTGCCTGCAGGCAGAGCTGCTGTCGGAGCAGGGATGCGGTGGCTCCGGGTGTCTGCACCCAAACCTGGTGGTAGTTGGGTTAGGGAAGGGTGTGAGCACATCATGGAGCCTCTGCGTGCTCAGCCCAGCACCCAAATGCAATCAAAGCCCTGAGGGACTCTACAATTCCCTCTCACTCTCTGCAAGGAATACACTTAGGGCAGAGTGGATCCTGCTCAGGAAGATGTGATGTCCATTAAGGTCTGGGGCTCAGTTGGCCCCTAAAACCAAGAGAAACTCCATGCAGAGCTTCTGCCAGAGACTGCAGCTTCTCACCAACACCGGCCAGCTGGCAGCCAGCAGACACCAGCCTGCCTCCAACGAGTCAGGCAGTGCTAACGATAATTAAAGTTCCCGCAGTGCTTTCCCCTTCACCAGGTCCCCAATGGGCTCAGAAACCTCTCCAGGATCTGTGGGCATAGGATCTATAGGCAGCAGCAGCACGAAGCAGAGCCAGGTCCCAGGAGGGATAAATGAGGGTTTGTCCTACAGCCTGGACAAACCCAAAGTGGTGACAGCAAGGGGACCTGGCAGCTCCATGGGAACCCCAAAATATCCCAACCTTCCCATCACCCCGAGCTCCCAGCATGCTGCTCATAACCCCACACCAGACCACAGGTCCTCGCTTGTGTTTGAAAAAGGGATCCTGGAGGTGTCTGCAAGGGCACAGCCAGCGTTTAGCCCTACAATTTGTCTCTGGATGCCTCAGGGCACCGGGCCCAGAGAGCTGGAGGTTCATAGAACCACAGAGAGCAGTCCAGCAGCACAAACCTTGGCACGGCGGATGCTCGTGCTGCTCCCACTGCAGTCCACCAGGAAGATGAATTCTCCAGCAGCTTTCTGCAGGTCAGCTGGGGCCGTGCTGAGCTCGGGGCAGAAGTTCAGCATGAGGACAGGGTGGTGGGGGATGTCCTTGTGCAGGCGCTTCCGGATGATTTCCGTCTGCAGAGAAGAAGGAGAGGGTGTAAGAACTCAGGAGAGTGATTTTTCTGCCTCCTTTTTTCATTAATTGGCTGCTGGGTTTTCCCAGGCTCCCCAGGCTGCTTGCTGGGACTCGGGATCCATTCTGCGGCACTTGGGGGGGGTGTGGTTTATGGGCATGGGTTGGCAGCTGGCCTGGTGATCATAGAATGGCCTGGGTTGAAAAGGAGCATAATGCTCATCCAATTCCAACCCCCTGCTGTGTGCAGGTCACCAACCAGCAGCCCAGGCTGCCCAGAGCCACATCCAGCCTGGCCTTGAATGCCTGCAGGGATGGGGCATCCACAGCCTCCTTGGGCAGCCTGTTCCAGTGCCTCACCACCCTCTGTATGAAAAACTTCCTCCTAATATCTAACCTAGTTAGATTAGTGGTCTTTTCCAACCTTAATGATGCTGTGATTCTGAGCAGCAGAAATCTGCCCCAGTTGTTGAGGGCTTTATCCAAGGTGAGCACCTCACCAAGGCTTTTTGCTCTGTTTTTCATCCTCTGTGCAGTTTCTGCCCAGTCCTCCTGGGGCACAGAGGTGGCTTTCCCACAGGGAAACGATTCTGGAATGATCCTCCTCATGATAACCTGACATGCTAAAGACAGAAATAATTAGGGAGCCATGTGAGCCGTGGCGTGGGAGGTTCATTTCGTTCCACCTGCCTCACGCTGAACGCAATTAGAGGAAGCGCCTGCCGTGCGAGCAGCCCGTCCTCATCACCGTGCTGCAAGGGGAAGGGAAAAGAGAAGGGGCTGCAGCGAAACCAGGAGCACCAGCAGCATGGGGAGAAACCATGGAGCATCACCAGGTGTGTCCAGACAGCCCCTGCTTCAGGGCTGCAAGCACTTCAGGGACCTCCCAGCAGTCCCCTCCTCTCGGCCTGCTGCATGGCAGGCAGGGAGCGCTGAGCCGTCACTCAGCCGGGGCTGCTGAGCCATAAATCCCAGAGCTGAGGTTTTTCTATTTGCTCGTCAGCAGAACAAAGAGAAGTTTCTACTACCTTGTCTTCGGCTGAGCTCGTTATTCCAAGCCAAATCGCTTCCATCTCTCTGACAGCTTATCCAGAAACGGTAAACATTTACGGAGCAATTAAAAGAATACTTTATTCAATGTCACTGCAATAATTATAATACTGTTAATGCTATAATAATGTACCTACCTAATTACGCTATGCTAGAACAGCACTAATTATACACACAATACCCATCTCGCAGCTTCTTCCACACCCGGTTCATCAGAAGCAGTGCAGAATTTTCCCCTCCTCCTCCACATAAACCCCTCTCCAAGGGGGGATGCTGCAGTTATGGACAAGCACTGCGAGCAGCCAACCACATAATCACCCAGCTGAAGGAAAGCCTCGGTGCCTCTCACCTTTTTCTCAGCACTGGGGTCCTTCTTTGTGCCCTTAATGAAATCACTCTTCCCCTTCAAGTGCTGTTCATACTCTGCAGGCGTCATATCACCTTCTTCCATTAAGATGTGAGGCATGTGGGGCTCTGGAAATGCAGGAGAACCACCTCAGCTCAGCTCCAGGTTTGGAAGAGCTGCATGCACCCATTGTTGCGATGGCTTTTGAGGGGATCTGGGGTTATCTTGTACAAGTCTGACCCCCAGCAGTGTGTGCAAAGCAGGGGCAGAGCCCACGTACCACTCGGGTGGATGAGGATCTCCACAGGTCGGTCAAACGTGTGCCTGTTGGCCAATGTGATGACGATGCTCTTCGCTGAGCGAGCGGAGGGGTCGGCATCTGCTCGGATCTCGTGCGTGGGGCTCTCAACGCCTGCATGGAGGGACCAAGGGGTGGTTAGGGAGGGCCAGAGCACCCCACGCAGGGGAAGGAAAGGAGGAGGATGAGCGTGGGCATCACAGGCAGCCCCGTACCTGCCAGCAAGCATGGCCCCCGGATCTCCAGGTGGAAGCTGAACTCGTACTCGGAGGGGTTGGTTGCCTCACTCTGCAGCAGCTGGGCCAGACAGAAACTGCTCCCAAGCTCTGGGCTCCCCAGTGAGCAGCACTGCTTGTCCCTGCAAGTGAACCCCAATGAATGCCTGAGTGCTGTCTCCCTGCACCAGTCCCAATCAGAAGCCATCCCGTTGTTCCATACATTCTCAGCAGGTGGCTGGAAAGGGTGCTGGTGTTCTCCAGGCTGGGCTGAGGGACCCTGGGGACACACACTGCTGGCAGGAGGACCCGCACAGCCCCGCTGGGCAGCGTCTGCAGCTCAGAGGAGGTGCTGATGAAGATGGAGACGCTTTCCAGGGGAGGAATCATGCCCAGGTTGGCCACAAAAGCAATCCTCTCCAAGTCCTCATCCATCACAATCCTTCCTGCAGAGAGAGACAGCTGTATTAGGGTGTCACAACCACAACAAATGTCATTCCCTGGGCCTCCCAAAGTCACCCCCACCCCGGACCAAATGCCCACACCATCTCTCCTCTCTGGGGAGCCCAAACCACAGCCCTCTGCATTACCATTTTGGCAGATGCCATATGGACATGAGTCCCCTTGACGCCATGACACATGACAGCCACCCACACGCTACCACCTCCCCTTCCCCTTGGCTCCCTGTGTTCCTCAAAAGGCTCCAAACTCTCTCACCACCCCCGTTGGGAGCTCCTCCATCAGGGAGGCTGATGCTGTTCAAATACACGTCGTCAATCTTGGCTTTGTCCTTTATCTGCACGGTCACGGCACGCTGGCAGATCACTGCCTCAAATCCCACGACGGTGGTGCCTTCATCCAGGGGGAAGATGAAGAGCCCTGCCAGCCAGGAGGGTTTTAGCAACACCAAGCCTTCATCCAGCACCCATCAGCCTTGGGTTCTCTGGAAGAGCTCAAGGCCAAGCTGGATGAGGCCCTGGGCAGCGTGGTCTGGTGGGGGGCACTGGGCACTGGAACTGTGTGGGCTTAAAGATCCCTCCCAACCCAACCCAACCCAACCCAACCCAACCCAACCATTCTATGCTTCTGATTCAAGAAGAAGAAGAGCCAAGTGCTGCACTGGGGAGGAACAAGCACAGGATGTGCTGGGGGATGCAGCTGAAAATGCACGGCAAGGCAGGACCCAATGGACACCAAGGTAACCACAAGCCAGCACTGTGCCCTTGCTGGCAAGGCAGCTAGTTGTGTTCTTGGCTGCATCAGGCACTGCCAGCAGGTCAAGGAGCTGACCCTGCCACTCTGCTCTGTGATGGGACACAGGGACACACAGAGGTGGTGGGATTGCCATCCATGCAAATCTCCAAGAGCATCTGGACATGATTCTGGGCACCAGATCCGGGTTTCCCCGTGGGGGCTGGGTGGGATCAGAGCCATTCTATGATACCCAAACTCACACTTCTCCAGTCGTACCCTTTAGGCCCACATCACTTTGCATTTACAACCATGGGACACAACTCCCACAGCAGCACGTGCTTCACTTGCCTTTGCAGGGCTGTGCCTGCAGGTTGCAGTAGGTGAGCGATGCTGTCATGCCCAGGGCATATCCACTGACACAGGACGTCACCTCGGAGGCGGTGAGCAGCAGTGGGCAATGGGAGCTCTGGTTGATCAGCCCTGGCATCTTCACCACCACAGGGTGCTTGGGAAGGAAGAACCCACAAGAGGAGACTGGAGCACCACGCGCCCTCCTTGTGCTTTCACAGCCCTGAGGACAGAAGGAGAGGTGAGTCCTGAGCACCACATCTCTGTCTGCACACCTCAGCCACTCAAGCTGGGGCAGAATGGCTCAACTTCAGCCTTCCCTCCACCCTGCAGTGCCTCGGTCCCCAGGGAAGGATCTGCCCTCCCTCTCCACACCGTGACTCATCTCTGGCTCAGCAAAGCTCAGCTGTAAAGCTTCTGCCAAGCGCCGCAACCCTTCCCCTGGAGGTTCTGCTCTGTGCTCCCATCCCCAGCGTGTTTCCTCCCCTTCCAGCACAGGCACAGCGCTGCGGGAGACGCAGCATCATTTCCAGCCAGCTGACGCATAGGTGCTCGGGGCGAGATAACAAGGGCTGGCTGCACCGCAGAGAGGAGGCAGAGGGCATCGGGATATTAGGAAGTAATTAAGCACCAGATGGGGGAGGAAGGAGAGGGAGCCCTTTGCCTTAGGGAAGAAAGGGAGGAATGAGCAGGGGAAACGAGGAATTCATTTCTGAGAAGCCCTGGAGGTGAATTCAAGCCCCAGCGGGGGGACAGCAGCAGTGTCCCGTGCTCCCGCGGAGGTTGGCACAAGCGGCAAGCCCCATGCTTGGGCTCAAAGTCCTGCTGGCGGGGCCACAGCTCCCAGTATAACTGCCGCGGGTTGCTGCAGCCTCACAGCCGCTGGCCTGGCCCCAGCGGGGCGGATCAGAGCCGCATCAGCAGCACCGTAATCCCATCCGCGTGGGCTCGGATAGAAGTCACCACTCGTCCGGCCAAGCTCAGCCGCAGCGCACAGAGGTGACACCGCAGGGCCGCACACAGCGCCGGGATAACCCCCCAGCCCCCTCTACTTGGAGGACGGCTGTTGTGCAGAGGGTTCAAAATATTCCTCCGGCTTCGTTTGCATCAATCAACACTGACATCCAGCGGCTCGCAGCCCGCTTACAGCCTCGCAGCCGGCCGCCCTTTGCGGGGATGTGCGCGCACGGCCGGCCGGCCGCCTGTTGCACCGATGCGGTGTAGGGGCTCACGCAGCACCTCGGGGAGCCGCAGCGATGCCGTTCAGCCTGGCAAAGCCCGCACACGCAGCCGGCGTGCCGCTGCTCCTTACCTTGCCCGTGAGGAGGAGGAAGGTGGGCCGGGGTGGGGCAACTTCTCCCCTTCTCCTGCAGCTCGGGAAAGGAATCACGCAAGCAGCGCTTCACGCCGCTCTGCCTCTGGAAGGCACGGGGAGACGGAGACGAAAAGGGAGAGAGCAGGGGAGGAGGGAGCAGGGTGACCGAGGCACGGACACACGCAGGCGGACGGACGCAGGTCCGGGAGCCCGTGGCAGAGCGGAGCCGTGCGGAGGTAACCATGACGATGATGCTCCCGCACCGCCGCCTTCGCCTCCGCCTCCCGCGGCCCCTCTGCGGCCCTGGGGACACGATGCGGAGCCCGCAGGGACAAGAAGGGTCCGCGGGGTGCCGCGGCAGCGCCCTGCCCCGCTCAAAGGTCCCGATGGGGCTGCCCCACAAGCGCTGCTGTCCCAATAGGACACGTGGAGCGGGGATGGGGCGCGTGGCTCCTCCGCGTTCCGGCCGCTTCCACGGCTCCGTTCTCCCTCTCTGCGTCTCCATTTCGAGAATGGAAATTGCAAATGTCACAGCTGTGCCCCGAGCCCCAGCTCACACATGGACCTACTTATGGGGGAAGCCCTCCCTTCTGCAGCAGCTCAGCGACTGCAGCACAAAACCAACCATCCCAAAGCTGCGCGAGCCCACCTCGCTCCGTTCTCTCGAGGCAGCACTGCGTGCCTCGGGAGCGGGGCTCATCTCGCACTTTGCAGGGGGGGACCCCAACCCCGCAGCACAGCGTGGGACTGACCCCACTTAACGCACAATCACTGAACAGGGCTGACCCTACGGTAATACATCAGGACAGGACCCCACACCCGCGGGGTAGGGGCACGGCCTGACCCCAACCCGGTGCTCCCTCCTAACCACCCCCCCCCCCCATCGGGCGCGGGGCGGAACTTCGCTGCCCCGGAACTATAGTGCCGGTGTCGCCGCCCCCAACCGGAACCGGAACAACACCGCGCATGCGCCCTTCCCGCGCCCGGCGCCATTGCGGTGCTGGCGGCGCGGCCCGGCCCGGCCATGGCCACCGACTCGTGGGCCCTGGCCGTGGACGAGCAGGAAGCGGCGGCTGAGTCGGTGAGGCCTTCCCCCTCCCTACACACACACATATACTCACACACACCCTCCTCCATCCCTCTCCCTGCCCCGCAGCCGGGCTCACCGTGTGTCCTTATTGCAGCTGAGCACCCTGCAGCTGAAGGAGGAGAAGGCCAAGCCCGACGCCAATGGTGAGCGATGGGGGGAGGGCGGGCCGGGCGCTCCCTGAGGTTCTCGAGCCTAAAGCTCGCCCTCCTCCCCCCGCCCTGCTCCCCCCAGGTGCCGTGCTGAAGGCGGACGACAACGTGGAGAGGACGGAGGATGAGGAGAAAGGTGGGTGTGCGCTTGGAGTCGCCGGATCCTTAGGGATCTAATGGGAAAATCCCACGTGTGGCCGCTCAGGTTTCATTCTGCTGCCGTTCATCCTCACCCCACGCAGTATTTTGCCCCTGGAACCTTCCCAAGTGCTGTTTCCTCCTGCTTTTCTTTCCTCGTTGGGCTGTCAGTGTCAACCTTAATGATGGTATGGAAAATAGGGAAACCTTAAAAGCCACCTGCTCCCACATCAGCAGACAGTGGGGCGTTCAGCCCTGCTTCCCAGTTAGATGCTGAGCTGTAGGAACTGAAATGAGTTCAGCCCTGAGGTCTCCATTCAACCTTAAAGCTCTGCCAGCTTCACTTTGTGAGGCTTAACGTGTGAACCCGTGGGATGTCCTGGCATTCAGGAAGGCTGGGCTGTCTGCGGGGGGGAATTTGGGTCTTTCCTTCCTTGGGTAGCACAGCATCAAACCAGAAGCAACACCTGCGATGGCTTTTCCACCTCCCTTTTGGTAGAGGACCGAGCTGCCCAGTCCCTGCTGAACAAACTGATCCGCAGCAACCTGGTGGACACCAGCAACCAGGTGGAGGTGCTGCAGAGGGACCCCAACTCACCGCTCTACTCCGTCAAGTCCTTCGAGGAGCTGCACCTGTAAGTGCCAACGTGAGCTGTGTGTGATAGATTCATGGACTAAGAGGTGGTCGTGTGGGGTTGTTGATCATATGGGTGATCTCAGCTTTGTTGCAAGGGAAAACGGACCTGCTGTAACTTCACACGGGTTCTGCTTCCTTAACCTTAGTGGCTGGGTGTATCCCAAAAGGCAGAGCTCCTATAGCACCCGTCTGAGTAACTCCTGTCTTTCAGAAGGCAAACAGTCTGGGGGAGTTAGGAATGAGGCAGCTGGGCTGAGTGAGCCCTGTGTTGTGACTTGGTGCAGCCTTAGCAACTGTGTGAGAGCTGGGCTTGGTGCGTCCTTGAGCAGTGCAAGGTTACCTCTCAAAGGGCTTTTGTTCCAGCCTTCCTCTGAAAGTGATACCGTCTTTTCAAGCAGTGTGTTGTGCTGAGCAGTGGGAAGTGGTGGGCAGAACAAGTGCAACCTGTTTTGAGTAGAGCACTGCTTACTGCTAGGAGCTCCCTGCTATGTGACCTGAGTTTCAGGTTGGATTAGAGGACAAGATTAGTGGCCTCTATTCCAGGATGGCCAGGATTGTCTGGAAAGCTGCTTTAGAACATGCAAGAAGCACAGCAGCAGCAGCCTCTGGAGCTGTGATACGAGGTTTTCCATGTTGAAAGGCAGGCGTGCAGGATGGCTTAGTAAATTGAAGGTTGGATTTTTTTTGGTAAAGCTTCTGTTCCAAAGAGCACTGCACTGCTGCTTGCAGCTTCCTGCCACTAATGGTGGTCATGCAGCAGTGCAACCCCAGCAGGGATGCAGGTGTCGAGGTCTGGCTGCAAGGGTTTTCTTGCCCTTTGGGATGGTGCAGCTCCTTGCCTCTGAGATATTCCAAGGCAAAGCTTAAGAGAGAATGCCTCTGTTTCCAGGAAACCACAGCTCCTGCAAGGAGTCTATGCCATGGGCTTCAACAGACCATCAAAGATACAGGAGAACGCCCTGCCCATGATGCTTGCTGAACCGTACGTACGCGCACCTTTCTGCGTCCTCACCGTGTAGGAAGGGTCTGAAAGATCCTTTCAGAGAGGGGAGGACGGCGCTGGGGCTGTGGGGAAAGGACGGAGCAGCAGCACGTCTCAGAGCTGTGGGAAGGCTCAGCCTGCACTGCTCTCCCCCAGCGTTGTGGGGTGGCTGGTTTTCCTGAGCTCACGCTGATGTTGAACCCCGCTGTGTGTCGCAGCAGCCCGCAGAACCTGATTGCACAGTCTCAGTCTGGTACTGGCAAGACAGCTGCCTTCGTCCTCGCCATGCTCAGCCGTGTTGAACCTGGGAACAAGTACCCACAGGTGGGTTGTAGCTCCTGAGTACCCACAGGTGGGTTGTAGCTCCTGAGTACCTGCAGGTGGGTTGTAGCACGGCTGAGCCCTTCTGTGGGGGTTTGGGGTGGTGCAGAGATCCCCTACCGAAGGGCCTGAGCTTCTATGGAGGCTTTTTAAACCCAATTTCCTTGTGAGATAGTTGAGCAGCGTTACTGAGGCTTGAATTCTTTCCTTAAAAACATCCTGTTGGTGTTGGTTGTCTCGTGCTCATTGTTCCTCTGTCTCCTCCAGTGCCTGTGCCTTTCCCCAACATACGAGCTGGCACTTCAGACAGGAAAAGTGATCGAACAGATGGGGAAGTTTTACCCGGAGCTGAAGCTTGCATACGCTGTCCGAGGCAATAAATGTGAGTAAGCTGGAACACCACCAACAGACTGCAAATGAAAATGATTTTCCTTGGGTTGAATAGAGCACTGGAACGTAATGGTTTTTAAACATCTGTACAGAATATGAATTTGATGTAACGAGAATTAACTCAGTGGGTGTCTTGGGGCAACGATGAATGCCTGTGGTTTATTCCTTAGCTCAATCTGAGCTCAGTATGAGTTATATTGTGGCTGATCTCAAAGCTTGACGGGTGGCTTTCTGTCTGGACAGTGGAGAGAGGTCAGAAGATCTCAGAACAGATTGTAATTGGCACACCTGGCACTGTGCTGGACTGGTGCTCCAAGCTGAAGTTCATAGATCCCAAGAAAATCAAAGTGTTCGTCTTGGACGAGGCTGACGTGATGATAGCAACCCAGGGCCACCAGGATCAGAGCATCCGCATTCAGAGGTAAGCCTTACAGCTGTTGTGTAACATAGGGGCAGCAGGGCTACATTCTTGGCCTGGTGACTGCCACCACAAAGCAACGAGATTCAAACAGCACCTTTAGCTCTAGTCCTGGCAGTAGAGGCAGAACGCTGTGGAAAGATGAGCAGTCGTAATTTTCTTCTGGAATAAGCCCCAGAGAGTGGCTTTATTCCCTTTTTTGTTAAGAATGTGAGCCTGTAAGATGTGGGAATGATCAGGTGTGGGTGAGAGAAGTGAGGCTTTGCAGCCACTGAAATAACTGGCTCTGAGGCTGTTGGTCTGCGTTGCCTGGGGCGTCCATCCAGCAGCAGGTTCATGGGTGCCGCGTGGGAACGCTGCTCACTTTGCTCTCTCTTGCAGAATGCTCCCCAGGGACTGCCAGATGCTTCTGTTCTCAGCCACTTTCGAGGATTCCGTGTGGAAATTTGCTCAAAAAGTTGTTCCTGACCCAAATATTATCAAGCTGAAGAGAGAGGAGGAGACGCTGGACACTATTAAGCAGTATTACGTTCTGTGCAATAGCAGAGATGAGAAGTTCCGTGCTCTCTGTAATATCTATGGTGCTATCACCATTGCCCAGGCCATGGTCTTCTGCCACGTGAGTCCTTTTGGGGAAAGTTACTTCCAGCAACCCCATTGGCCAGGTGTCCTTTTCAGAATGGAACCCAAGGAAGGGATGGGGAAGCCTTAGAGTTCATCTGATATGTAGTTATTCCTGGCCCTCACATTTGGTAATTGCTGTCATATGGAGCTCTGTGAGCTACACCAAGGCTTTTCCCTGGAAGCCACCGTAGATCTGAGAAAAAGCAGTGCAGATAGCTGTGCAGAGCTCTGCTGGTGAAGCTCAGACCGGGTGGAACCTGTAGGTTCAGTCTGCTGCAGCAGCCTGCTTTTCTGCTGCCTCCTGGCGTCAGCCATCGTCAGAGCTCAGGAAACCAATAGGAGACAGTTTAATTCAACACTGTGCAGAGCCTCTGTTGGATTTCCCAGCTTCTTTCTGCTCAAACGTTGCCCCTTTCCAAGCTGAGTGGCTTTGTTGTAATGACAATGGCTCTGAGACTTCAGCGTATGGGCATAACGCAAACCTCGCTTGTAAAGTGGAGTAAAACTTCCTCCCCAAGACAGGCTTTGCTTTGTGTTTCAGACCCGGAAGACGGCTGGCTGGCTGGCAGCGGAGCTCTCGAAGGAAGGCCACCAGGTGGCACTGCTCAGCGGGGAAATGATGGTGGAACAGAGAGCCGCGGTGATAGAGCGCTTCCGAGAGGGCAAGGAAAAGGTGCTGGTGACCACCAACGTGTGTGCCAGAGGTAAGGCGAGGCAGAGCTGTGCCGAGGGGCAGAGCAGTGCTTTGTTCACATTGCTGGGCGGTTTGCAGACAGCATTCCTATCCTCAGCTTCCGCTCCAGACAAACGAGGGTCCTGAGGTGACTCTGAGCAGTTCAGGCTGTTTTTCATTAGCCGTGCTGGTGGGATTCTCTGTGCTGATAGCTGGATGGCTTGTATGTCAAAGTACCCCAGAAGTATCTCATGAAGAAGGTTTATTTCCAGCTGCACGTGTGGGTTCTGTGGTTGTTGCTGCTTCTTGCGTTGCTTCAGAGTTTGAGACTGGCTGTTAAATCTTCCTTCAGTCTGGGGTGACCATGGGGCAGCTGTCTGAGTATCTGTTGGAGGCTCTGACCAAAACACACACAGGTCAGGCCACAGGAGGCTGATCCTGCTACAGAATCGTGGCATCTGCTGCTTTCTTTGATCAGGGATCGATGTGGAGCAGGTCTCTGTTGTTATCAATTTTGACCTTCCTGTGGACAAGGATGGAAATCCAGACAATGAGACCTACCTGCACCGCATCGGGCGCACGGGTCGCTTCGGCAAGCGAGGGCTGGCGATCAACATGGTGGACAGCAAGCACAGCATGAATATCCTCAACAGGATCCAGGAACACTTCAGTACGTGTCCTCAGGCTTCTTTTTTTTCCCTAAAATTAGGGATAATTCTGAGCTTCTGTGGATGGGAGCAGATCTGACTGACGGCTGTTTGTTGAGCCTGAGCGGATCAGTGCAGCTCCTCAGGAGGAAGCAGCTTTCCCTTTGCTGCCCTCTGCCGTGGCGTCTGACTCGTTTCTTGTCTTCCACAGGCAAAAAGATCAACAGATTGGATACTGATGACTTGGATGAAATTGAGAAGATAACTAACTGAAGGACAGCTGCTGGAACCGGTGCGTACCCTGCAGTGGAAGCTCTCCCACTCCAATTGGATCAGATTGGCACGCCTCCCAGCTCGTCCCGAAGAGGACTCCTAAGATACGAGTACACAAAAATTACCTCATTTTAAAAATTGCAGTTGGACTTTCAAATGTGCAACTAAAGGGGGGGGGAGGAAGAGGAAATGTTTACAGAAGCTTTTAACATTTCTTAGTCTAGCCTTAAAACGGGGGAGATCTTTTGAATGCTAAGAAGTAAACTTGCCACCAGTGGGCAATGCGTAATTACTGAAAACTTATCTGGGGGAAGAAAAAAAAAAACAGAAAAAAAGCTTTATTGCTTTTAATTGAAGCAAAGTTCAGCGTAAACACGATCAGTTAAAAGACAAAAAAAGAGACGAAACCAAGGCAGCTGGTTTTTAGGTAAAAACTCAACTTGTACAAAATAGGATGTCAACTTCTGAGCTCTTCAGACTCATTTCTGGCTTAATGATGGATTTGCCCAGCTTCTCGTTAGGTAAATTGCCCAGGGGGGTCTCCAGTAAGTCAGAGTCTCTAACACAGGTGCCGTGTTGCTTTTGCTGGGCAGTGCTTTCTTTTTACTTTGTCCTTGATCTGTTAGAGCAGCCGCTGTGCAGTGGTGACAGTGCTGAAGTCAGTGCTCAAGAAATTCACCTGAAGCATTTAACCTTGCCAAACGATTGAGGGGTGGGGAGGGAGGGGGGGGATGGTGTGAAGGGAACTGTACTAATTAGTTTTCTGAATAAATTTGCCTCTGTAAAATGCTAGCATCCATTGGAGTGGGGGTCAGCCACCTTCAGGCAGGCGGTGCTGGTTCTGAGATGCTGCTGTGTGAATCATGTATACAGAACTGCTGGATTTCACTGACCAATAATAGAAGTATTTATCTGGCTTTTAAAAAAAAGGAAAAAAAAAAAGAAATCCTAACTGTGTGTTGACCAAAAACAAAAAATCACCAACCTCCTTTTAGAAATGCCAAATTTGTACCTGTGATGGGATGCTTCAATATCAGAGGTGGAGGGGAAGCGCTCCTTGCTTCCATTGCGCGCAGTGCAGCTCAGCCGTGCCCCTGCCTCAAGGTGAGCCATGCCACAGAAGGGACGAGCAGCAACTCCTGTGGCTTTTTGGCTTGGGACCACTGCAACACACAGGGAAAGCCTGCAGGTTGCAGCCCAGCCTGGTTTGCAGGAGATGGAGGCTCCTGGGGATGCGCGTGAGCAGCCGCCGGCCGCTGTAGGAATCACTTCCCAACAGATGCACACAGTGTAAATTTAAAACTAGGAATTTATTCTGGCCGTCATATTCTGTTCAAAGACAGGAACGTGGATCCTTTTACCAAGTAAAAAAACAAAACAAAACAACAAGAGGCTCGTTTAAAATGTACCTAAAATTTTAGGAAACCGTGCACCCTTTTATCGATTTGTATAAAGGCTTTAGTGGGGGGGGAGGAAAAAACAGAAAAAAAGCAAAAAAATCTGTGAAACTCTTTTGTATTCTGGGGTGTATCTATTTTTATTCAGTTGGAAACCTATTTAAAGTGGCAGGTGAGTGAGTGCTTGCGTGCAGAGTGGAAGACTTGTTGCAATCACCTCCTTTCGTGGTACAGCTGAACGAGCTCGTGACAGCAGTGAGTTGAATTGTCATGAAAGCTGCTGCTGGGCCTGTGTGCTGTTTCTAATGTACTTTTAATTGGAATAAAGAACACATACCGACTGCTGCCTCAGCTTGTTTCTTAATGCCTTCTTGTTGTTGGAGAGCCATAGGTAAGGAGCAGCCCAGCCATGAGCTCTGATCCATTTTCTATTCAGGGACATCTCAAGGTGATGCTTCACCTCCTGCTCGTACAGGGACCAGTTTGCAAAGGGCAGAGGGGGAAAACTGGGGCAGCAGCTTCTTCCTGCACTGCGTTTGCCTAGATGGAGATTTGATGCACTTTCCTGTAGAAAAATACACTTCTTTGGAGACACTGCAGTCCACAGGTCGGTCAGAGGGCTGAGCTGTCTGATCCAGGCCATCTCTGGAACATTCAGCTTGGTGAAGAGGAGGCCGAGCCTCCAGCAAACAGAAATCATTGCCAGTTCAAATTTTAGCTGAGAAGGTTTTATTGATTATTTTTTTTTACCATCACACTGTATGAAAATACTCTGACAGCAGCAGTGACATCACACACACACAGCAGGCACCAGTCCCTGCCTGCTAACGCTGCCGTGCTCTTCTTCTACCACCCACATCCGTGGTCCTGAGCTGCCCACGTTCTCAAGGCTGCTGCAAATATCACAACAGAGCAGCTGTGAAAGGTCTGATGAAAGCATTCCAGGTCTCATGCTCTCCCTGAAGATGCTGGCATACCTACAGCTTGCTCACCAACAGCTGCAGCAGAGACCTGGACCCTTGAACACTGACTTTGGAATGAGATTCAACATTCTTGGTCAATACTGGAATGAATTTTCTACTGTTATCGCTCTTGTGAGCTGCTCTGGCAATTCTGCTGAGCTGAAAGCCTGGGTTTTCCTCATGATGTTATAAAATGAGCTCAGCTGTGTGGCAAGCTGCCCATTTGTTTAGCACAGACATACTAAGCTGCCCTACTCGCGACTTTTGACAAAACAACTTTGCAAGAGCCATATTGGTTCAGTAAAACAAAAGTGCTGGATGAGCCAATTCCTCTCCCAAAGCCAATTAATACAGAATTGTAAGCAAAAGAAACAACCAAACCTCCCACTGCAGCACTTGGCCTGAAGACTAATTCATTTCAGCATAAAAGCATTAAATGGAGTATTTTGCAGCATCCCACCTTGACTGTCCAGCTCCTCTGAACTACCAGTCATCAAACAAGAGAAGAAAAACTGAGGAGAAAATCCCACTGCTCACCAATACAACCACAATCCAGCTGAGTTTCACAGAGTAAAACAGTTCTGCTTCTGTCTTCCCGAATGCTTGATCCCTTCTGGGAAGTGGCACCTTCAGAGAAAAGGACGCAGAAGAAGGTTCCTGCTCTAAGGACAGAACAAACAGCTAAGAAGAAAATCCTTAATTTCAAAACCAAAGTTGGTGGCACTCAGGAAGGAACTTGTGGATAAAAGACACTGTCCCTGCAGTCAGCCTAGGTGGGTACACTTGAAGCAGCACTTCAACACATGCTTTTCAACACGAGTCTGCTTCAAGGGAACTTGTAGAAAGATGAAGAGGACCAGGCTGCTCCAGTGCTCGGCTCAGCTTACAGGTTGGCATCCTGCTGCTCGGCCTGCCGGATGCACAGCACAGACTTGTGGGGGATCCCACACTCCTGCAAGGACCTGCTGAGGTCATGGAAGCTCCGTCTGGGCACCTCCGTGGTTTCAATGCTGCAGCGTTCATATTTGGCAGCTGCTTGGTGTTCTGCTATAGCAAGGACTGTCTGGAGACTGTCTGTGGGCTTGAAGTGATGTTCAAACCGTTGACCGGAGGGAGACCGAATAGCAAGCAGCAATCGTGACTCTTTCTGCAGCGGTGCTTCCAAACTCAGAGTTGATAACAAAGAGCTCTTTTTCCTTCCTGGCTTCTCAGGAGCACACCAGGCTTCTTCATTAGGGACATGGCTTTCTGGTGACCTGCAGGCAGATCTTTGCTCTCCAGAAGGAACCGCAGTTTTTGGAGCACCCTTCTGTCCCCAGCTCGCATCCAGACGGCCGCTCTGCTCCGCTGCACCCTCCACTCCCTTTCGGCCAATGGAGGGGAGCACTCTGTATTTGTTCAGGGAGGACGAGCTCCGCAACGGCACCTGCTGCAGGAGCTCAGGGATCTCCTCTGGGGAGATCTGGCCGGAGGGAAACACTGCTTTCACAGATGATGCCCTCCGGCTGCTCTGTAAGTCATGTGGAGCTGCTGGCGATGATGGCACTGCACAAGGAAAGGTGTCTGTGGTCCCAGAGTAATTGAAGGTTGACCTCGTGCGACCCTTGGCAGATTTTGGCCGGGTCATGTGCATGGTGATGGCGTTTGGCTGAAAGACAGAGAGCGCCGTGCTTGAAGGGAAGTAGCAGCAAAGTTGTACTGGGTTCAGAAGAGCTGCTGTGGCCATTGCTTCCCAAGACACCTGCAGTTGGGAAAGCAGAATGAAAAGTTACAGGAAACAGCCTAAAATGGCCTTAATTTCCCTGCTGATTTTGTGCTGCATATCATCTAATAGCAAAGATCTGGTGCGTCATGGACTGAAACCTGTGGCTCAGTGCTGGCAGCCAGAGACAAAGGAACACACGCCACTGCAAGTGCACAAATTGCTTACAGCTGACTGGTCTCCCCAAAACAAGCAGAAGGAATGGAACAACCACTCAGTGCCCATTCGAGGCCGGGCTCTGAGGAGCAGCAGAACACACGCTCCTCCTGCCAACTGCAGTCACACGGGGGTGTTTGATTGACTCCTGCCAACAAACGTGCTCCAAGGCAACAAAGAGGAAATTCTGAATGCATTGCAGCACTTATATACAGACTTATATAAACGTTTAGATACATGGTTACACCCCACACAACCAAAACGCCCTCATCCACCACAATGAGACTCCTCCAAATGAGGGTCTCCAGACCCCCAGCACCACACGTGTTGTCAACACAGAGCAGTTTAAGTTTGGGTGCCCGAGCTGCTCCACGGGGTTGGGACAGAGCACTGCAGCACCCACAGGGACCCAAAGTGCTGCGCCCCATGTCTTGGGGTGGCAGTAGGCCCCGTTTTTGGGGTAAGCCCCAGCCCCGCAGTGCAGCCCAGCTCCCTAGCAGAGCCTTTAGTGCTCCAGCCCCACAGCTGAGCCCAGTCCAGACCCTCAGCCAGTCCCCAGCCCCACAGCTGAGCCCAGTCCTGCCCTCACAGCCCATCTCTGACCCCAGTCCCCAGCCCCACGGCCCGGCCCCGCCGCCTCACACCTGCCACCCTGGTGCCGCCCGCGCCCGCCGGTAAACACAGCCGCGTTGCCACGGCGACCGCCCCACTTCCGGCTACCACAGAGAGGAGCGGCCGCGCTGGGCAGAGCGCCCCCTTGCCGCGGTCCTCCAGGCGCCATGTCACGGCCGAGGCTCACCCTAACTTTGCTGTTTTAACCCCAAAAACTGACCTGAGCCTTCTGCTTTGCTCAGGATGAGCGTTTAAACCCCGGGAGCGTGGCAGCAGGGCGACCACACAGCCCCACTCCACTGGGTAGAACTGCAATAAACCCCAAATCCATCCATTGGGACGAGAGCTCCTTCCAAGAGCCGCCCAGCACACTCACCGAGCGCCATAACCCAGTGCCTCCACAAAAGGCCCCGATCCACCTGGTGTGGGGCAGGGTGGGACCAGAGCTGCCTCCAGCCTCACCCCCCTCACTGTGCACACAAAGCATCGTTTTCTTACTGATAGATTTCCTCCCTTGGAAGTGGGGTTAATTACCAAGGGTGGAGCAGTGCCTATGAATACAGGCAGAGCCTGCTGTCTGTTTGCTCTGGGCTGCCTGGCTGCTCGGCAGTGATAGCAGCCTTTGTGTGTTATCTCCTCAGGCGCTCTGCCTCTCTTTGCATCACGTTGTGGCTGCAGTGATTCAATAACCTGTGCTCCAAAGGCATCCCCGATGGGGCTCTCATGGCTTCCAGCCTGCTTTGCCCACGGTCTCATGTTGCAGAACCTTTGAGAAGCCTCAGGCTTCTCCCACACGCTGGTTGTACCAGATTTGGCAAAGATTGCATGGGAAAGACTGAAGAGCAACCAACTGAAGGGCTGCAGAGGACAAGCTGCTAACAGTACTCACTAGCTACACTGCCAAGGCTGGAGCACTGTGTCTGTAGCCAGAGCCTCCACCTGACCAGATATCTTTAGGGCACAAGCCACTTGTATCCCTACAGCAAGCAAGGTTTCCTGGTTTTGTGCAAGGGGCACCGGCAAGGGACAGGGGGAGGATCTCTCCCCTCTTTATCCATATAAAGCAAACCCGCCAAGCCCCAGAGCCGCAGGGAGAGGAGGGTGGGATTTTATTGCCCCCATTTCATCACCAGTCCCAGAGTGCTGCTCGCCGTCCTCTTCCTCCATCATGAAGATGAGGAATCTCCTGCTCGCCCTGCTGCTGGCTTACGGTGAGTCGGCTGGTGAGGCTGGGGTCTCAACCCCCTGCACACAACCCATACAAACTCACGGGCTTTGAGTGTCTTTTGTCCGAGCTTTGCCATTTCCCTGCCATGCTCAGTGTGGTTGTGGGGGGTTGGGTGATGGGCCACGTTGATGCCACTCTGTCCCCCCATCACTCTTTGCAGGGCTGCCTCCGGCGCGTGGCAGCTTGCTGGAGCTGGAGCGCATGATCAGAGTGACCACAGGGAAGAGTGCCCTGCTCTCCTATAGCTGGTATGGGTGCTTCTGCGGCATCGGGGGCAGAGGGACCCCAGTGGACCCCACTGACACGTGAGTACCTGGAAAATCATGCTGCTGCCGGGCCACGTGCTCCTCGCAGTCACCTCACATTTGGGGCTGGCGCTTCTCTCACCTCTGACACATCTCCTGCAGCTGCTGCCATGCCCACGACTGCTGCTACAGGCAGCTGCGAGAGAGCAGCTGCAGCCCCCTGATAACCCCGTACCAATTCGATGTCACCGATGGGGGCATCACCTGCGGTGAGTGCCAGGGAGCAGATTGCCTGGCGAGGCGGTGAGAGCACGGGGATGGCACAGCAGCACTGGGGCAGAGCATCACGTTTGTCCCCCTGCAGGTGATGAGCAAAGCTGGTGCAAGAGAGAGACCTGCCTGTGTGACAGGGCCATGGCTTCGTGCTTTGCCAGCGCTCTGCCTTCCTACAACGTGTCCTACCGCTTCTACTTCAAGCTGAGGTGCAGAGGGAGCAAGCTGCAGTGCTGAAATCTGCACGTCTGCCTGTTTTGAGTGCCTTTCCTCGTTGCTGTGGGAAGGACAGGGTGATGTGGGTGCTGAGAGGGGCTGCAGCCCTCCTCCCAGTGAGGTGATGCGCAGGGTGAGCAGGGCACATGCGATAGCTGGAGATCCCCAGCTCCCCAGAAGAGTTCTTGTCCCCTTCTTCCTCTCTTTTCTCTACTGATTTTGTTTTCCAGCAAAAAGGAATTGAATAAACGGTGTGAAAAATGCTCTGTGGTGTTTTGCTGTTGGACCGGTGAGAGATGGGTCTGTCCCACGTTCAATCCCCAGCATTGAGAAATGGGGACAAATAACATGCCACCAAGTAAAACTCCCTGGGGTTTGTCAGCAACACTTCCCTGCAGCGAGGCTGGGGCTGGTGGCCTCTCCCAACATCCCCTCCTTCTTCTCTGAACTCACTCCCAGAGCTAACATGCAGAGCAAACTTCATATTTTGATAGTCAGGGGATTCATCCCTTCCTACTGCAGTCAGAAAAGCCATTTTTTGCCAGTATTCAAGGATTGCCTGCCCCCTGTGAGCCCTTTTTAGGGCTTTGATTTACACCTTCGGAATCAGGGCTGGCTATCCCACAATACAGCACCAGCAGGGCTGGTAAAGCAGTGGAAAACACCCCCGAGCTGCTAGGGCTGGGGCAGAGTGTATTGCCTTCCTCCTGCACTGGAAGTGACACCGCTTTGCTGTCATCACTGCTGGCATGGATAGAGGCAGGGGGATTTTCCTGCATTCACATTAAGGGGAAGGATGGTGCTTTCTCCTTTATAGAAAAGCCCCACTTCCAGAACTGCATGAGTTGAGTGTTCCACAGGTTTGTGGAAGTGAAAGCAAGCCCTATATAAATGGAGCCATGCCAACCACGCACCCATGAGCGGCAGAGGCTTTCCAGAGGTGAGCAGGGTTAGAACACCTTCCTTCCTTTCCTACCTTAACCATAAGCTGTACTGCAAGTGGGGATGGAGGCACAGGCAGAGAAAGCAGTGCTGAGCAGAAGAGGAAAGGCAGTCTGAGACAGCAGTCCAGAGCTGTGTCCCCTCAAGGGCTTCAGCTTTCTCTACATTCTGCTTTTTTTCCTGCTCTCCACCACCCGCTGCTCTTTACTGTTCCATCCCTGACACCCAAAATGCAGCATTTGTTGCCAAAGCTGGGCTGCAGTGGGCATTGCCTCCTTGCTCCATCCCCAGCTGGGGAGCAGGAAGGAGAGAGGTCCCCTGCTGCAAGAGGCTTGGTGGTGCAGTGGGGAGATGACCTGGCGTTGGGTTCCTCTTCCAGGGCGGTAGGAAAGATGAATGCTCTCCTTGCACTGGCCATGCTGTTTGCTTCGGGTAAGTGTCCTCACCTGTGCTGTCAGGGCAGCCACACCTGCATCAAACAGAAATGTTAGAGCTGTGGCTTTCTCAAGCTTTCACTTTCCACCACCACTTCCCCAAAACACGTAACAACCCCCCCAGATAACAGCTCCCCTGTGCTGGGGACGAGTTTCCTCTCCAGCACAGCAGGTAAGACCGTGGTGAGATGACTTGGTGGTGGAATATAGCAGGGGATACCAAGGGGATGACAAAAAAGGGGAGAAAAGTGTTTCTGTCATCACACTGATTCCCCTCCAGGCTCGTCGCCGGCTGCTGGGAGCCTCTGGCAGCTGCAGCAGGTGGTCACAAAGCTGACGGGGAAAAACGCCGTGCTGCATTACTCTTTCTATGGCTGCTACTGCGGCGTGGGGGGCCACGGGCAGCCCAAGGATGCCACAGACAGGTAAGCACCCATTTAAAAATCTCCCTGCTCAAATTTATTCGTTCGAATCTGAGGGGTGTGGGAAGCAGGGGGGAAAATCTGAAAGCTCAGAGCCCTGCGCAGATGCTGCCAGCTGCACGATGCCTGCTACGACGGCCTCCAGAAGTACCACTGCAACGCCAAGCAGCAGCACTATCAGTACAGCTGGCGCAGCGGCCGCCTCACCTGCAGTAAGTGGGGATGCTGAAAAAGGGGCTCCTCCCTTCTCAAAATGAAATGAAACGCAATCAAAATCCGTGCTGCTCGCAGATAGGGACTCGTGGTGTGCCCAGCTGTCCTGTGAGTGCGACCGCAGCCTGGGGCTGTGCCTGCAGAGGAGCGCGAGGAGCTACAACCGCCGCTATGTTCTGTACCTCAAGAGCCAGTGCAGGCGGTGAGCACGTGCAAAGCAAAGACTCTTTGGGTTTGGCTCTCTGCTTCGCTTCTGGAGCTGAGTTTCTGCACGGACCCGCATTCACGTTGGACTGAATCGATGTGAAAATAAATTATGTGCTTAAATCATCTTGGTCCTCTGTGAGCTGGAGCCCAGCACTGCCCTCCCAGTGCTTCCCATTACATTCCAGAGCCTCCTAGCACACACGCAGCACCACCTTGTGCTATGCAGAGCAGCTCAATAGCCTCACAGCGCTCTCAAATGCTGCCCAGAGACCCAGAGTATTCCCAGTAACCTCCCAGTGCCCCCTAGTGTTATCCAGAGCCTTTCAATCACCTCCCTGTGCTGTCCAGAGCCTCCTAACACCCTCCCAGTGGACCCCAATCCTTGCTAGAAATCCCCAGTATGCTCCCAGTGCTGCATAGCACCCACAATAACCTCTCTATGCCTTCCCAGTGCAGCTTAGTGCTGTCTTGAGCCCTCCAGTCCCCTGCTAGAGCTGCTTAGTGTAAAAGGTTTCCCAGTGCCTTTCCACTGAGTTTCAGCATTGCCCAAAGCCCTGCAGTTAAATGCCAGTGCTCTGTGGTAATGTCTAGAATCTCCCAGTGCCCCCCAGTGCAACCTACAGACACCCAGTACTCTTCTAACGCCTCACAAAATGAGATTTTGGACACTCAGCATGGGGCTTTAGATCAACAAAATTGGGTTTGGGGAGCTGAAAAATAGGTTATGGACCCTGAAAATGGGCATAGGGAATGAGAAAAGATGACTTGAACCCTCAAAAATCATGACTTGCAGCCTATAACTGAACTTGTGAACCCAAAGAATAACTCCCTAGACTGAAGAGTCTGGGTCCTACAAACAGGATTACGAGCCCCTAA